>NC_055990.1:79234760-79548256 GCF_018446385.1 Zingiber officinale
AAAGAGAACAGAAAGCACTAAAACTTCAGACAGATCTAGTAGCAGATACCACAACAGCTATACAGCAGATCCGCCAGAGGATAGAGACAGCTTAGAGCTGCCAGAAAAGCTATGCTGATACACGATGCAGACCCTTAGAGTTTTCAGTCGGGGATACAGTGTTCCTCAGAGTAGCTCCCATGATGGGGGTGATGCATTTTGGGAAGAAGGGCAAACTTAGTCCCAGATATGTGGGACTATACCTTATCAGCAGAAGAGTGGGCAAGGTAGCATATGAGCTAGAGCTACCTCAGGAAATGTCAGCTGTCCACAACGTATTTCATGTCTCCATGCTGAAGAAGCATATCCCAGATGCCACCTAGGTGATTGAGCCCCAGTCGGTACAGATCCATGAAGACCTCAGCTATGATAGTCGGCCTATTCAGATAATAGACCGGGCAGTTAAGAAGTTGCGGAACAAGGAAATACCATTAGTCAAAGTCATTTGGAACAGTCACACAGCAGAAGAGGCAACTTGGGAGACAGAAGCCAGCATGAGACAGAAGTACCCAGAATTATTCTAAGTTCGAGGATGAACTTTTTATAAGGTATGGGGGATTGTAGCGCCCGAATATTCTCAAAACTATTTTAGGAATATTCTATGATTTTTCTGGAATTATTAGATATTTTTCTGGAATTTTTGGAGTATCGGAAGTAGCAAAAATAAATAGAAAAGTAAAATGGTTTAAGCGGGAATCGAACCCGGGACCTCTCGGGTCCGCTAAACCTTTAGTTAGCCTTAGTAACCGGTGAACCCAGCAGGGCCGTGCTGAAAGGAAAGGGATTCAATTTAATTTATATTAGGGTTGGGCCAACGTACCCACTTAATATAAATAGGAAGTTAAGTGGGGTTTGGTTTATTTTGTTTAGTTCGGCAACTTCTC
Source organism: Zingiber officinale (assembly GCF_018446385.1). NCBI lineage: Eukaryota > Viridiplantae > Streptophyta > Magnoliopsida > Zingiberales > Zingiberaceae > Zingiber > Zingiber officinale. Next base: position 79,235,684 of record NC_055990.1, read on the forward strand.
CACCGAGACCTAACCTCACGCCGCTCCCTTCCTCTTCTCCTTCTCTCGGCGCCAACCACAAGAGGACCTAGGGTTCTCTCCCTAGGGCCCCAAGGACATCTTCCAGCGATAACTCCGGCACAAGGACGCTCTCCTTCGCGAGGGGAACGCTTAGACACGAGAAGATCGTCGAGAAGTCGTCTCCACCGGAATTCTAGCGAATAGAATTGTAAGGAAATTAGCGTACGAGGTAAGAAACCCCTCACCTGCAGTATAAGTAGCTCTCGCGTGTTTTCTTTTATGCATTAGATTAGTTTTAATGAATTTCGTCAGCATATAGTGTGTATTTTAACTCTTCTCACAGATTTAGGGATTAGTGAGCATCTCTAGATGGGCCGAGCACGTGTATCCTCTGTAGATAGGGGTTTAGACGCTGCTGGGTGCCTAGAGGTGGTCTCCCTGATCAAGAGGAGAGTTAGAGAGCGCCAAATGCTCGACAAAATGCCTAGCACGGCCTTATGATACAGTGGGCATTTAGTTAAATGCCATAGAACATGTTAATTAGCAGGATCAGTTTTATTTCAGCTTTTACGAGACTAGATGTCCAAATGGGTGGGCTCCCACAGTCGCCTCTAGGTTCAGACAACCTAGTCCTAGGTTCAGATAACCTAGATTCAGCAAAATAGTATTAGCTATTTCAGTATTTTACTTTTCAGTGGCACTGTACTGGATTAGATATCCATTGGGTTGGGCTCCCATAGTCGTCCCTAGGTTTAGCTAACCTAGTAAACCCTACTAGATTTGGAACTTGCAATCCCGGGTCTAGTTAGGGATGCGCGCACAGCAAGTACAGTTGTCAGGGCTCATCAGCAGCATGTTTAGTATTTTCACTTACTATATGTATATGGTTTTCAACCTTTCACAAATTAGTTCGTGAATCCAGTATAGTCCTAGCAGTAGCTCAGTTTTTTTTAGTATCAGCTTAGTTTTTCATTGATACCATGTGATTGATATCATGTTCAGCTTCAGATATGCCATGATTGTATGCTTATATGCCATGCCATGTTTAGTTTATTCAGTATACTTAGCATATCCTTTCAACCAGTATGATTTAAAATCATATTTGCATCGTATGCATGTTTTAGTGAGGTAGATGGTTTCTTACTAAGCTTTTTAGCTTACAGATACTATTTTCCTTATACTGCAGATACAGGTAAAAGGAAAATGGACTAGCAGTGGAGGCTGGAGGTCAATGCAGATCAAGATGGGTGTGGAAGGAACTGGAATAAAGATCCTAGGGATCTAGTTTTATTTTATTATGCATTAGAACGTGTTCAGTATGCATTAGTACTTATAGCAAGCGTTATCTTATGTTTCTGTTAGTTAGCAAGAGAACAATTTTAAACCTTGTTAGTTTTGGTTTCCTTGTGTTTACATGCCATGAATTAGTATTCTATGCCTTAATCATGTTTAGTATGTTAGCCATTACCTCGTACAATGTTTCCTTTAGCTTTTATAGTGTTGTGTAATGGCTTTGGCACGCATCAGTGCTGATATCAGGGGTCTGATACGAAATCAGAAACCCATGATCGGTCAACAGACCGATCAGGGAATCTCTGATCGGTCGATAGATCGATCAGGGACCTAGTTTCTGCGAACAGAAGCTTTCTGTTCGTCCCCTGATCGATCCGTGGATCGATCAGGTGCCGGTTCGCGAAAAGGGGCTCACTGATCGGTCAGCAGACCGATCAGTAAGCCACTGATCGGTCTTATTGACCGATCAGAGACCAGCTGGATCGGTCTGCAGACCGATCCAACAGCGTACAGAATTGTAGTGTAGCTTATGGATCGGTCGGTTGAACGATCCGGAGCTTCCTACCGTGTCAATATCAGTAGATCAGTCTATGGATCGATCCGAGGTTTATTATCAGTTGTAAACACCTCCCCTAGCACGTGTACAACTCCTTGGTATACCCAGAACACTAAGTTAAACTTTACAGCATTTAGTTCAGTAAAATTTTAAATTAGCCAGTTTTCATTCCGCATTAATACTCCAGCACAGCAATAACTGTAGCGATCGGCCTCGCAGCCTAGCTAGTAGGAGGCGGGTCGTTACATAGCCTCCTTACAAAAAAAAAGTCAAATTTGAGAGCTTGTTGATTGTCATATAGGAAAAAAACAATTAGGTGTCAATAGATCTTTATTATGAAACACAAAGCTGATGAAGTAATTGAACGTTTTTAGATAAGACTGGTGGTAATAGGATATACCCAAACTCTGGAATTGACTACATTGAAATGTTTACCCCCATATCCAAAATCAACACCGTCAGAGTTTTACTATCTTTAGCTATAAATTTTGGATGGCTGTTACAATAGTTTGATATGAAGAGCATATTTCTTCATGGTGAATTATTTTAAAATTTCTATATAGAAAAACAAAGTCAAAAGGTGTGTAAATTGAAGAAATCACTATATGGTTTTAATCAGTACCCCAGAGCTTGGTTCAGACAATTTATCAAATCCATGACAATATTTGGTTATAAACAAAGCAATTTAGGTCACACATAATTCTAAATAAAATAATATGAAAAAATTATTGCAGTCACGTATATGTGTATGACATGACTGCTACTTGCAATGATCCAGAATAAATGAAAGCTTTATAAGAACACTTAAATAAGGAATTTAAAATGAAAAACTTAGGTGATGTGCATAGATTATATATGTTTTTAGGTATTGATTGACGTACATCTATTTATATTTCATGAGTATAATTTATGTTTATTGTACCTTATTTTATTATTATATCATACTTCCACTCCTTTTGTTCGAAGGTCAACACTTTGATTATTTTCATTGATAGGACGTGTTTTTAAAGTAAACAAATGGAACATTAGAGCAAGTGTGGAAGAGAATTCAGCAAATCGGACCAATGTATGCAGGGTCATGCCTCATCACCAAGGTAATGTATGCAGGGCTATACCTCATCCACCAGGGCAATATACGTGGGGCCGTGCCTCATCACTAGCGAAGTGTACGTGGGGTCGTGCCTCATCACTAAGACAGTGTATGCCGGGTCGTGCCTCATCCACTAGGGAAGTATATATAAGGTTGTACCTCATCCACTAGGGCAGTGTATATGTAACACCCACGAAATGATAAGTTATACCTATGAGTATTTTTTCTTTTAGAATAAAAGAAAAAGAGAAATAGAAATAGAAACCAAAAAAATGGAAAGAAAGGGTGAGGTCAAGGATTGAACCTTGAACCTTCCAAAAATGATAGAATTAAGTTGGTGTATGGTAACCACTAGAGTAATGAATAATATGTGAATAGAAAAGAATGGAAATGTTAGTTAAGAGTGAGAAGATGGTTAAGTAAAGGAACAAGAGAAAACCAAGTAGCTTACCTCCTCTTCTCTTGATTAAGAAAAGAATAAGCAAAAGACAAGTTGTCTTCTCCTTGTGTTCTTTTCTTTCTTTCTTCTATTTTCGTGGGAGTTAACGAGGAGAGGGATTTGAGAAATCAAGGGGGATATATAGGGACATTTTCCCTTTATTTTATCATTAAGGATAAATAAGAAAGGAGAGTACCATTTTTATTCCTTCCTTCTTCCTCCTTCCTCACTATTGCCGAAACCTAGAGCCTCCCCTCTCCCAAATTCCAAAATCCAACTAATTTTTCTCCCTAAGAAAACTAAACCACAAGAAAAAGTCCTCAAGATCTACTTCTTACAAGCAAGAAGGTCAAAAAGGAATACTAGAAGGAGGAGCTCTCTTCTTCTTCTCCACAAGGGTACCTTCTCTTAAGAAAAGACCAAGCAAAAGGAAGTGAGTATCCCCTCACCTGTGGTACAAGTGGTTTATGGTTTTTCTATAAACTTGAATGGTTAGAAAAAAAAAACCTTAGGGATGTCCTGGTAGGATTCGGCTATGAGAAGTTTTAAAGCATAGGAAAGCTTAAACTCAAAACTAACATGCTTATGAATTTTCTTATGATACGATATGCATATTTCCTTGGTGTTTCATACTTGTATGTTGCTTGGAATTAGATAAACCCCACCTTAGGGTTTCGGCCATCACAAGTTTAAAGGTATAGGAAAGTTTAAACTCAAAACTAACATGCTTATGATTTTTCTTATGATATGATATGAATATTTCCTTAGAGTAAATGCTTGTATGTTGTTTAGAACTAGGTTTTCATGTTTGAACTTTCGACCAAGATAGGTTTGAAGGCCTAGGCAAGCTTAAACTCAACTCTAACATGCTCATGTTCTTCCTTATGATATGATAAGAAGATAACTTGATGTACTTATGATTTCATGTTGTTTAGAACTAGGTTTTCATGTTTGAACTTTCGGCCTAGATAGGTTTGAAGGCCTAGGCAAACTTAAACTCAACTCTAACATGCTCATGTTCTTCCTTATGATATGATAAGAAGATAACTTGATGTACTTATGATTTCATGTTGTTTAGAACTAGGTTTTCATGTTTGAACTTTCGGCCAAGATAGGTTTGATGGCCTAGGCAAGCTTAAACTCAACTCTAACATGCTCATGTTCTTCCTTATGATATGATAAGAAGATAACTTGATGTACTTATGATTTCATGTTGTTTAGAACTAGATTTTCATGTTTGAACTTTCGGCCAAGATAGGTTTAAAGGCCTAGGCAAGTTTAAACTCAACTCTAACATGCTCATGTTCTTCCCTATGATATGATATGAAGTTACCATGATCTTCTTATGCTTGTGGTTGGTTTAAAATTTAATTCCACTCATCAAGACTTTCGGCCACATTTAGGAAACTTAGTACCTAAATTAAATATGCTTATGATGTTTCTTATGATAAATGTTATGAAATTGGTTTAGGGTTCATATGTTTATATGATTGCTTGTAACCTAGGTTTAGACCTTTGCATGTTTCGGCCACATCAAAAATTGTGGACCTAGGAAGCTTAGAACCTAAACTAAATATGCTTACGATGTTCCTTATGATTAATGTTATGAAATTGGTTTAGGGTTCATATGTTTATATGATTGCTTGCAACTTAGGTGATCCCTTACATGTTTCGGCCACCAATGAGGGATTGATGATTGAGACCCAATTATGACCCTTTATGTGCTTCACATGCCATGATATGATTTAGGAGATGTTAATTATGTGTCATGCATGATTATGTTCCCATGATATGATATATGCTCATTTATGTATGCTTATGAATCATGCATTTAAAAGATCTCCTATGATGTGCTATATGCTCAAGTATGTATGCTTATGAAATGACAATGTAAAGGCCTAAGAGTTGCTTTCCTATCAAGTGGGACTAAGAGCACTCTTTATGATATGCTAAGTGAAAGGCCTAAGGGTTGTTTCCCTATCAAGTGGGACTAAGAGCACTCTTCATGCTAAGTTAAGTTATGAATGACATGAACATGATGAATTATGAATGACTTAAACATGATATGCTATGGATGACATGTACATGATATGCTATGAATGACATGAACATGATAAGCTATGATTATATGACATGTTATTTTACTTTGTATGACTTGTACCAAAAGGGTGGGCTCCTTATGCGCCCCTAGGTCGAAGTACGGGCCTAGTAAAGGTTGGGCTACTTACGTGCCCCTAGGTCGAGCTACGTGCCTAGTTTCCTAGTAGGTTCAAGACTAGCTACCTTGGGTCTACTTAGGATGCCCGGATTTATGTATGTATGTAGTACTAAGCCGGGCCCCCTCATGTTGAGATTATTTTCAAGTTCTATATTATATTGTTTTTAAGACATCTTGCACCATGACATGAAGCATGTTTTTGAAAAGCATCTTGCACATGACATTACCCATGTTTTAAAGGACATCTTGCATGTATGGTTATGAAATGATATGATATGATGCTTACATTTATGCTATGATATGATGTTCTTTATGCTATGATAGGATATGTCATGATGCTTATTTCCTTTTATGATATGATATGATATGACCAGATGCTTTCATATGTCATGCTATGATGCTCCTTTATGCTATGGTGTTTCCTTTATGCTATGATATGATTTTCATTTATGCCATGTTATGATTTCCATTTATGCTATGGTATGAGTTCCATTTACATTCGTACTATGATATCATGTTTATGTATGCTATGATATGTGATATGATTACTCTTACAAAATATGTGGTTTAGATGTTCTGTATGTCCATGCTATCTGTATTATGTTGAATGATTATGTTATGACATATGGTTTTTTTTTGTGAGTAGGAAAGGATCTTGTTGGTTGCTACTCGGAAAGCCCAATGGCTCCACTGTACAAAAATTTTGTACGTGATCTGAACCTTTCCTTGCTACCATGTGTTCTTTTAAGTTAAACTTGTATCTCCTGCGGAAGTTAACACGTTTGATTCCAAGTTTAACTTATATGTTCTTTTAGATTTAGATTTGGATCTCCTGCGGAACTTAACACGTTTAATCCAAATCACCTAGGTTATAAATTGAATTAAATATTAGTTTCCAAAATTGGCTTCCAGTGTTGCATGGCGAGGCACTTGGCCTTCTTGGATATGGGAGCAACCACCACTGACTAGACAAAGCCTTTTAAGAAAAGTTAATATTTAATTTCCTTATATAACTCTTGGTTAACCAAAAGGAGCAATCAAATCACAAGGAAAAAAGAAAAAGAACACAACATCAAAATTAAATTCGAAAAACAAGAATCGAATGCCTCTTGTATTTGGTATTTATACAAAGAAAAATTAACTAGTATGATGCGGAAATTAAATACTAGTTATACCTCTTCCTTGTATGCTAAAAACCTCGAGATCTTCTGCCATATCCCTCGCCTCCTCTTAGACGTCGTGTGGGCGACGATCCTCCAAGACGAACACCACCCGGAAAGCTTCTCCTCCTTCTCTAGAATTCGGCCACCACCATCACAAAGGAGCAAAAGAGAGCAAAGGGAAGAGAGGGAGAGGGGACGACCACTTCATGATCTCCAACAACACAATATCAATTGTTATGTTTTTAAGGCCTCCCCTTCCCCCCTTTTTATATTAGTTTCCCAACGGAAAATTATGGAAAGAGTTTTATAAAAATTAGACTCATTCTTATTTTCTTTTAATTTTTTTTCCTTTTCTTTCATTTTAATTAATCAATCCCAGATTGATTTATTAATTAAACAACTATTTGTTGATGTTTAATTATTTGACCAGCCCCTTGCTTGGGCACCAAGCAAGGTGGCCAGCCACTTATTAAAAGGGAAAGAAAGAAAATTTTTTTATAAAATTTTAAAAGAAGACGACTTCTAATAAAATTTTACAAACTCTTTTTTTTTTCTAATGTGGATATTAAAAGGAAAGTTTTAAAATTTAAAACAAGTTTTAAAATTTAAAACATCTCTAATAATCTTTCTTTTTAAAAGAAAGTTTTATAAATTTTACAACTCTCTTTTAAAACCTTGTGGCCTAATTTAAATTAGGAAAATTTTATAAATTTTTAAAATCTCTCTTTTTACAAACTGTAAATATCTGAGGAAATTTAAAAATTCAAAAATAACCTTCCTCATTTAAATATTGCGGCCGGCCCCCTTGCCCAAGGCAAGGGTCGGCCACTTCTAGAGAATATGTGGCCGGCCATTGCTTGGTCACCAAGGAATGAACCGACCCTTTCTTGGACACCAAGACAGGATTTTCTTTAGATGGACTTGAGGCTTTATTGAGGCTACAACAGGGACCTAGAGGAGAAATTGGTTTTGGCCTTCCGATGAGCTTGAGTATCCCGTGCTCGCCCTGAACACACAACTCAAGTTCATCGATAATAACTCATTCCACTAGAGAGTTATTACCGTACTACCGCACCAATCCCAAATTACATTATGGGCTCCTTCTTATCATGAGTGTGTTAGCCTCCCTGTGTTTAAGATTACGAATGTCCACTAATTAAGTGAGTTACTAACAACTCATTTAATTAATATCTAGCTCTAAGAGTAGTACCACTCAACTTTATTGTCATGTTGGACAAGGTCCACCTGCAGGGTTTAACATGGTAATCCTTATGAGCTCCTCTTGGGGACATTCTCAACCTAGATAACTAGGACACAGATTCCTTCTATAATCAACAACACATACTATAAGTAATATCATTTCCCAACTTATCGGGCATATTAATTTATCGAGCTAAACCTCACCCTTTGATAAGTCAAAGAAATAAATATTAAATATACATGCTTGTTTTTATAATAGGATTAAGAGCACACACTTCCATAATAACTAAGGTCTAGTTCTTTTACTAAGTCAGTATAAAAAGAACTTACCTAAATGATCCTACTCAATACACTTAAAGTGTATTAGTGTAATTTATTAGTCAAGATAAACTAATACTTAATTACACTACGTCTATTCTGATGGTTTGTTCCTTTCCATCTTAGTCGTGAGCAACTGTTTATAATTTATAGAGAACCGACAACATGATCTTCTAAGTGTGACTCCACCCTCCATGGTATCTACTATATAAAGTAATTGAACAATTACATTTAACAAATAAATGTAAACATTTGACCAATGTGATTCTTTATTTCAAAATAAATGTGTACAAAAGCTAAACTTTTAAGTATACACTTCAACAATCTCCCACTTATACTAAAAGTCTAAGCTGCCATATCTGTTGCCATACATCTGATTCTCATCCCCTCCACATACCGATCAAAAGCTTTCGCCGGAAGGGCCTTAGTGAAAGGATCTGCCAGGTTATCTGCTGATGCTATCTTGGCGACCACAACTTCTCCTCGCTTGATGATGTCTCGTATCAGGTGGTACTTGCGCTCTATATGTTTACTTGCCTTATGGGCTCGTGGTTCCTTCGAGTTTGCAAATGCTCCACTATTATCACAATAAATTGTGACGATCATGGGCAAACCAGGAATCACATCTAAGTCCATTAGAAAGTTCCTGAGCCATACAACTTCTTTGGTTGCCTCAGAGGCTGCCACATACTCAGCTTCCATGGTTGAGTCTGAGATGCATTTCTGCTTAACACTCCTCCATGCAATGGCTCCACCTCCTAAAGTAAACACATAGCCTGATGTAGACTTACTGTTGTCCCTATCTGATTGGAAGTCCGAATCCGTGTAACCCACAGGGAGTAAATCGTCTACTTGATAAACTAGCATATAATCTCTAGTCCTTCTCAGGTACTTTAATATATGCTTTACTCCAGTCCAATGTCCTTGTCCAGGGTTACTTTGATATCTGCTAACCATGCCCACGGTAAAACAGATATCAGGTCTCGTACACAACATTGCATACATGAGGCTTCCTACAGCCGAAGCATAAGGAACTGCCTTCATGTCCTCAATCTCCTTTGATGTTTTTGGAGACATCTCTTTAGATAAGGCTACTCCATGCCTAAAAGGTAAGAAACCTTTCTTGGAGTTTTGCATGCTAAAACGAGCAAGGATTGTATCTATATATAAAGCTTGGGATAGGCACAACATTCTTTTCTTGCGATCCCTTATAACTTTGATCCCAAGGATGTGTGCACTTTCTCCTAAGTCCTTCATATCAAATTGTTTGGACAACCATACCCTTACGTCTGATAATACCTTGACATTGTTGCCAATTAAAAAAATATCATCTACGTATAGTACAAGAAATACCACCATGTTTCCGTTACACTTCTTGTATACACAAGACCCATCCGGATACTGAATAAATCCATATGACTGGATTACTTCATTAAACCGGATGTTCCAAGATCTTGAAGCTTGCTTCAGTCCATAAATGGACCGATTAAGCTTGCACACTAGATGCTCTTTGCCCTTTTCAATGAACCCTTCTGGTTGTTTCATATGGATGTTTTCTTCAAGACTTCCATTATGGAAAGCTGTCTTGACATCCATTTGCCAAATCTCATAATCCATATGAGCGGCAATGGATAAGAGTATCCGGATAGACATAAGCATAGCAATCGGCAAAAAGGTATCCTCATAATCGATCCCCTCTTTCTGAGTGTACCCCTTCGCAACAAGCCTTGCTTTGAAGGTTTCTACCTTCCCATCTGTCCCTCTTTTCGTTTTATAGATCCACTTGCATCCAATGGCTTTTACACCATCAGGTGGTTCTACAAGCTCCCAGACCTTATTAGAATACATAGATTCTATTTCGAAATTCATTGCCTTTTGCCAAGATACTGCATCTATATCTTGGAGTGCTTCATCATATGTCCGGGGATCTGGTTCATGTTTGCCTGGGATCAAGTCCGAAGACTCACCCAAAACCATGAATCTCTCGGGCTACCTTACAACCCTCCCACTACGACAAGGCACCGTCTGTGGTTGTGTATCATGTGTGACACGTGTTGCAGTCTCTTGTGGTACTTCATCTTGTACTGTTGGTACTGAAGTAGACGTGTCCTCTCTAAGTTCTTCTAGAATAATTTTACTACTGGACTTGTGATCCATTATATAGTTTTCTTCTAAAAAATGGGCATTGGTGCTAACAATGACCTTCTGGTCTTTAGGACTATAAAATAAACCGTCTTTCGTTCCTCTGGGATACCCCACAAACATACAAACTTCTGTACGAGATTCTAACTTATCAGCATCTTGTTTCAGCACATGTGTTGTACTACTCCAAATTCGAATATGTCTTAGACTGGGCTTCCGCCCATTCCATAATTTTGTGGGAGTAGAAGATACTGATTTAGAAGGTACTAAGTTCAGAATGTGAGCTGTTGTTTCCAGAGCGTATCCCCAAAATGAATTTGGTAATTCTAAATAACTTATCATCGATCTAACCATCTCCATAAAAGTCCTATTCCTTCGTTCTACCACACCATTCTGTTGGAGTGTACCAGGTGCGGATAATTGGGATTGAATCCCGGCCTCTAATAAGTAATTCCTAAACTCTCCTAAGAGGTATTCGCCACCACGATCAAACCGTAGTGTCTTGATACTTTTACCTAGACATTTCTCCACATTAGCCTTGTACTCTTTGAACTTATCAAAGCACTCAGACTTGCGGCGCATTAGGTAAATGTATCCATATCTTGAATAATCGTCTATAAAAGATACAAAATTTCAAAGCCACCTCTAGCTTGGATAGACATAGGACCACACAAATCAGAATGAACCAATTCTAACGCTTCTTTGGCTCTATACCCCTTGGCCTTAAAAGGTCTCTTGGTCATCTTACCTTCCAAGCAGGATTCACACGTTGGAAAGTTTTCCAACTCTAATGGACCCAAGAGTCCATCGTCTACAAGCCTTTGAATCCTACTTAAGTTAATATGACCAAGCCTTAGATGCCAAATATGTGTTTGGTTCATTTCCGAAGGTTCTTTTCTCTTATTAGAGTTAGAAGATGTGTTATTAATTTCCATATTTTGCTTTGTGGGAGAAATTGGATTTAAAGTATATAAATTGCCAACCAATGCACCAGAACAGATAATCACTTTATTTCTCTTTATAACCACATTGTTACTAAAGGAAACTGAATATCCATCCAAATACAGTTTAGAAACTGAAATTAAATTCTTTCTAAAACTGGGTACATATAGACAATTCCTTAAAACCAATTTCCTATTCCTATCAAATGATAAGTAGACGTCTCCCACTGCAACAACTGCCACCTTAGTAGCATTGCCCATGTAGATAGTTATCTCTCTATCAAATAGTCGCCGGGTTTCCTGGAACCCCTGCAAAGAATTGCAGACATGATCAGTGGCTCTCGTATGTACACACTAGGTGTTGGTAGATAACAACGCTAAACATGTTTCAACTACTAGAGTATGAGATATACCTTTATTGTTCTTTTTCCTACGAGGATAGTCCGCCTTCCAATGTCCAGTCTGCTTGCAAATAAAGCACTTGCCCTTCGGCTTCTTTATTCCATCTTTTTGTCCTGCACCTTGAGGTTTATTCACCTTCTTTACTGAGCCATTTTGTTTCTTCTTCTTCTTGCCCTTCGGCTTAGAAGTAGAACCATTTTCAGCATAGTGAATTTGAAAATGTTGACGAAACAACTCTTCGCTGCCTGAAGTTCTGTTAGAAGTTCCGCCAATGAATACATCCTTTTATTCATATTATAGTTCAGGTGAAAATGCTCAAAACTTCTTGGCAGCGTTTGGAGGATGATATCGACCTGGGTTTCCCCATCAATTTCCCCTCCAAGAACTTTTATTTCGTTTAAGTAAGCCATCATCTTGAGAATATGATCCCTCACGGGAGTCCCCTCAGTCATGGTGGCTATCATCAATTTTCTCATTGCCTCTTGCCTAGCAGCCCGATTCTGATGTCCGAAGAGTCCTTGAGATTGTTCATTATATCATAGGCTGTTGGTAAGTCCTGATGCTGATGTTGCAATACATTTGACATCGAAGCCAAGATGTAACACCGCGCCATCTCATCAGCTTTTACCCATTTACTATGATGCTGAATCTCCTCTGGGGTAGAATCATTGCTAGGTGTTTCTGGGCATTCCTCTGACAGTACAAACTTATAGCCCTCAGCAGTTAAAACAATGTCCAGGTTTCTTTTCCAATTTATATAGTTGGGACCAGTAAGTCTGTTTTCTTTTAGAATAATGGCCAGTGGGTTGAAAGTTATCCTAAGAATCATAAAATAAATTTTGGTCAGAACTCTAAATTTAGAATAATATTGATTCCTCAAACAATACTATTTTAAATTAACCAACACCTTAAAACACCATGAATTTTGTATGCCACGATAGTGTGGACGTATACAAATTCAACATTTGTAAAAGGATGGTATTTCCCATTAATTTTATTATCTTGTCAACCTAACTTTTTGACAAATAAAATTAATAGTTGGTTTCCTTCGGTCACACAAATAATAGCAGTGACTCCGATGGGGACAATACTATTAGACGTGCCTAAGTGTATACCATTACTTGACACTAAGTCCATTAATAAGATTGTGCCCCTTCCGATGGGGAAGATCACACGCTCTTAATTATTTTCCTATAGTCATCCGAAATGGAAGTTTGGTCTAGTGATCCGCAACAAACTCATCCGATATGGAGGAAGGCACTCAGAGCCAACGCGCAAGTTTGTTTGCATCACTTACAAACCAGTAATGGAGACCGTGGAATTCACTAAAATAAATTCCTCTCCCACTTAGTTATTTAAAGTGAGGAATTTTGAAGATGCTAGCCTACTAAACATGTACACTAACATTCACACACAACACAATACAAAAGCAATAAATAGAAAAACTAATTTTCAACTATTATGGCTTTTATCTATTGTTGTCCTCCGTGTGTCTTTGGCCACCGCCACCGGGTCTAGTTGTCGCATCCATCTTGCTCCTTGTTCCGTTGCGCCACTCTGATCCTCAAAAGGTTGCACACCTTGCAAGATTCGATCTGTGACATAAATAGAATTTTACATTTTCCGATCCTATATTCCTCGAAGGAATGTACATGTAAACTAGATCGAACATAAAATAAAATTTACATCTGTCGATCCTATAATCCATAAAAGGAATGCACATGTATCTAGATCAAAAAATAAAATCATAATAAAACTAAATACAGCTCCTGCTGTATTTTATAATACAATCATTCACACATAATAAATGCCCTTGACATGTCCAAGCGTCCAATCACACACATAATAACTATAAGCCATAATACTAGGATCATGCATCCACAAAGTTAGCACATCCTACTATTAACCTGCCTAAATTATGTATGACATGTGCTTAATTAAACTAATACCAAATACACAAAGGCAAAACCCTAGCTCTGATACCAATTGTTGGTTGCTACTCGGAAAACCCAATGGCTCCACTGTACAAAAATTTTGTACGTGATCTGAACCTTTCCTAGCTACCATGTGTTCTTTTAAGTTAAACTTGTATCTCCTGCAGAACTTAACACGTTTGATTACAAGTTTAACTTATATGTTCTTTTAGGTTTAGATTTGGATCTCCTGCGGAACATAACACGTTTGATCCAAATCACCTAGGTTATAAATTGAATTAAATATTAGTTTCCAAAATTGGCTTCTAGTGCTGCATGGCGAGGCACTTGGCCTTCTTGGATATGGGAGCAACCACCACCGACTAGACAAAGCCTTTTAAGGAAAGTTAATATTTAATTTCCTTATATAACTCTAGGTTAACCAAAAGGAACAATCAAATCACAAGGAAAAAAGAAAAAGAACACAACATCGAAATTAAATTCAAAAAACAAGAATCGAATGCCTCTTGTATTTGGTATTTATACAAAGAAAATTTAACTAGTATGATGCGGAAATTAAATACTAGTTATACCTCTTCCTTGTATGCTAAAAACCTCGAGATCTTCTGCCGTATCCCTCGCCTCCTCTTAGACGTCGTGTGAGCGACGATCCTCCAAGACGAACACCACCCGTAAAGCTTCTCCTCCTTCTCTAGAATTCGGCCACCACCACCACAAAGGAGCAAAAGAGAGCAAAGGGAAGAGAGGGAGAGGGGCCGACCACTTGATGATCTCCAACAACACAATATCAATTGTTATGTTTTTAAGGCCTCCCCTTCCCCCCCTTTTTATATTAGTTTCCCAACGGAAAATTATGGAAAGAGTTTTATAAAAATTAGACTCATTCCTATTTCCTTTTAATTTTTTTCTTTTTCTTTCCTTTTAATTAATCAATCCTAGATAGATCTATTAATTAAACAACTATTTGTTGATGTTTAATTATTAGACCGGCCCCTTGCTTGGGCACCAAGCAAGGTGGCCGGCCACTTATTTAAAGGGAAAGAAAGAAAAAAATTTTATAAAATTTTAAAAGAAGAAAACTTCTTATAAAATTTTACAAACTCTTTTTTTTTCTAATGTGGATATTAAAAGGAAAGTTTTAAAATTTAAAATCAAGTTTTAAAATTTAAAACATCTCAAATAATATTTCATTTTAAAAGAAAGTTTTATAAATTTTGCAACTCTCTTTTAAAACCTTGTGGCCTAATTTAAATTAGGAAAATTTTATAAATTTTTAAAATCTCTCTTTTTACAAATTGTAAATATCTGAGGAAATTTAAAAATTCAAAAACAACCTTTCTAATTTAAATATTACGGCTAGCCCCCTTGCCCAAGGCAAGGGCTGGCCACTTCTAGAGAATATGCGGCCGGCCTTTGCTTGGTCACCAAGCAATGAACCGACCCCTTCTTGGACACCAAGATAGGCTTTTCTTATGGACTTGAGGCTTTATTGAGGCTACAACAGGGACCTAGAGGAGAAATTGGTTTTGGCCTTCCGATGAGCTTGAGTATCCCGTGCTCGCCCCGAACACACAACTCAAGTTCATCGATAATAACTCATTCCACTAGAGAGTTATTACCGCACTACCGCAGCAATCCCAAATTACATTATGGGCTCCTTCTTATCATGAGTGTGTTAGTCTCCCTGTGTTTAAGATTACGAATGCCCACTAATTAAGTGAGTTACTGACAACTCATTTAATTAATATCTAGCTCTAAGAGTAGTACCACTCAACTTTATTGTCATATTGGACTAGGTCCACCTGCAGGGTTTAACATGGCAATCCTTATGAGCTCCTCTTGGGGACATTCTCAACCTAGATAATTAGGACACAGATTCCTTCTATAATCAACAACACATACTATAAGTAATATCATTTCCCAACTTATCGGGCATATTGATTTATCGAGCTAAACCTCACCCTTTGATATGTCAAAGAAATAAATATTAAATATACATGCTTGTTATTATATTAGGATTAAGAGCACACACTTCCATAATAACTAAGGTCTAGTTCTTTTACTAAGTCAGTACAAAAAGAACTTACCTAAATGATCCTACTCAATACACTTAAAGTGTATCAGTGTAATTTATTAGTCAAGATAAACTAATACTTAAATACACTACGTCTATTCTGATGGTTTGTTCCTTTCCATCTTAGTCGTGAGCAATTGTTTATAATTTATAGAGAACCGACAACATGATCTTCTAAGTGTAACTCCACACTCCATGTTATCTACTATATAAATTAATTGAACAATTACATTTAACAAATAAATATAAACATTTGACCAATGTGATTCTTTATTTCAAAATAAATGTGTACAAAAGTTAAACTTTTAAGTATACACTCCAACAGATCTCACTAAACCTTGTGTGCTTATAGTTACTTTCCTTGTACCACAGATAAAGGTAAAGGATGGATAAACTAAAGGAGCAGTAGGAGGGGCAGGAGATGTGTGTGGTGGTGGCTTGGCTAAGAAAGAAAGACCTGCTTATGTTGATTTAGGATTGATATGAACTATGCTTATTTTATGTTGATGACTTGCATGATCACTTTACTTATGCTTATGTTAAGATATGGATATTATGACTCTTTAAGTTTGTAACTATGCTGAGCATGCTAGTATGATTAGTTGAGAAAAAAATGAACGATTACTTCCGCTGTTTAGAAATTCATGTACGTACGTTATGTATGTAGAAAGTAACACCGCCTCCACTAGCAGGAGGGGGTGGGTCGTTACAGGTTGGTATCAGAGCCAAGTTAGCCTTCCCGCTACCCACACATCAAGCCTCTACTCTGTCACTCCAAGTAAGAATTTCTATGCTTACCTTATTTCTTTTATGCATGATAAGTAGTGTTTTTAATCTATTATGCATGTCTATATTTTTTTATGATTCACATTTTTAGTCTAGGGATGCATGATGGTAGGATAGGATAATGTATGCTAGGACTTATTTGGAATGATAATCACCTTATATTAGCCTGGTTAAGAACAATGATGACTTATGCTAGCCTTGTTGTCATTTATGAAGATAAACATAGCTACTAGAAGACAGGGAAACTGGACCGAGGAGACAGTGACTCCACCAGATCTGACCCAAGTGGTTACAGACCTCAAACGTCAGATCACGGATCAACAACAAGTGATCACTGCCCTGATGAATCAGCAAGGAAACCCTACCACCCCGCCAGTAAATCAGAATGTAGTGCCCGTCATACCAATAGCTGCACCAGTACCACCAGTAGCCCCTGGCCCAGTGGTCCGACAGGAGACCTACTTAATACAGTGGCTAAGGCTGAAGCCGGAGAACTTCTCAGGTACTTGCGAGCCATGGGATGCTCAGGCCTGATTCAAGACAGTGGAAAGTATTGTAGAACTGCTGGATTGGCCCGTACCAGAAAAGATCAAGTGCGTGTCATTTTGTTTTTCCGGAGATGCAAGAATGTGGTGGGAAAGAGTTAAGACCAAAAGACAAGTCAACCTGATGAATTGGGCAGATTTTGAAGCAGAGTTCTTGGAGGAGTATTTCCATATGCGAGTGACGAATCAACATTACGACGAGTTCACCGAGTTCCGGCAAGGTGACTTATTTGTCAACGAAGCAGTGAAGCGCTTCAACCGCCTCGCACGCATATGTCCAGAGTTGGTCGGCACGGAAAGAGAACGGGTCAGACTAATGTTGAAGATGCTCTGACATGAGATAGCTTTGAATGTGGCCAGCGGAGTTAATAGACCGCAAACCACGGAAGATCTAATCAGCAGTGCCTTGATCACCGAACATTATCAGAAGGCGATGAACGAGGGAAAGAGAAAGTGCTACAATTGTGGATAGGAAGGATATATGGTCAAAGACTGCCCTACCCTGCTCCAGGTACCATCTCAGCAGTATGACCAGAACAAGAGTACCCCCGCACAGCTACATCAGATGCAAGCGGCTCTAGAAGGGACTACGATTAGCCAAGGGAGATTAGAAGCCCCACCAGAGACGACGAATGCCAGGGTTTTCTATCTCACCAAGGAAGACATGGCGAGAGCTTCTACAGTTGTCACAGGTCAGCTACCTATTTTCAGTCAGTATGCTACTGTGTTATTTGATACTGGGGTGACACACTCATTTGTCTCCACGCCTTTCATGAAGAAGTTAGAGATGCCACCACAAGTCTTAAATGGAAAATTTTTGACGACCCTGCCTTCGGGAGAAATGATGCCATCCGATCAGATGCTGCGAGCCGTGCCTATCCGAATCGCAGATAGAGAACTCTACTGCGATCTGATAGTACTCGACATGCAGGATTTTGACATTATACTGGGCTTGGATTTCTTAAGCAAGTACGGCGCTTCAATCAAGTACTGTCAAAGAAAAGTAGTTTTTCGACCTAAAGTTGAACCGATATTCGAGTTCATTGGGGAACCCAGGGAAAATCCGTGCTACGGGGCTGAAGATGTGACCGGACAACTCTCTACCCTGACTATAGCACCGACGCTGTTCGATGTGTATTGGAAAAGCAGACTCGTGACTTGAGCATCCTGCGGATAAAGCAAGAAATGTTAGAGGGAAAGTATGATGGATTCCGTATCACTAACAGTGGGATATTATATCTCAAGGATCGCTTATGTGTTCTCGATGACCCAGAGTTACGGAAAAAGATACTAGGAGAAGCCCACGCAACACCCTATGCAATGCATCTGGGATCCACCAAAATGTACCAAGATTTGAAAAAAAAATTCTGGTGGTCCGGTATGAAAAGAGATGTGGCTCAGTACGTTAGTTCCTGCCTGACCTGTCAGTGGGTTAAAGCAAAACACCAGAGGCCTGGAGGATTACTGCAGCCTGTCCAAATTCCAGAATGGAAATGGGAAGATATTTCTATGGACTTTATTTCAGGATTACCTAAGACAACAAACGACTATGACGCTATATGGGTAATTGTGGATAGATTAACCAAAACCACCCATTTTCTAGCAATCAAGATGACTTATTCAATTGAGCAACTGGCTCAATTATATGTCAAAGAAATTATTAGATTACATGGGATTCCTAAAACCATCATTTCTGACAGAGATGGTCGCTCTGTGTCACATTTTTGGGAATGTGTTCAGAAGGCTCTTGGCACAAAGCTATTATTCAGTACAGCCTTCCACCCTCAGACCGATGGACAAACAGAAAGGGTGAACCAAGTACTAGAAGACGTGTTACGGGCTTGCGCCTTAGATTTCAAAGGAAGCTGGTGCCGATATCTATGCTTAGTGAAATTCGCCTACAACAATAGTTGCCAGACTACTATTGGAATGGCGCCCTACGAGGCTCTGTACGGGAGGAAATGTAGATCCCCTATATGTTGGTACGAAGGTGGTGAAAAGAA
The DNA here is from genome assembly GCF_018446385.1 of Zingiber officinale. Taxonomy (NCBI): domain Eukaryota; kingdom Viridiplantae; phylum Streptophyta; class Magnoliopsida; order Zingiberales; family Zingiberaceae; genus Zingiber; species Zingiber officinale. Next base: position 79,254,788 of record NC_055990.1, read on the forward strand.
AGAGATGGGATTCCAAACAGAATTTATCGATAACACCACCCGTGCTATATAGAACATCCGCCAAAGAATAGAAACTGCTCAGAGCCGACAAAAGAATTATGCCGATAAATGATGAAGGCCATTAGAATTCAGTGTCGGAGATTCAGTATTCCTCAAAGTAGCTCCTATGAAAGGAGTGATGAGATTCGGAAAGAAGGGAAAATTAATCCCGCGTTATGAGGGACCATATCAGGTTTTGAAAAGAGTTGGCAAGGTGGCTTACGAAATAGAGCTGCCTCAAGAGATGTCAGCCATCCACAACATGTTCCACGTTTCGATGCTAAAGAAATGTGTTCCGAGCATGGATCAAGTAATCGAACCACGGATAGTACAAGTGCAAGAAGACCTAACTTATGAGAACCGACGGGTTCAGATATTAGGTCGAGATGTCAAAAGACTGAGGAACAAAGAAGTACCCTTAGTAAAGGTCCTGTGGCAAAATCAACGGTTCGAAGGAACCACTTGGGAACGAGAAGACGATATGAAACGGAAATATCCGAAGCTAGTTTAAGTTCGAGGACGAACTTTCTATGAGGTATGGGGTACTGTAACACCCACGAAATGATAACCTATACCTATGAGTATTTTTTCTTTTAGAATAAAAGAAAAAGAGAAATAGAAATAGAAACCAAAAAAATGGAAAGAAAGGGCGAGGTCAAGGATTGAACCTTGAACCTTCCACAAATGATAGAATTAAGTTGGTGTATGGTAACCACTAGAGTAATGAATAATATGTGAATAGAAAAGAATGGAAATGTTAGTTAAGAGTGAGAAGATGGTTAATTAAAGGAACAAGAGAAAACCAAGTAGCTTACCTCCTCTTCTCTTGATTAAGAAAAGAATAAGCAAAAGACAAGTTGCCTTCTCCTTGTGTTCTTTTCTTTTCTTTTCTTTCTTTCTTCTATTTTCGTGGGAGTTAATGAGGAGAGGGATTTGAGATATCAAGGGGGATGTATAGGGACATTTTCCCTTTATTTTATCATTAAGGATAAATAAGAAAGGAGAGTACCATTTTTATTCCTTTCTGTTGGTGCGGAAAGCATCCGACGATCGAACCTTAGTTTTGATAATGGCAAAGGATTCAAAGTTAAGTTAGTGTGTGATCAAACATGTTTGAATGAGTGTTTCAGGAAAGCCCTAGCTGTGGTTAGGCAGGTGAAAAACCCTAAGGGGTGGTAACCTTAGGTCCTAGGGGGCGGTAACCCTAGGTGGAAGAAAATCCTAAGGGGCGGTAATCATAGGTCCTAAGGGGCGGTAACCCTAGGTGGAGGAAAACCCTAAGGGGCGGTAACCTTAGGTCCTCGGGGGCGGTAACCCTAGGTGGAGAAAAACCCTACGGGGCGGTAACCCTAGGTCCTAGGGGGGTAACCCTAGGCGAAAAGTCCAGTCGGTCTGGAGGACCGGACTAGAATCAGGTAAATCTCCTGAGTGGAGTAGGTGAGGACGCGTTCCCCGTAGAGGGAACATTAGGCGTCGGGTCGACCTAGGGTTTCCGGTTGGAAATCCGAAGTCAGACTCGGACAGTCCGAAGACTGTCAGCTCTTTTTCACTTATGAATTATCAGATTCTAACATTGTCTTGCAGGTTATGCAATTGCTCGGACTAACCTTGTTTTGCAGGAGAAGCGGCTCCTGGAAAAAGGAGGTCCGGGCGCCCGAGACCAACTTTTATCCCCTGCGCGACTTCGCGACGTGGAGCAACCTGGTTGGCTGGCCACGTCACACTCCAGGCACCCGAAACCTCATATAAAAGGAGGGTTGAGGTGCAGCTTTAGAGATACAATCTTCTAAGCATTCTCCGTGCGACAAACTGCTAACGTCTCGACTCAGAAGTGCTGCAACGACAACCCGGAGCTTCAGTTTTAGTCTTTTTATTGTCGGTACAATATTCTTTTCTGCTTAAATTGTACTTAGCTTGTAATAGCTTTTACAAATTATAGTTGTTGCCCACCGAAAGCGATCAAGGATCGCGGGCTTTCGAGTAGGAGTCGTCACAGGCTCCGAACGAAGTAAATCCTTCGTGTCCACTTTATTTACTTTTCGCTGCGTTATTTCTGAACAAGCTTTTACGATTTCGAAAAACAAAATAGCCACGAGCGCTATTCACCCCCCCCTCTAGCACTTAAAGAAACGCCTAACAACGAATCCTTAACTGATCAAGTTCAGACTGGAACCTCAACTCAAGTTCAAAAACTTGAGGAAGAGAATTCCAATCTGAAAAGTCAGGTAAAGGATTTGAAAACAACCCTAGAACGATTTTCCTTGGGATCCAAGAATATTGACTTGATTCTTGGAACACAAAGGGCAATCTACAATCGAACTAGACTAGGATATAAAAAGAAATATAAATCTTACCTATCCTTAATAAACAAACCAAATAGTAAATCGGTCCAAGCTTGGGATGCCAAGTCCAACCTGATCAATCAAGTAGGACTTGGACATTATTGGGTTCCTTATCGAGGCTATGATCTAGGGGGAGCTAGCAGAAAAATAATTAAAATTAATAATTAAATTTAAATTTCAAAATTCGTAATTTAATATTCAAGTTCAAAATTCGTAATTAAAATTTAAAATTCAAACTCAAAATTCAAAATTCGAAATTAATTTAAAACTCAAAATTCAAAATTCGAAATTAATTTAAAACTCAAAATTCAAAATTTGAAATTAATTACTAAAATTCAATATTCAAAAATTTAAAATTATTAAAATTCAAAATTATTAAAACTCAAAATTCAAAATTCAAAATCAATTATTCAAATTTAAATCAAATAAAAATTTAGAAGGAGGATCCAGAATAGCTGGCACCCCTAACTAATCTACCCGAAATGGGTAAACAAGAGTAGACTACCCGACAGGATTTTTGGATGATAGTACGTTAGGGAAGCTTGGGCATCGATGTCTAGAAAGATATGGCTTTGCATTTGGCCAGTGCAACTAACAAGCTACCCTTAAATGGATCCTAACTAGTTAACAAGGTTTAGTATTAAGTTCAATGGTAGGACTATTTGGAAAACCTCGCATGGTTACTTTAATGAGTTCCTTGTGACTCACCATAGCCCAAGTTTATCCAAAGAATGCTTACTTGTTGAACCCAAAGCTAAACTTGAATTTAAACCAAACCCATAAATTGAATCTCAATTCATCTCACAAAATTATAGGATTCCTTGATTGATAATTCAATGATAAGAAGATAACTTGATGTACTTATGATTTCATGTTGTTTAGAACTAGGTTTTCATGTTTGAACTTTCGGCCATGATAGGATTGAAGGCCTAGGCAAGCTTAAACTCAACTCTAACATGCTCATGTTCTTCCTTATGATATGATAAGAAGATAACTTGATGTACTTATGATTTCATGTTGTTTAGAACTAGATTTTCATGTTTGAACTTTCGGCCAAGATAGGTTTGAAGGCCTAGGCAAGCTTAAACTCAACTCTAACATGCTCATGTTCTTCCCTATGATATGATATGAAGTTACCATGATCTTCTTATGCTTGTGATTGGTTTAGAATTTAATTCCACTCTTCATGACTTTCGGCCACATCATGAGTTTAGACATAGGAAACTTAGTACCTAAATTAATTATTCTTATGATGTTCCATATGACAAATGTTATGAAATTGGTTTAGGGTTCATATGTTTATATGATTGCTTGTAACCTAGGTTTAGACCTTTGCATGTTTCAGCCACATCATAAATTGTGGACCTAGGAAGCTTATAACCTAAACTAAATAATCTTATGATGTTCCTTATGATAAATGTTATGAAATTGGTTTAGGGTTCATATGTTTATATGATTGCTTGCAACTTAGGTGATCCCTTGCATGTTTCGGCCACCAATGAGGGATTGATGATTGAGACCCAATTATGACCCTTTATGTGCTCGACATGCCATGATTTGATTTAGGAGATGTTAATTATGTGTCATGCATGATTATGTTCCCATGATATGATATATTCTCATTTATGTATGCTTATGAATCATGCATTTAAAAGATCTCCTATGATGTGCTATATGCTCAAGTATGTAAGCTTATGAAATGATAATGTAAAGGCCTAAGAGTTGCTACCCTATCAAGTGGGACTAAGAGCACTCTTTATGATATGCTAAGTGAAAGGCCTAAGGGTTTCTTCCCTATCAAGTGGGACTAAGAGCACTCTTCATGCTAAGATAAGTTATGAATGACATGAACATGATGAATTATGAATGACTTAAACATGATATGCCATGGATGACATGTACATGATATTCTATGAATGACATGAACATGATATGCTATGATTATATGACATGTTATTTTACTTTGTATGACTTGTACCAAAAGGGCGGGCTCCTTATGCGCCCCTAGGTCGAAGTACGGGCCTTGTAAAGGTTGGGCTCCTTACGTGCCCCTAGGTCGTGCTACGGGCCTAGTTTCCTAGTAGGTTCAAGACTAGCTACCTTGGGTCTACTTAGGATGCGCGCATTTATGTATGTATGTGGTACTAAGCCGAGCGCCCTCATGTTGAGATTATTTTCAAGTACTATATTATATTGTTTTTAAGACATCTTGCAGCATGACATGAAGCATGTTTTTGAAAAGCATCTTGCACATGACATTAGCCATGTTTTAAAGGACATCTTGCATGTATGGTTATGAAATGATATGATATGATGCTTACATTTATGCTATGATATGATGTTCTTTATGCTATGATAGGATATGTCATGATGCTTATTTCCTTTTATGATATGATATGATATGACCTGATGCTTTCATATGTCATGCTATGATGCTCCTCTATGCTATGATGTTTCCTTTATGCTATGATATGATTTTCATTTATGCCATGTTATGATTTCCATTTATGCTATGGTATGAGTTCCATTTACATTCGTACTATGATATGATGTTCATGTATGCTGATATGTGATATGATTACTCTTACAAAATATGTGGTTTAGATGTTCTATATGTCCATGCTATCTGTATTATGTTGAATGATTATGTTATGACATATGGTTTTTTTTTGTGAGTAGGAAAGGATCTCACAAAGCCTTGTGTGCTTATAGTTACTTTGCTTGTACCACAGATAAAGGTAAAGGATGGATAAACTAAAGGAGCAGCAGGAGGGGTAGGAGATGTGTGTGGTGGTGGCTTGGCTAAGAAAGAAAGACCTGCTTTTGTTGATTTAGGATTGATATGAACTATGCTTATTTTATGTTGATGACTTTCATGATCACTTTACTTATGCTTATTTTAAGATATGGATATTATGACTCTTTAAGTTTGTAACTATGCTGAGCATGCTAGTATGATTAGTTGAAAAAAAAATGAACGATTACTTCCGCTGTTTAGAAATTCATGTACGTACGTTATGTATGTAGAAAGTAACACCGCCTCCACTAGCAGGAGGGGGCGGGCTGTTACAGTATATAAGGTCGTACCTCATCCACTAGGGTAGTGTATGCGGGGTTGTGCCTCATCACCAGGGTAGTGTATGTGGGGTTGTGCCTCATAGCCAAGGTAGTGTATGCAAGGTCAATCCCTAGAGTCATGACCGTGCCTCCTTTCCAGGAGTACATATGGGAAAATTGTGCCTTGAGGCACGACCATGCCTTGAGGCATGACCGTGTCTCTCTTCTCAACGAGACACACGACCCGACAATGCCCTGAGGCACGTTTGTGCCTATTTTCTCAGCATTTCCCACAATCTGGCCATGCTCAGAAGCATGGTCGTGCCCCATTTTCTCAGAACAAGCCACGACTTGGTCATGCCACAAGGCATGACCATGCCTACCCTAGGCTATGGCACACACACCATGGTCATTCCTTGAGGCATGGTTGTGTGGGCGGACAGGTAGGGGCAGTGCCCCTACCTATAAAAGGACTTTTTCTTCCCTTTTAACCTATCTTTGGTTTGGGGTTCACCCCTCTCCTTGGGGAAGAGTTTTCCCCTTAGAGGGAACCCCTAAAGCTCTCCATGGGAAAGTGTTTTCCCCTTATAGGCAGTGTTATGCCCCTACATATAAAAGGAAAATTTTCTCTCCTTTTGACCTATCCTTGGTTTGGGGTTTTACCCCTCTCCTTGGGAAAGAGTGTTTTCATTTAGGGGGAAACCCTAAAGCTCTTCTTCTTCATGATCCGTCCACCTTCGGAGCAAGGGAATGCCTACAAAGACACTGAGTTTCAAGGATAAGCACTCTCTTCTCTCTATTTCCATATAATAAGCCATAGTTTGCTACTTTCTTCATCAATTGGTTGATTCTCTTCTAATGGAGTAGATCCTCCCCTTTCTAGGATATAAGGAGTAGTTTTGATATTTTGATAGATAAATGTATATGTGACATACGTCAATTAAATAAAATAAGGGTTAATCAATAAATTATCCTATAGAATTTTTATAAATTTTTAGAAACTTTTATGGATTTTAAATGAGCCCTTTTATATTTTTATAGGGATAAAGGGATAAGATATAAAGCCTATTTAACTATCCTAATTAAATGAGAAAATGTTCAATTTATAAAATTCATTTATATTTTCTTTTATATCTCCTTTAGGTCCCCACGGGTGTGTGAATCACACCATATGACCATGGCTATTGGGCATGATCGTGGAATAAAATATTCTATGAAAGATACACAACCGTGCCTTGTGGGCATGACTGTGGAATAAAAACTCACTAGCAAAGCACGATTATGCCTTATTGGCATGGCCTGCTCATGGGACCTTTTATCTGGCACTATGAAGAACTATGGTCATGCCTATGTGGCATGTTCGTGGCATAGAACCTTATGCCTGGGAGACATGGTCATACCTGGGAGACACCACTGTGACATAAAACCTTCTATGCTTGGCTCTGAATCACTAGAAGACATGGTCATTCCTGTGAGGTATGACCATGTTAGTGAATAAGGCAAGGCCATGCCAAGGGGACATGACCATGCTTTACTAAATTCTACTCAATGTCTAATGTGCTCTGATTTTGCTCATTTTTGTTCCAAAATGTGTCCTATCAATCAAAATATAAAAAGAGTAGCTCTCTGAACTATAGGAGTAAAATTATGACATAATAATAAAATAAAGTATGATAAGTGTAAGTCATGCTCATGAAATATAAGTAGAGGTGTGCTAAATAATGCTTAAAAATAGGAAAAATCTATGTATATTATACCCCTAGACTTAAAACTTTGCTTGTTCTCAAGCAAAATCTATAATCTAGATTTATGTGTGTAAATAGTGCAAGATAATCTCTAATAATAAATTAGTCTAATTCTATCATGTAGTTTCATTGATGAGCATATTTAAAATTATTTAAGTATGACCTAAGTAGAAGTTATCGGTGCTTCATGCATTGAGTGACCTAACTTTTTCATGTTTGAGATATTCATGTGCTGAAGACAATCCTCTATTTAGTATTCACATTCCTTCTCATCTTTGAATCCTATAAAAAATGAGATTAAGACAAGAAAAATCAAGTAGGGGTTTAGGGTTAGGAAAAAGGAAAGAAACGAAAAACATAAATGAAACCAAAAATGAACATGGGAATTTGGGTTGCCTCCCAAGAAGTGTTTATTTTGGTAATTAGCTCGACCCCTTATTAGGTTCTTCTGGAGTAAGATACTTCTAAACCTTCTACTAATGCCCCAAATTGTGGAGATAGCTATCATCATGGGATCAATATCATGAAGCACAACTCTATCCATCTTTATCTCCTTGAAGGGGTTTCCTAAAGGTACGAGATGATTCAGTTGAAGCATCCAATCTTAGGCCCTATAGAATTTTGCACACCTAATGAAAGAGCACACCTCCCACATGCATGTGAGATGTGAAAGAACTAGAGCCATATTAAGTTTAACTAAGTATGTATCAAAAAATAAATCACATCCACCAAAATTAATTACAAGTACCTCAATGAAATTTTCTAAAGGACTATAAGCGATATTAACTTTGTAGTGTTGAAAGGTACCTGAAGGGTCCAAATAAGTGAATGCGACTTCTTTGGTTTTAATAAGGGCTCTAGCTCCAGCTCAGGTGCTGGTACCTCTAAAGGTTGTGATTCTTGGTGATTTACCTTTACTACAAAAGTTTCTATACATTTATCACTAACAAATTCAATTCTTGTAACTTCTATAGTGTCAAGTGGTTGTGTGATCAATGGAAATTATTCTTGGGGCATTACTTCTATAGCACAAGTCACTACACTTTTATCCACAATATCAACATCATTATAAGTAGTGAAGAATATGCTAACATTAATATCATCAATAGGAGAATCAACAACTTCATTAGCAATCTTAAACTAATCATCCTCATCACAATCATCATCAAAAAAATCAATATCACTATAACATCTTGTAACCCAATAAGTAAATCCAAAAATTTACAAGTCACTATATCATCATCAGAAAAATTATAAGTCACACACCACATGTCTGTCAGATACAATTCACATAGACATAATCGTAAAACAAAAAAAACTTAAAAATAACAATTATTCTAGGCGTACTTTACGGATGATGCGTAAAAGAAAGGGAACCAACTTTAGTGACTTCCATGAACCTCACCTCTATTCGTATCCAAACTAAGATATTCAAGATAACTCCAATGAGCACGAAGGTTTGCCTCCAATTGGTACTAGCCAAGCATGGAGGTGATGCGATCTAAGAGGTGGAAGAAGAAGCAAAAGCTTGAGGAAGAAAAATTTCTCCTTTGGCTCTTGGTGGGAGGCGATAGAGAGAGGAGAGGAGAGGAGAGGAGAGAGAGGAGGCTAGGTTTCAAAAACCTAAACCAATGAATAATCAATTCGTTATTAAATTTCTCCTTTCTGTATCAATATATAGGTTCTCTTGAAGATGAGTTGGATTAAAAAGTCCAAACCTGCCCCAAATTCCTTACTAGAAATTTAGCCCATTAACCTCTTCATTTGGTTCATAATCAAACCAACTAGTTTTAAACCAAACTAACTTGGTTCATTACTAAACCTAATAGAGTCTAATTCTTCTATAAGAGATGTGACCCATTAGTGCTTCCGTTCCAACAAAATATCTTTCATATTTACACTTTGTCTGGTTCAACTAAACATCTTATCTCTAGGTCTGAAAAATGAATTCTCAAACTTATTTTATGTCTTTTAGATACTGTAGTGCTTGTGACTAATTGATGTGAATCCCTTGAGAAGGATATCTTAAAAACCCACAATGAATTGAAGAAAGAAAGAAAGAAAGATCTAAATTGATAAGATTGATAAAAAGAACCTCGACCCAATGCTTGGGAAAGCATGAACCTTGGTATAAAAGATGGAAGATGCCATAACCTTGGGAAAGAGGTTGATAAGTCTTTGAACGCCACAAGGGAATGCCTTGATAAATTCAACTTCAATGAGAACCAATAAGTGGGAGCCTCACCATGCTTTAGATTGAAAATATATCAAAAGATACATGTGTGACTGTCACCCCCTTTATTTATAGCTATAGGGTGACCAAAAAACCCTAAAAGCCAAAAGAAAGGCCATTTAGTAAAGGCATATGTAGACTACTTAGCTATTTTAAGCTTATGGTATTATTACAACTCAAATAAAGGTAGAAATTGAGTCTAAATTGAGCCTATATATCCCTACTTCATAGACATGAGACTTAAGTGCTAATTAAGCTCATCTAAGGCTTGAATTAGGTTGACTAAGATGGATGACTTGCTCTTGGTCGAACCTTCTTCATTGGTAGCTTTGGCTTTCATATCTTTAATTAGCACATTAAGTGCTTCCTTTATATTTTTAGCCTTAGCCCTTTTAATTGGGTCGTCATTGATGCATAATGGATCATCATTAATATCTAGAGTGGGTTGATCATGATTTATATCATTAGCTTGTTGGGAAACTTATTGTTCTCTTTTTTTGACTCCATCTTTCCCCCTCTCCCCAAAAGGATTTGTCCTTGAATCTTGATCACCTACATCAAAGGGAGAATGATCAGAAACATTAAATGTAGTACTCACATTATACTCACCTGATAAGTCATGCTTGTATGCATTATCATTGATTCTAGCAATGACTTGAAATAGACCATCTCCTCATGGATGCAACTTAGTACGACATTTAGTTGGGAATCTATCCTTCCTCATATGAATCTAAACCCAATCTTTGGGTTCAAAGATCACATTCTTTCATCCCTTGTTGGCTTGCATAGCATATTATTCGAGTTGCCTCACAAACTTAGCTTTTCTAGTACTATCTAAATTGGCACTCTCAGAGATAGGCAAAGGTGACAAATCTAAATGAGTTAAAGGGTTGACCCCATATACCACTTCAAAAGATGAAAAATTAGTAGTAGAATGAACATATCTATTATAAGCAAATTCAACATGTGGTAATTAATCTTCACAACCTTTAAATTCTTTTGAATGATAGTTCTCAATAAAGTAGAAAAAATTTTGATTTACTAACTCAGTTTGTAGATGACAAGTGGTAGAAAATAAAAGCTTTGTTCCCAACTTTCCCCATAATGTCTTCCAAAAGTAGCTTAGGAACTTTGCATCATGATCTGAAACTATGCTCCTCGGTACTCCATGAAGTGCACAATCTCTCTAAAAAATAGATCAGAAATATGGTTAGCATCATCTGTTTTACTACAAGAGATAAAATGAACCATTTTAGAAAATCTACCCACAACCATAAAAATAGAATCCATATCTCATTTTGACCTTGGTAGTCCTACAACAAAGTCCATGGAAATATCAACTCTAGGTTCACTAGGAATTGATAATGGTATATATAATCTATGACGTAAAGATCTAGATTTTGCTTGCCTACATGTAATACACTTCTCACAAAACTTGACTACATCTTGTTTCATGTGTGGCCAAAAGAAATGCTCTACCAACACTTCTAGAATTTTTCTTACTCCAAAATATCCCATTAGCCCCCATGAGCTTCTAGGATTAATAATTCACTCAATGAACAATTAGGCATACACAACCTATTCACTCTAAAAAGGAATCCCTTATACCTATAAAACTTTCCAAATACAACATGTTCACAAACTTCAAACACATTTTCAAAGTCAGGATCATTAGAATATAGTTCTTTAATGTATTCAAATCCTAACAACTTAGTGTTCAAAGTAGAGATCAAGGTATGCCTTTGAGAAATGCATCTACAACAATGTTTTTCATACCTTGTTTATACTTGATCACATAAGGAAATGATTCAATGAACTCAACCCATTTTGTTTAACGTCTATTCATCTTACTTTGGCTCTTTAAATGCTTCAACGACTCATGATCAGTGTGAATGATAAACTCTTTGGGCCACAAGTAATGCTGCCAAGTCTCTAAAGCCCTCACCAATGCATACATCTCCTTGTCATAAGTTGGATAGTTCAAAGTTGCTCCGCTAAGTTTCTCTCTAAAATAATCAAGGGGTTGACCTTCTTGTATTAGCATAGCTCAAATACCTATTCTTGATGCATCACACTCAATTTCAAAAGTTTTAGCAAAGTCTGGTAATGCAAGTAATGGTGCAGAACTTAGCTTCTCCTTAAGTAAGTTGAAAACTAAAACGTGTTCACTATCCTAATGAAACCCAACATTCTTTTTAACAACTTCAATCAAGGGTGCAGCTATAGAACTATAATTTTTAATAAACCTCCTTTAGAAACTTACCACTGTGAAAGCTATGTACCTCAGTTATCATTTTTGGCATTGGCCACTCATGAATTGCCTTAACCTTTTTGTAAGCAACTTCTATTCCCTTAGCACTAACAATATAAGCAAGAAACTATATCGACTGATACAAAAAGAACATTTTTAAAGGTTAGTATACAATTTTTTTATTTCACAAAGCAATTAGAATTTTTACTATAAATCAAGATGTCATCAAATATACTACAACAAAGTTCCTAATATAAGCATGCAAAATATGATTCATTAATCTCATGAAAGTACTAGGTGCATTAGTTAGACCAAATGGCATGACTAACCATTCATACAAACCATACCTAGTCTTAAAAGAAGTTTTCCATTCATCTCTCTCAAACATATGAATTTGATGATAGCCAAATTTCAAATCAATTTTAGAGAAAATGTAAGAACCATGTAGTTCATCTAGCATATAATCTAATCTAGGAATAGGATAATGATACTTTACCGTAATCTTGTTGATGACCCTGCAATCAATGCACATTCTCTAGGTTCCATCCTTCTTAGGCACAAGCAAAATAGGAACTGCACAGGGACTAAAAATTTCTTGGACATACCCTTTTCTCATCAACTCTTCAACTTGCTTTTGAAGCTCCTTCATCTCCATAGGATTGTTCCTATAGGCTGGTCAATTAGGAATGACTACTCCTAGGATGAAGTCAATTTGGTACTCTATTCCACTAAATGGTGGCAATCTATTAGGAACTTCTTAAGGAAAACATTATCAAATTCCTACAAAAGAGATTTAACAACACTAGCTACATTAGTGCAACTTCTCCATTTATAATCATACTACATACCATGTCTTTGATGTGACAATAGTTATGAAATATGTTGTCTCATTGTTCTTCATCTTCTTCCTTCCCTTGTACATTTAGAGAATGCCTAGTGACAAGGGCTTCACCTTCAACGGGATACTCTTCTACATCACTTTCCATCAATGGTGGCAAGACATTATTATCTTTGGACTCACTCTTAGTTTCAATATCAACATTTTATTTCAAAATCATAATTCTTTTGTTTGGACATTGTGAATCAATATGTCCTCTTCCCAAACACTTAAAGCATATAATATCTCTATTTCTTGAGGTTTGGATAGGTTCTTTACCTGCCCAATGGAGAGCCAGTATCTTTATTCTTCAAAAACTAGGTCTTACTCTTTGATGCAAATTTATCATCTCTTTTGTTCCAACTAGATTTCTAAATGGATGAATTAGAACTTTGCCCATGATTGATAGAACCCTTCCTTTTGAGTTGCCTTTCAACCTTCATGGGCATATGCACTATATCTTCCAACTCCACATAATGTTGCAACTCCACTACATTTGTAATTTCTTAATTCAAACCTTCTAAAAATCTTGCCATGGCTGCTTCTTGGTCTTCCTCCACATTGGTTTGAATCATGGAAATCTCCATCTCTTTGCGGTATTCCTCCACAGTCTTGGATCCTTGGGTTAGACTTTGAAGTCGTTGGTATAAATTTTGATAGTAATGTGATGGAATGAACCTCTTTCTTATAATTGATTTCATCTCTTCCCAAGTGCCAATGGGTCTCTCATTGTTTCTTCTCTTGCTTAGAATAATTTGATACCACCAAATAATAGTGATACGAGTTATGAGGGATGGGCCCAGAAGGTGATGCTGTGGTCAAAGTCAAGATGGCATGTAGTCCTACTCAAAAAGTAGTAATATTCCCTCATTTGGCTTGGATCACTTCCCCAGTGTTAAAATACTTGGGTTAACTAAACAAGATTTTAATCTGGCTAGGAGAAGATGGTCAGCCGTTAAGTCAAGAGAACCATGGAGTATAATGTCTCAAGGGTGGCTAGATCTTAGGGAGGTCAAGTTTAAGGCTGGATGGTCTTACATAGTGGCTGGAATGACTGACTCATTCTACAACATATCAATCATAAATAATAGTGTCATGTGTATTCGTTTGGTCTTAAAGTTGGACGAGCATGTATCCTCTGATCATATGAATATTTGGTTGGGATAAAGGAGCTCAGCCTCATAAATTCTCATATATGTGACCAGCTGGATAAAGCTCGACTAGGTTAAAGGTGCTCAACCTTAACAATTCCCATATGTGTGACTGGCCAAATAAAAATTGGTCAAGATAATTGTGCTCAGTCTCATCAATTCCCATATGTGTGGTCGGCTGGATAAAGCCCTATCGGGATAAATGTGCTTAGCCTCATTAATTCCCATATGCGTGACCAGCCAAATAAAGACCGACCGTGATAAAGGTCCTCAGCCTTGTCATCCATTATATATGCGATCAGCTGCCACGGCTTAATGCCCTCAGCTTCATAAATCTTTCCAGGTACGTTCGACCAAAGTGCACATATGCCCGGTCAAGAAAAGGATTTATTGGGCATGCAACACTTATATTTATGTTTTTATCAATCGTCCGAATGGAATTCCAACATAACATATGTTATTATTAAAGTGGTTTCCTAGGATCCTGATACACAACGAGTACATTAATGGTGCACAGAATGTGATTGAGCTGCTTAATTTCACATAGGGCAAGGAAATATGCATAATACAACTGAATGACTTAATAAAAGAGTCCAGCTTAAGGACTGACCAAGATATATTCAGCTCAGAATACATCAGTCAAATAAAGAGAATGGATTAAGGACCGGGCGAGATATATTTAGTAGATTATATTACCTTGACAAAGAGGCTAGCTTAAGGATCGGCGGAGATATACTCAACAAACAAGCAACAGACAATATTTTAATAGCTTGTCAGGATTGTCAGGGAATATTCCTTGGGCACTTCCTGTGGAGGTTAGTTATGACGATATACTACCTCGACAATTTCACCAAGGGTCTAAGCCATAAATGATAAAAGAGGTACATCTGTGGGTAGAAAAATAAAATCCTTGGACTGTTACTGCATATCATCCAGACTGTGCTTTTTTCATCACCTAACAAACTCTGACACACGATGCCATCTCATGATCATGGAGGTTGTCAAAGGTGGTATATAAAGGGGGATCATCTCCGTTGGAAAGTACTCATCATTTGCATCTGAAACTTACGCTTGCGCATATCCACTACTATTCTTCATTTCACTCGCTAGAGATCGTATTGACTTGAGTGTCGAAGGACCTCGCCAAGGATTCATTCACTAGTCTTTGGTCACTAACTCTTTGTTGGATTGTTTGAGTGTGCTTAGGATCTGAAGGAAATGGCCTTCTCGGAGGAGGTCATCTCTTCGTCAACGATCAAGCCATTGTCACCAGTGAGCCATCTCCTCATCTCTCATACAGGATCAAATTTGGTTCCATCTATGAGAATTTTTACCTAAATATGAGAATCAAAGATCGAAGAGGCTAGAAATCTTACCACTATCACTTTGACACAAGTGGATCTAGATCTACTCATCATCACAAAAGTGTAAAAATTAATGCAACAACAACAACAATAGCAAGGAGCTCCTGGTGGTATTTTGTTGCCATCCTGTAGCTTCAACGATGGCCCACATGGGAGTGAGGAGTACAAGAGGAGGGTCAGGCCCATTTGCCTAGGGCATCTTGTTCGCTAGCTCCACACCATAGAGCTTATTTTCACACATTGCTTGACATATAGATTAAGAAGAGCCTCACTGGGAGTCTTCTAGAGAAGCACCTATCAGAGATAGGCGAAGGTGAAAGGCTTCCGTACGCTATAGTTCTCTTGAAGCACCCCGTTCTCTCAGAGGGTGTTAGAGGATAAGCTGCCGAAGCTCTATCCGAACTTGGCCATAGGGGAATACTCAGGATTAACTAATCCTAGGGATCATCTTGTCAAATTTGAGCACGCTACCCTCCTTCACTAGTTTATAGATGGGGTGAAGTGCTGGGTGTTCCTCACCACCTTCGGCGGTTCTGCACAGAGGTGGTTTAGATGATTTCCTACTAGATCTATCCGATGTTTCAAGGAGTTCCGCAAGGTTTTCCTTCACCACTTTGCAAGTAGCTAATGCTATCAAAAGAATCCCCTAAGTATTTTCTAATTGAAACAAGGGCCTAAGGAGTTATTGAGGTTCTACATTAAAAAATTCAACCAAGTGGTTATGGATGTTCCTTCTGCCACTACCAAAATCCTGATGAGCACCTTCTCCCAAGGGCTTGTCAATAATGATTTGTTCAACTCCTTGGTCGGGAGGCCCCCTAAGAATTTTGATCATCTATTGGATTGAGTGACTAAGTTCATCAATGTTGAAGAGGCACAAGATGCTCGAATAAAAGACACCCCTGCACCAACATTGGCTCCGACACCCGAGCGTCGAGCATTGCCCGCTCCTCCTCCTTGAGGACCTCGAGCGTCTCTTCAATCTCATCATCAAGAACCATGACCCCAGGCCATGCAGTATGTGAGGGTTGAGAAAGAAAGATATCCTAAGCCTCCTCAAGAAGCTCTAAGACGATGGTGCATTCTTCACCGGTCAACCACCCATGACATGCAAGATTGCTACACGCTAGCCAATTACTAGGGTGGCAATCTCGTGGTACTTACCATTTGGTCAACGTGCCCTCAGCTTATAATGTCATTTTAGGCCATATGACTCTAAATGAATTTCAGGCAGTGGTCCCTACCATCTGCCAAAAAATAAAATTTTCCATGGATGATCAAGTTGGAGAAGTTCAAGGAGATCAACTAATGGTGCGCAAATGCTATGCTAATATAATAAAGACTAAATCCCACTCTACACAAAAGATACAATGAATGGAAATCAATTCTTTCCAAGAAGCTCCACCCACCCTCGTCTATGAAGAAAAAGAAGTATAGATTCAACCCGACCACCCAGAACATAACACTCAAATAGCGGCCGACCTGGTTCCTTAGCTCAAAGAAGAGATGATCAAATGTTTGACGCGCAACAGTGATGTGTTTTCCTGGATGCCCAAAGAAGTGATGGGTGTGTAGCCCGAGATTATGGAGCAAGTACTTCATGTCTATCCAGACACTCGGTTGATCAAGCAAAGGAAGCATGATTTTAGAGCTGATAAGAACAAGATCATTAGGGATGAGGTGGATAGATGCTAGAGGACATTCGTAAAGTTTAGTTTTTGAGCTGGCTGGCCAACATGGTCCTGGTATCAAAGCCAGGAAACAAATGATGGGTCTGCATCAATTTTAGAGATCTTAACAAAGCCTGCCTGAAAGATTATTACCCGCTGCCTAGCATTGATCTGGTGGTGGATTCCACTTCCAGGTGCGAGTTCAACTCTATTCTAGGTATGAGTCCCTCTTGCCAAGGACAACTAGGAAAAGGTTAGTTTCATAATTGTTGAGGGCACCTATTGTTATAATGTTATGCCATTAAAACTAATAAATGAAGGGGCTACCTACCAATGGCTCATGAATAAGGTCTTTTGGAAGTAGATTGGGCAGAACATGGAAGTGTTGATGGATGGCATCCTCATTAAGTCCCTTGGGGTGGCCGATCTATGCACAAATGTGAATGAGACTTGCAATACTTTAAGGCAATATGAATTGAAGCTCAACCCCAGCAAGTGTCTGTTTAGATCCAAGAGCAGAAAGTTTCTAGGCTATATTATGGCCGAGCGAGGGATTGAGGCTAATCCAAGAAAGGTGCGAGAATTGCAAGATATGTCAAAGACTAATTAGCTAGATTACTTCCCTCTCTCATTTCATCTCCCACTCAGCTGATCAAAGCTTACCTTTTTTCAAGATACTTCACTGGGTGACTAAATTTTATTAGGATGATAACTGCGATAAAGTTTTTGTGGAGCTGGAGAATTACCTATCCTCACTACATATACTTGCAAAGCCCATAGCGGGCGAGACCTTGTGGTTGTATTTGTTAGCTAATGATCATGCAGTTGGGTTAGTATTAGTGAGATAAGAGGGGAAGGAGCAATAACCTATATATTTTTTAAGTTATTTATTGAAAAGAGCTGAGTGTCATTATACCGCAATCGAGAAGTTGGCCTATGAATTGGTGCTAGCTGCTTAGAGGTTAGTCCTTATTTCCTTTCTCATCTGATCATAGTACTTACTAATAGCACATTGGGCCAAGTACTTGTCAATCTCGAGGCCATTGGAAGGTTGATCAAGTGAACCACTGAGCTTAGTGAGTATAATATACAGTATCAACCTCGAGTGGCCATCAGGGCTCATGCTTTAGTAGATTTTCTGTCAGAGGTTCAAATCTCGAATAGGAGGAGACCTAGAAAATATATATGGATGGATCTTCCACTCGGCAGGGTAGTGGGATAGGTATTCTTATGATATCCCCTGAGAAGAGAGAATGTAGCTATCCATTCGGCTGAATTATCGAGCAACCAATAATGAGGTTGAATATGAAGCATTGATAGCTGGCCGATAAGTTGCAAGACATGTGGGTGCTGCCTGAGTTTTAATTTATTCCAACTCCCAACTAGATGCGCAATAGTTATCAGGTGACTTAGAAATTAATAATGAGTGACTTAATCTTTATGTAGAAGCCTTCGAAAAACTCAGAACAGAGTTCTAAGAGGTAGTTATCTAAAAGGTTCCTTGATCAAAAAATCAAATAGCAGATGACCTGGCCAAGTTTGCCTCCGCCATCATTTCTTGGAATATAGACAAGCCGGTAGAGTAGACACAATTAGTAGCTTGCATTGAAAGATAGGTTGACCTGGAGTTACAGAGTGACTGGAGAACCCTAATAAAATTATTTCTACAACAAGGTAGTCAGCCACCCGAGGGCAAGCGGGCACACATGATTAAGAAAAGACCTAGTTGGTTCACTCTGATTGGTGATCAGCTTTATAAGTAGGTTTATCATGCCCTTTGCTCAAGTGTATAGGGCTAGAAAATATATAATACATTTTATAGGAAGTACATCAAGGTTCCTGTAGAAATCATGCAAGCGGGCAACCTCTCGCCTGAAAGATATTGCTTTCCAGATATTTTTGGCCCACTTTTCAAGCTGACGCTGCCCATCTCGTAAGAACCTATTTATCTTGTCAAAAGCACCAGAACATTCCTCATCACCCCATGGAGCTATTGAAAACTTCTATTATCTCTTTCCCATTTGATCAGTGGGGTATGATATAGGAGGGCCTTTCCCCTTAGAACTTGCCCAGAAAAGGTTTCTACTAGTAGCAATGGTTTATTTTATAAATGGATGGAGGTTGTGGCATTAGATAGGATGATCGAATAGGTGGTTATCAAATTTTTATGGCAGCATATTATTTGCAGGTTCAGGATTCCACATATATTATTACAGATAATGGAAGATAATTCCAGGGTAGGAGAATCAAAGAATGGTGTTTGAGTCATGGTATCATATAGGCCTTTACATCTATGGCATACCCTCAGAGTAACGGTCAAATAGAAATAATAATAGGGAGATCGTCCGAGGTCTTAAAACCAAATTAAACCATGTTGGAGTGTGTTATGGACATATCGTACAACTCCTCGAGAAGCGACAGGTATAACTCCTTTTCATCTACTTTATGGTGGTGAAGTCATTGTCTCGGTCGAGATTGGCATGAAATTTAATCGGAAGCGACTATTTGTTAAGGACAATGACCATCGATGCTTAATGGAGCTTGTTTGATAGAAGAAGTCAGAGACAAAGCGAGGCTTATTTAACGGTGTACCGTCAAAGGAGGAGATAAAATTACAATAGAAGAGTTATCTGGAAGTGGGTCAAACCGGTCAGGGATGTGAATAAGCTAGAGCTATAATGGGGAGGACCATTCAAGGTGATGCAAAAGCTCATCTCTAGGTCCTATTATCTTGAAGATGTAGAAGGCAAAAGATTGGACAGGCCCTATAGTGCAAATCATTTACATCCCTATCGAGCTTGAAAAGTACGCCTATAATTTACTCATGCATTATGTAAAATTTCTTTTACTTAATGAGAATGCAGACAAATTTATCCAGATATTCATACAAAATTATAAATTATAGCCCCTGGCTTAATAACCAAACTATTTTCAAACTCCCGAATCGTTCGGTCGGGTTATAAGCGAGCATATTCTCGTGCCTTAGATAAATCTAGAGCGGCTTAATAACCGAACTATTTCCAGACTCCCGAATCGTTCGGTCAGATTATGAGCTGTCATTGACACACTCTTGTGGCTCAGATAAATCTAGAGCAGCTTAATGACCAAAATATTATGAACTCCCAAACTGTTCGGTCAGGTTATAAATGAGCATGCTCTCGCAACTCTGATAAATCCAGAGTGGCTTAATGATCGAAATTTTTCTAGACTCCTAAACCATCTGCTCGAGTTATAAATGAGCATTCTCTCATGGCATAGATAAATCCAGAGCAACATAAATACCAAAATATCATGAACTCCCAAACGGTTCGGTCGGGTTATAAGCGAGCATGCTCTCACGATATAGATAAATCTAGAGTGGCTTTAAGACTGAAATATCATGAACTCCGAACTGTTTAGTTAGGTTATAAGCGAGCATGCCTTCATGACTCAGTTAAATCTAGAGCGGCTTAAAGATCAAAATATCAGGAACTCCCAAACCATTCGATCAAGTTATAAGTTAAAAGCAAGCATATATTATGGGGGAATTTTCTTTATTCAACTTGACTATGTTGCCCAGTGCTAAGTCAGGCCAATCTTATTATTCAATTTGTCAATCAATTATGGAAGGTTTCTTTAAATGTAGTAATTTGTTTGTTCGGTTGGACTATTTCGTTCAGCATTACTACCTTTATCGATTTATTGTGCATTTTAACACATACTGCATGACGAGGGTGCATGGAAGACACTAATTGGTGGTTCTGAAGATATGCATGAGAAACAGGTGCCATGTAACCTTACTCAATGCTTATTTTATCACATCTTAAAAATACATTTCAGCATAACTTGGTGGATAGTTTCAATTCTTTCTAAGGATTGTATACAATTATACACTAAAGAACATAATGTAAAAGTATTAATAGAATATACTCAAGATGTCCCCTAGGAGCTCATTGAGAAGTTGATGTTGGTCAATAGTTTGTCAAATAGTTTGTCAGGGAGGATTTATCAGTAGGTAGCCATCTTCCCATAATTGTTCGACTAACCCTTCGGCAGAATAGTTAAGTGTTCCTACGAGTCATTGTGCCAATTTTCTTATAAAGTTGATAGAATCTAAATAAGTTATTTTCCTAGCCTTAACGCGTTCATTCTCTCCATCTTTATAACTGGATAGCTCGATTTGGGCAGCGTTTGCTTCAACCTTTGCAATGTTCGACTCGACCTACATGGATTCTTACTGGGTTCTCATGTAGTCAACCTCGTCTGTTGCTTCAATAGCAAGAAGTTCTTCATGGATAGTTCCTGGATTTGTTTATGGGATCTAGATGCCTGTGAAAGCCTTAGCTCTTCTAGCAGAGTAGTTTTATGAGCCAGGTTGAAAATGGTTTTATCTTTCATTGCTCGTTCTACTCGGAGCATGGACTCACTGCTTTGCAACAAGAGTTCAATTTCTGCTTGCCCATCTGCTAAGACTTCATTAATTATTGCTATTCTTGCAAATTCTTTTCCATTCTAAAAATGAGCCCAGTTTGTTCCTCTATTTTTCCTTGCAAACTAGCTGTCTCATTGTTGGGAACAGTAGAAGTAGACTCTAGTTCTTCCATGCGATCCTTCAAAACTTTGTTGGCCCGCTCTAAGTCCACAACTAGTTGGCCTAAGTGAATTCCAAAAGAATAAAATTGGAAAGAATAATGATGAGGTTATAACTCATAAAGATATTTGGCATAGAAAGCTTAATTGTAGACTTATCATAGTAGCATTTCGGGTGTGTTCGTTAGCACACTCTAAAATTATGGTCCCTTGTATTTGTACATGTGCTTGCACCCATGACTCGGCTAGTGAACACTTCAACTTAAGTATCCTTAAAGATGGAGAAGTGGTACCTAGCCCTTGTTGTGAGGGCAACCCATAGGACTGCTTGAAATGGCTTGGAGAACTAGTTGAAGGAGTAGACCTCGAAGGAAGAGCAAGAGGGAGCTTAGGCGACTACGAAGGAAGAGAAGATGGTCGAATGGGTAAAGATTCTGATGTTTGCCCAATCGACCCAGAACATTGTTTGAGTATCAATAGATTAGATGTATGACTGGCCGATCTTGTGCTAGGAGTTTGTTTGGTGCGAGGAGTAGTTGAACAAATGCTCAAGGCTGGTGGAAGAATTGGTTGAGTAGGTATAGGGGCTAGTATTGTCTCGATGGGCCTAATATTTGGGGTGGTCGCATGAGATATAGGTATAAGAATGTCCGACCTCATCATTGCAATTATAAAATGAGAGCAACTATGTTTTTGAGATCTAGGCTCTTTACCTCGAGCAAAAGAGATCCTAGCCAAAGAAAAACGATCCTGTTTGGTTGTGGGTTGTTCAGGTATATCTAGACCTGTAGCCTCTGCTTGGGTCCTTTTGCACTTAATTATGATAGGAGTGTCCGAATCTATATCATTGGAAGAAGAACTGCAGAAGGTTCTGCTGGAGGAAGTAAACCAACAGAGGCAGAGGTATGTCCAAGCGGGCACTCCTTTAGTAAATTCTCATATATCTAGTTTAGAGTCTCTTCTGATGGATGATTAATTCTAAAAAGGAAGGACAAGGTAATGGCTTATACTGTGAAAATAAATGAATAATTAGGACTAGAAAATTTTATACCAAATGGTTAAGAAAACAAAAATAATTAAGGGAAAGACAAAGGTTTTTGCTTACCAAAAGTGGCGCTTTGCTCAAGGTCTACCGGAGTGAGCCCAAAAACATATAATAAACCTTCTATAGTTAATTTGGGCAAGCTAAATTTTAAATTCCTCAATAGATCTTGAGCTTGATGAAGAAGTGGGTCTGTGTGAAGGTTACCAAATTTAGGAATATGGGGAAGGTTTGTCTGCTAGGTTATGGGGTAGAACAGAAAGTTCGGAAGGTGTATGAAAAAATATTTATCTCTCCATTTCTCTTGGAATGGAATTCTATTAAACAAAATCACCGTAGGGTGAGCCTAAAAGTTAAATAAACCTTCCTCTACTTGTTAGGGGAAGAAATAATAGTGGAATAAATGAGGAGAAAGAGGAACATTAAACAATCGAAAAACAATAATAGCACTACTTAAGATGTGAAGAGATTGGGGAACAACCTGATAAAGTGGAATGCCAAAATAGTGGTTAACTTCAACGAAGAAAGGATGCAAGGGGGAATGGAATTCATATATGACTTGTTCTCTAATGACAGCAATACTCGCTGGCAGAGGAAGATGAGGGCGGTCTTGGCTAGCAAAAATAACCATATAGGATGGAAGCCCGTAGTTGATGGTGAGGTCGTAGGCATCTTCAATAGTAAAGTTGGAGGACCATTGAGTGTACCATGCATGAGCTTCAGCCACGGTAAACAAGAAGATGAGGAGAATAAAAAGTGTAAAAATACTGAGCTTAAGAAGAGGGCAAAGCCTTAGGGGTTTTCTCTTTTTCACGAAGTCTTTATACAAATTCTTCGAAAATGCTTTTTGAGTTAAATCATCAGATCATAATTGTGAAAAGGTGGGATCACTTGTGAACCATAGGATGGTTGGATAAAGTAGTGAGTAGATGAAAAGTTGTATAATTAGGAGGAAGTGCACGCACGTGTCATTAATAAAATACCTAAGTGGTAACAGATTTGACAGGCAGTCATTCCGAAGTGTCAGTGATGTTTTTGAGGTGAGCTTGGTTTCTTGTGCAACACTTTTAGAAGTATGGCTAGTCCTAAGCTCGCATGAGCCTTTAG
The DNA here is from genome assembly GCF_018446385.1 of Zingiber officinale. Taxonomy (NCBI): domain Eukaryota; kingdom Viridiplantae; phylum Streptophyta; class Magnoliopsida; order Zingiberales; family Zingiberaceae; genus Zingiber; species Zingiber officinale. The sequence goes on from NC_055990.1 coordinate 79,278,235, forward strand.
TGATTTGACAGGGGGAATAATAGGTTGAAGTCCGAACAGATTTGTACAGGATTGATTATTGACTCTGACAAAGTTGTATCGAGTTGTTTCAATTTCGAATAGTTTGGAGTAAACAATATTTGCCATAGTTCATATTATCCTAAAACCAAAGGTATGAACAAGTTTAAGCCTGGTCAAGAATAAACTAGAACAAGTTTGAATTATGATCGGTCGTAAAGATTGGCGTCCTTAGGTGAATAAGCGTTAGGAGCTATAGATCAACTGACCTAGATAGTCAACCTTAAGCATTCTTGCCCTGCCCCATCCGAATTCTCATCCGGATGGATTTAGATGATCCTTAATGTAGTATACATGTGTTAAATAATACTATAAATGGTTAGATAATCAAGTTTTAAAGAAAAGATATCATATAGGTTCAACCATACAGTAGACACTAGTATCCAATTCATTGAACTAGACAAATAAAGGAGAATAAGATGGATCGTAATAAGTTCGGAAATAGATCGGGATGTGCTTTACGAGTTATCTTTTTATGGTCCAAAAAATTGGTGGAAGGATTGGAGGTTAGATATCTACCTTCTTTTAATTGCTTCATCGTGCCTTTTACTCCAAGAAAGAGGGCTTTAGTAATGGAGTCAACGATGGGGACGTTAAAGTCACGTGTTAGAAACAAAGCTTTTTTCTTCACTTCAAATTGCTCGATCTCTCCCGCTTGATAGGCTACCAACTCTGACCAGACCACTATTGATTCAATTTGAGCAATCATCAGATCTGATAACATGGAATCTTGCTTGGCATTTTGGTCCACCAGTTCAGATTCTTTGGAAACTAGTTTATCAGTGTATGAAGGTTTCAATTCTTGTTGTTGGGTAGACAATTGTGCATTCTCTATCATTTGCTCATCTATTTTTTTCTATATTTCTACCTGAAAACTTGTTTTTGATTAAAGTTGAGCTTCAAAAGTGTCCAGGGTAGCCTTCCACTGGGTTGCCTTCTTTTTCTCGGTTTTAACTAGCTTTTGACCTTCTTGTAGTTGGATATTCCTTTATCCGCTCAGAAGTACACATGGAAGCTACTCAGTAACTTGTTACTTTAGTGACTCATTTTTCTGAGCCAAGTCATATAATTGTTGATCAACACTCATACTAATTGTCCAACACTGAAAAGGAGTGAAACATAGTTATGAACATCCAAAACAGGTGAAAGATAGTCAATTGAAATTACATTACCTTAGTCTACTCATATGAGAACTTGTTTGCTAACTTTATAGGAGTAAGCTTGATGAGCTGGTCCTAGGAACTTATTAAATGATCTCCTAATAATATTAGAAGGGAAAGAGAAGGGGTGGATGTTGAAGCGAGCAGAGCTTGGGCAGAGGGTAAAGAAAAAATGATTGGTGATTGATGAAGCCACTCGGGTGTAGTAGTGGTGGTATTTGCATGAGACACGTTGAAGCTCGGGCCTGAAGAACTGCTCGGTAAAGAAACATCCTCTTGAGTTTCAGCGGGACCAAGGGTAGAGAGGGCTGGATAAAGGGTAGATAAGGTTTGCTCAGGAGATTACTTTTATGTATCCTTCGAGGAAGAATCTTCTTGGGCAGAAGACAATGGTAGAGAAGGTGTCTCCATGAGGACCGCTAACCTCTTGGGAGGAGGGGCAAGGGTAATCTTGCCTCTTTCCATTTTCTCTTTAGGGAGACATCCTTCTCTGTCAAACACACCTCCGACGCTGGAAGCGCATCGAGGGGTAATTCTCGGGAAGTGGTAGCCTCAATGGCCGCAGTTGTGTGGTGTCTAGAAGCTTCGCTGGAAGGAGCGACCAAGGGTAAACCTCGTTTGGTTAGTAATTCTTGTTCCTTGGCACAAATCTTTTCTATAGTTAGGTTAATTGCTGCATCAACCAGGGACTTCAAAATGGCATCCACTACACAAAATAAAAAAAAATACCTTAGTTAGCAATAACGTAAGGATTAAATTACCAAAACTTACCAAAGGAGCTGAGTATCTTCTTGTGGATGGGGCTTAAGACAAATAGATATAAGAATCTTTCATGTAACCACCTATAAATTCTAAAACATTGATTATTCAATTTTAAAAGATAGGATATAAAAATAGGATCATGTTTAAATTAGCCAAGGTCAGGAAGAGGAGGAAAGGAGAATTGCCACTCGATAGGTCAGGTAGCCGGCTCTGACATTTCCATGAAAAAGAAATTAGATTTCTAGCCTTTGTTGAAAGATGACATGTCCTCAAAGAAGACTTTCTTTGGTTGAGACTGGAAAAGAAAGACCTAGGGTTTTAATTTCTTGGGATAGGAGAAGAGAAAAAGATTACGGGGAGTAAGATGAATGTCAAATAGGAGAAACATAAGCATTCCACACATGTATCGGGAAGCATTTAGAATGAATTATTGCAAAGGGATTTGGAAGTATTGACTCACTTCTGAAAAAAAGACGGACAGGAAAGCATAAACCTGCCTCTAATTGGTCTGAAAAGAAGGTGATGTGATTAGGGAGAGGAAGGTGAGGCCAATCATCAGGAGAAGGCACGACGATGGTATACCTTTTAGAGATTTCATACTTAGACCAGATATAAGCCTCATTAGAATCGCCAAAGGAAGAATAGGTAAAAGTTTAACAAGGGTGAATGATTCTTCATCCATAATACAATGTAAATCTTAAAGAAGGGGAGCAACTTACTGAGTCATTTAAGGGTGGAAAAAGCAGAAGTTTAGAGAGTAAGGGACGTCGGAGAAGAAGAGCGAGGAAGATGAAAGGTAAAATGCGGAGAGCATACACCACTTAGGGTTTTATAGAGTGAAATTTAATTATCACCGTTAGATTAAAATGACCTGTGTTGGAAGGCTCATTGATCTGTAAGGATATATGTGATGTTGAGTCGTACGAAGAGGCATGCGTCATAAGCCATTTCACAAAATAAAAAGGAATGTCTTAGGGCCTCAGCTCATAAGAAGACATTTATGATGAAGGTGACAACCATATTATTCCTCTGACCATGAAACTCTCTACGCATCCTCAGTAATCTCATTTGTGAAAAACTGGTTGCGGGTACATGGTTTTTGAAAAATTTGCCAAGTCTCCAAGGTACAAAAGGAAGGAAGCGTGAAAATATTGAGTGAGCAAAATTAAGACTTGAGTCCAATCAGTCGGCTACACTTCATTCGACTAGACTTGAAGGGGAGGCTAGTGATACGGGTTATAACAGATGGACCTAGAAGGTGATGTATATGATCTGACAATCCTACTTTAAAAGAAGTAATATCCCCTCATTTGACCTAGATCAGTTCCCCAGTATTAAAATCCTTGGGTTAACAAGATTAAATTTTAATATACCCAGGGTAAGATGGTCAATCGTTAAGCCGAGCAAACCAAGGAGTATAATGTCTCAAGAGCGGCCAGATCTTAGGGAGGTCAAGTTTAAGGCTGGTCGGTACCACTCATTCTACAATATATCAATCATAAATAATAGTGTTCATGTGCATTCGTTCGGTCTTAAAGTCGAATAGGCATGTATACTCTGATCGTATAAATATTTGGCTGGGATAAAGACGCTCAGCCTCATCAATTCCCGTATGTGTAACGGGACAGATAAAGCTTGGCTGGGATAAAGGCACTCAACCTCATTAATTCCCATATGTGTGACCTGCCAAATAAAGATCGGTCGGGATAAAGGCACTTAGTCTGATTAATTCCAATATATGTGACCGACTAGATAAAGCCCGACTAGGATAAAGGTGCCTGGCCTCATTAATTCCCATTTGTGTGATCGACCGGCTAGGATAAAGGTACTCAGCCTTGTCAAACCTTATATATGAGACCGACTATCCATGCTTAATGCCCTCAGCTTCATAAATCTTTCCAGATACGTCCGACCAAAGTGCACATACGCCTGGTCAAGCAAAGGATTGATCGAGTATGTGACACTTATATTTATGTTATTATTAATCACCTTAATGGAATTCCAACACAACATATATTATTATCAAAGGGATTTCTTGGGATCTTGATACACAATGAGCATATTAATGTTTCATATAACTTGATTGAGTAGCTTAATATGACACAGGGCAAGGAAATATGCAAAATGCAACTGAAGAACTCAATAAAAGAGGCTAGCTTAAGGACCAACTTAGATATATTTAGTGTAGAATACATCAGCCAAACAAAGAGGCCAGCTTAAGGACCATCCAAGATAAATTCAGTAGATTATATTACCCTGACAAAGATACTAGCTTAAGGACCAGTCGAGATATACTCAATAAACAAACAACAGATAATATTTTAACAACTTATTAGGGTTGTCGCGGAATATTCCTTGGGAACTTCCTGCAGAGGTTAGTTATGATGGCATACTCCCTTGACAATTTCATCAAGGGTTTAAGCCATAAATGAAAAAAGAAGTATATTTATGGGTAAAAAAAAGATTCCTCAGATTGTTTCTGTATATTATCCAAACTGTACTTTTTCCATCACCTAATAAACTTCGACGCACGGTGCCACCTCATGATTATGGAGGTTGTGAGAGGTGGTATATAAAGGGGGATCTTCTAAATTGGCAAGATACGCATCATTTGCATCTGATGCCTACGCTCACGTGTACCCACTACTATTCTTCATTTCACTCGCTAGAGATCGTACTAACTTGAGTGTCGGAGGGCCTTGCCAGGGGTTCCTTCCCTAGTCTTTGATCACTAATGCTTTGTTGGATCATTTGAGTGAGCAGGATTTGAAGGGAATAACTTTCTCGGAGGAGGTTTTCTTTTCATCAACGATCAAGCCATCGTCACTAGCGCGTCATCTCCTCATCTCTCAAGTAGGATCAAATAACATAATCAATAAACTCAATAGCAGCAATTTTTACCTTCTTATCTTCAGAGTAGTTGTGATAATTAAATACTAATTCCACTTTCTTTTCCCATACCAAATATATGTCTGGATCACTTTTACCTTGAAATGAAGGAATCTTCATCGTGATATTTCCCAAGTCTCTATCAATATAACATTCATCCTTCTCTTCTACCACCAATTCTAGCATGACCAGATCTGTCACTAGAAGCTTTATCATCAATGTCCTCAGAAACGTCATCATCATCATCTTTGTCATCATGGTTATATTACCTTGAACTTTGTGTAGGAACTCTACTAGCTTGTCTATTTTGCAATTCAATAATTACAGCATCTTGTCTTTCTAATCTATCGAAGATTTAATTGAATCTGATTTCCATGCATTTCAAGTGTTGTCTCAGGGCACATTGTTCAAGTGTTTCTCTAGGTCTTGCTTCCTCTCCACTTGTCACCATTAATGCAATCTATTGTTACTCAATCACTCAACTCACTAATATTAGTTCTTTAAAGAACTTAGAAATGTGTCAATTCCCTGTAGCTTCAAAAATCCCAAGGGTGTTAGGATAAAATATAGGAATTAATAGAAGAATGCAAATTATAGAATTAAAAACTAATTAAGAGCTGAAAGGAAATTTTGACAAGATTGAATATAGGAAAAACTTATGAGAATGTAGGATTGAAAGATAAAGATACTTGAAATAAGAGTTGAAAAGAAATTTTCTAGAACTTAATCTAGGCAGGTGCTAGAATTAAATATAGGCAAAACTTTATATGAAATGCAGAATTGGAAAAATTCAAGTATACTAGGCAAAACTTCAAAGGAAATGTGGAATTGAAAACTGCAAGTATACTAGACAAAATTTTAAAGGAAATGTGGAATTGAAAAATGCAAGTATACTAAGCAAAATTTTAAAGGAAATGTGGAATTGGAAACTACAAGTATATTAGGCAAAATTTTAAAAGAAATGCGGAATTAGAAAATGCAAGTATAGAAATAACAATTCTCTACTCCCACCTTCTTTTTTTTATTGTTTCATTTTTTAAAAAATTTTGACCCTTTTTTCTTTTTCAAATTTTGTCCTTTTTTTGTTGAAAATATATTTTTTTTTAAATTTTGGTCTCCTTTTTTTTGCTGATTTTTTTTTGATAGCTATAAGACAAATAAAACTCACTAAGATTGAGATGATAACAATAAGTAGATAATGTTGAATAAAGTAGACAAAGATTCAAGCACAAAAGAAAAAAGGATAACTAAATTTATTTAGAAAAATCAAATCTCTGATACCAAATGATGTGAACCCCTCCAGAAGGATATCTCAAGAACCCACAACTAATTAAAGAAAGAAAGAAAGAAATATCTAAATCAATAAGATTGATGAAAAGTACATCAACCCAATGCTTAGGAAAGCACGAACCTTGGTATAGAAGATGGAAGACGCCATAACCTTGGGATTGAGGTTGATAAGTCTTTGAACATCATAAGGGAATGCCTTGATAAGTCTAGTTCAATGAAGAACTAGCAAGTGAGAACCTCACAATGATTTAGATTGAAAATATGGCAAAAGATACATGTGCGGCTATCACCCCGTTTATTTATAGCTATAAGGGTGACCAAAAAACTCTAAAAGGGCAAAAGAAAGACCATTTATTAAAGACCTATGTAGACTACTTACCCATTTTAAGCTTATGGCATTATTACAAACCAAATAAAGAAAGAAATTGAGTCTAAATTGAGCCTACTTATCCCTACTACATAGACATGAGACTTAAGTGCTAATTATGCTCATCTAAGGCTTGAATTAGGTTGACTAAGCCGGATGACTTGCCCTTGGTCAAACTTTCTTCAATGGTAGCTTTGGCCTTCAGATCTTCAATTAGCACATTAAGTGTTTACTTCATCTTTTTAGCCTTAGCCCTTGTAATTGGGCATCCAATGATGCATAATGGATCATCATTAATATCTAGAGTGGGTTGAGCATGATCCATATCGTTAGCTTGTTGGGCAACTTATTGTTCTTTTTCTTTGACTCCATCACTAATATGTTCTCAGTTTATCTTGGTCATCTATAATTAACTATTTAATTATGGATCGATCATGAGTGACACCTAGTCATACATCATGATCCTCAATTAATCAAAAAATTATAGTTGATTCTAGAACTAGTTTTGAACCCTTCAACAACTAAAGTGAGTTGCGCCTTGTTCCTTTCACTCATCTTATATCCACTGGTTCAAGACATAGTCATGTGTTTGTCCCCACTAGACTGACTACGTCACACCTAGTCCAAGTAATACTTCCTCATCCTATGGATTCAAATTAATCCTACATGTGTCTAAGAGTTTCATACTCTTAACATGTGATGCTTTGCAAAGACATTAAATAACAATCCTGACAAGTGTCCATAGAGTACATCTTTCCTCACAAGGAGTAGTGAGTCCTCTCCAAGCTATCCAAACACCTCAGGTACTTTGACTTATATCCAATCATCTCGGGTTCACATCTCTATGGAGATGCTTTGCTTAAGATGTCTAAGTATAAGCCTCCATGACTAAGGTGACTTGAATACCTCACTTCAAAGGGAACTTGCACTTGAGCTGTAGTAAGAACTTCACAGACATATCAATATAAGTAGAGAACCATATGAATACTTACAATAGGTCACTCCAATGAACTATCTACCATAATTAGCATATACATTTAACTCTCGATATCCCAATGTCTCCATCTTGTGAGTAACAACTACTTGGTTAGACCAAGGTGTATAACCCATGATAGTCTCATAGAATTGATGATATCTGAATACATCAATTCATTGAATAGGGAATATTTCAATACTTCCATAATTATACATATAGAGACTCTCACTAATTGTGATCCAATTACATATTCTCTAATGTTATGAATTTGTTAGTATTACCTCTAGTACCAATTATGAGATGATTGTAAAGAGCTTCTTTTTATATTATATTTCATTAATTAATAAAGGTAAAGTTGATTATTATTTTATTTTAGTTCAGTGCCGAATGAATAAGTATAATAATATCATAAGATAGTATGTTCTAATCTACAACATATCAATTGATTGAATTGATAGTGAGATATTGTAGATATACATAGAAAAATACTCTTAACTATTTCTAATCAAGCATTAATATGCAAGGACAATATTAATGTGTTAATACTGGAATGTAGGTTAACGGATGACTTAATCTCACAAGTTATGGATATGAGATATCAAGTTAACACATGTGTATATATTAGAGAATATATATACTAAATGACCCGCCATGAGAATGTTTCATAGATCGTTATATTGTTGGGTCTTTCGGGCCGCGAAAATCACTTTTTCGCGTCGCGGAAACCCCGAAACCCCCGTCATCGGATCTGTGCGAAGAATAAAATTTTGAAAAACCTACGAGTATGAGTTTACAAACTCTAGATCTACATTAGAGTACGAGTTTTACCCTTGATGCGTGCCTTTCGTAAATCTCGCTCGTCCAAGGTGTCGGATCTCAAGATTGTCAAAGTAAACAACTCTCTAGAAGTATCCACATGAACAAATCGATGGAGGGAGAACCTTAGAGTGTGCTAGCACTCCAAGAAGGTCTCGGCAATGAAGGAGAGGGAGAGAAGAATTGGAGCAAGGAAGAAGATGATGGAATAATGCACTTGAACGAAAATGAATCCCATTCATTCCCCTTAGTGGTCGGCCACAACATTGTAACTCCTCTCATTTAATGTGGCCGGCCACATTAAAGCAAAGGGAATTTGAAACCTCCATTAGGTGGCACACACATGTGTTAACTATGATGATGTGGCACATTATCATTGGCCACTTAATGCCAAGTCACAAATGATGTGGAATAAAGTCAAGTCAAACTTGACTTTTCCTCTTCCTCTCAAGTCAAGTCAAACTTGACTTAATCTCTCTCATGGTTGATCTAGTCCAACCATTTAATTCAAGCCAATTTAATATAATGAATCTAATTCATTTAATTAAATTGATTCAATGAGTCATAATCTAAATTAGACTCATTGAACACATGAATCAACATGAGTCTAACTCAATTAGCCCAATTAGGATTACTCTTAATCCAATTTGATTCATCACATGAATCTAATCCTCTTGGTTCATCATATGAAGCTAATCTCCATGTAATTGTCCTTAGTGTGTGACCCTATAGGTTCTTGTAACGTTGGCAATGCCCCTAAACCCATTTAGGAGCATAAGTAATGAGCAGTATCTAACAACACATCATTACTACCCAAGTTACAAGAATGTTGAGATCCAACATCACCTTGTGACTACTAATTGTGACTCCTCACAATATATGACAAGTGTCCTTCTATTCTAGACATCTAGGTTGATCAATGTGAGGCATAGACCGTGTCATCCTCTGGCCAATCTAAATCTTGATGTCCAAGTAGACTCACTAAATCAAATGAGCTCAATATCTCATATTGACTCATTTGGGCATGGCCATGCATTTCGTGGTCTCACTCTATCAAGAATATCGTTGTCGCTCCCGTGATATAGGAGGGATAGATCCCATCTACATCACTCACATCCCTCTGCATAATTCGTTACATACCCAGTAATCACCTTTATAGTCCACCCAGTTACGGGTGATGTTTGACGAAACCAAAGTATATAACACTCATATATACTAATAGCCAGTTACGGATCCATGGCGACTTCAGGTCCAAGGACTAGTAGTCATACTAATAGCCATATGAGAAAGTATATGACACTCATATAACGATCCATGATACTTTCTCATAGCGGGTCATTCAGTATACATTCTCCAATGCATACCCATGTGTCAACTTGATATCTCTATATCCATGACTTGTGATATCAAGTATCGAGTTGACCTACATGCTAGTCTCGTCACATTAACATTGTCCCTGAATGTTAATACTCGACTAGGAATGATTAAGAGTAGTGTTCCCTATATCATCTCACTATCGATTCAACCAATCGATTGATATAGGTAAAAACTTTCTACTGAAGGACGCTATTATACTTAGTTTATTTGGCACCAATACAAGTAAGTATAATAACCAAAAAAAAACAAATACCTTTATTTATATAAGAATATGATACAACAAGTTCATAATACAATCATCAAATGATTGGCTCTAGGGCTCTAACTAACAATCTCCCACTAGCACCAGTGCCAATCAATGTATTCTCTAAGCCCCAATGACCTAGTGTGACCATCATGCTTCCTCTGTGCCAAAGCCTTGGTCAAGGGATCTGCGATGTTAGCCTCTGTAGGTACTATATAAATCTTCACATCTCCTCTGTCGATAATCTCTCGAATGAGATGGAAGCGCCGTAGTATGTGTTTGGTCCGCTGGTGTGAGCGAGGTTCCTTAGCTTGTGCTATAGCACCATTATTGTCACAATAGAGCTCAATAGGGTCAGCGATACTAGGAACCACCCCAAGTTAAGTGATGAACTTGCGGATCCAAACTACCTCCTTTGCTGCCTATGATGCAGCAATGTACTCGGTCTCTGTTGTAGAATCAACGACTGTGTCCTGCTTCAAAATCTTCCAGCTCACAGCACCACCATTAATGCAAAACACGAACCCTGACGACGATCGAAAATCATCTTGGTCGGTCTGGAAGCTAGCATCACTGTAACCCTTTACAGCTAGCTCATCATTGCCTCCATATATTAAGAAATATTCTTTAGTTCTTCTTAAATACTTAAGAATATTTTTGACCTCTATCCAGTGACTTTCACCTGGATCTGATTGGTATCTGCTCGTCATGCTCAAAGCATACGAGACATCAGGTTGAGTACATAGCATAGCGTACATGATAGATCCTATGGCTGAGGCATAAGGGATCTGATCCATGCGGTCTCTCTCCTCTCTGAAAGAGGGACCTTGAGTCTTCGAAAGACTCACGCCATGTGACATCGGCAGAAATCCCTTCTTGGAGTTCTGCATGGCAAACCGAAGGAGTACTTTGTCAATGTATGTACTCTGACTTAGGCCACGCAATCTCTTAGATCTATCTCTATAGATCTGTATCCCTAGAATGCGGATGCCTCACCTAAGTCCTTCATTGAGAAGCAACTCCCAAGCCAAGTCTTGACAGACTGAAGCAAAGGGATGTCCTTCCCAATGAGTAGTATGTCATCCACATACAATATGAGGAAGACAACTATATCCCCTACAACCTTCTTGTAGACACAAGGTTCATCTTCATTCTTGATGATACCAAACTATTTGATTGCATCATCGAATCGAAGATTCCAGCTTTGAGAAGCTTACTTTAGTCAATAAATGGACCTATGCAGCTTGCACACTCTGCTAGTATGCTGTGGATCTACAAAACGCTCAGGTTGTGTCATGTACACATCCTCGAGCAGGTTTCCATTCAGAAACGCGGTTTTGACATCCATCTACCATATCTCATAGCCATGATATGCTGCAATAGCAAGCATGATCCGAATGGACTTAAACATCGCTACTGGAGAAAAGGTTTCATCATAGTTGATATGGGTTAGGTTTTGTGGATCCCCGATAAGGAAAAGAAAGGAAGTAATAAACCTAAGGAGACAGAATAATATCGGTCGAGACATACCTCAATAGGGGATAAGTATATATCGACCGAAAATATGCTTCCCAGGAGGAAGATCTATATACCTCAAAGGAGGTAGGCTAATATCGGCCAGGACATACCTCCCAGGGGAAGTTAGGTTTATATCGGTCGGGACATACCTCCCAGGGAGAGTTAGGTTTATATTGGCCGGGACATACCTCCCAGGGGGAGTTAGGTTTATATTGGCTGGGACATACCTCCCTGGGGGAGTTAGGTTTATATTGGCCGGGACATACCTCCCAGGGGGAGTTAGGTTTATATTGGCCGAAACATACCTCCCAAGGGTAAGATTCGCATTAATTGACATATACCTCTAAGGAGATAGGCTAAGATCGGCCGGGACATACCTCCCAGGGGAAGTTAGATTTATATCGGCCGAAACATACCTCCCAAGGGGAGTTAGGTGTATATCGGCCGGGACAAGCCTCTCAGGGGGAGTTAGGTTTATATTGGCTGAAACATACCTCCCAAGGGTAAGATTCGCATTAATTGACATATACCTCAAAGGAGGTAGGCTAATATCGGCCGGGATATACCTCCCTGGGAAGTTAGGTTTATATCGGCCGGGACATACCTCCCAGGGGGAGTTAGGTTTATATTGGGCAGGACAAACCTCCCAGGGGGAGTTAGGTTTATATTGGTCGGGACATACCTCCCAAGGGGAATTAGGTTTATATTGGCCGAAACATACCTCCCAAGGGTAAGATTCGCATTAATTAACATATACTTCAAAGGAGATAGGCTAATATCGGTCGGGACATACCTCCCAGAGGAAGTTAGGTTTATACCGGCCGAAACATGCCTCCCAAGGGGAGTTAGGTGTATATTGGCCGGGACATGCCTCCCAGGGGGAGTTAGGTTTATATTGGCCGAAACATACCTCCCAAGGGTAAGATTCGCATTAATTGACATATACCTCAAAGGAGATAGGCTAATATCGGCCGGGACATATCTCCCAGGGGAAGTTAGGTTTATACCGGCCGAAACATACCTCCCAAGGGGAGTTAGGTGTATATCGCCCGAGACATGCCTCCCAGGGGGAGTTAGGTTTATATTGGTCGAAACATACTTCCCAAGAGTAAAATTCGCGTTAATTGACATATACCTCAAAGGCGGTAGGCTAATATCGGCCCAGACACACCTTCCAGGGGGAGCTAGGTTTATATCGGCCGGGACATACTTCTCAAGAGGATGATTCACATTAGTTGACATATATCTCATAGGAGAAATAACAGAAATACTTTAAAGAAACTCGTAAAGTAGGATAGAGGTAAATATTTCAAATAAGATAATTCTGCAGGTGTTATATATTTTTTGGCGGGAAATGTGTTGTTAGATTATTTTACAGGTGTTAAACGACAAAGAAGGTACATCTGGGGTACAAAAAAGATTCCTTAAAAATCATCCGCCACAAGTACACAGCTGACGTCATCTCATAACAAACTCTAACAAACCGGGGTCCACTTCATGACTACGGAGGTTATATAAAGTGGTATGAAAAGGGGAATCCTCTCCGTTGGCTAGGTAAGTTGAGATCACACATCTTGAGAACCCTAATTTTCAACTACTGTTCATCTCCTTCTTACTTCTTCCACACTTAGAGAGATCACTAACTTGAGTGTCGGAGGGCCTAGCCAGGGATTCCCACCCCGGTCTTAGGCCATTGACGATAGTGTTGGTTGGTCTCTTGTGCGCAGGATGTCTCAAGAGCATCGGATCAGGGTTTCTTTTCTTCAGATTTGGCTTTCTCCTTCGTCATCGGGTCTTCGTACGAGGAGGACCTTCGGTGACTCTGTTTTCTCCGATCCGCTTTGGGTTTCTCGGATCGAGGTTCTATAAGCACTACTCTTCATCAGTGAGGGGGGTTTCTTTCTTTTGGATCTCCGTCGTGTCCAGCTTCTCAGACAGGATCAAATTTGGCGCCGTCTGTGGGAACTTCACCTGAATCTGAGACTACAGGATGGAAGAAGCCTGAAAATCAAACCTACTCACTATCAGTCGTGAGGATTTAGATTTCCTCATCAATTCTCACGTTCAGAAAGCCTTACAACAGCAGCAACAACAACTGCAAGCTCACACCAGAGCTACTCTACCAACAGCTCATCATCCAGCAATATCGACTACTGAGCATCGGAAAGGAAAGGAGCTGAAAGAAGAAGAACATGCGTATTTTCCTCCAGCTGCTGTTTCTCTGACAAGGCATCCACGAGCCTTTCATCGCACTCCCATGGATCAAGGGGGCAAGAGGCCCGTGTTCCAACAATTCTCTGACGGGGTGAAGTGTCGAATGTTTCTCACTACCCTCGGAGGAGCTGCACAGCGCTGGTTCAAGAGACAACCAGAAAAATCTATTCGGAAATTTAAAGATTTCAAGAAAGTCTTTCTACACCATTTCTCCATCAACAAAAGGTATCATAAGACTCCTTGGAGCCTGTTTTCAATTAAGCAAGCATCTAAAGAGTCTATCCGAGCATACATCAAAAGATTCTATCAGGTAGCTATTGATGTACCAAATGCTACCACTGAAATATTAGTTAGCGCTTTATCTCAAGGTTTAAATGATAATGATTTCTTTAAAGATTTAGTAAGGAATCCTCCTGTTAATTTTGATTCCATGATTGAGCGTGCCACCGAGTTCATTAATGTGGAAGAAGCTCAAGCTGCTCGTAGAAAGGAGGGTGTTACCTCTTATCCTACCCAAGTTAAGGAGAAAGCTCCGGCCCCTGTGCCTCCACCAAGAGGTCATAGAATAACTCATCCACCCCATCGACAACCAGAGTATCATCCACAAGCTGTACAACATGTGGAGATACAGCCAGAGGCACCAAGGAGATGGTGCACTTATCATAAAACTAGCAGTCATCATACTGAAGACTGTTTTGTTTTAAGAAATAAATGAGCTAATCGAGAGCGTTATCAGAGGCAGAACTATTATCGACAACAGTACCCCAGGCAGCAAAGTCCACTCAAACTGGTATATCGCCTGGTCGAGCCTCGGCAGGAGACAATACCAGTCCCGGCTGGTACTAGCCAAGTGTCAGAAAAAGCACCTTCTGAAGCTGTGATGACTCGGCAGGAAGAAAACAGGAGCAATGCTGCTCGGGGCAATATCAATATGATTATGGGCGGACCCACTGATGGGGATTCTAATAGAGCCAGAAAGGCACACGCCCGAAGACTGGAAATTCATGCTGTAGGATGTAGTAGGGAACGAGCGGCCGGCCCCGAAATAAGTTTCGGACCCCGAGATCTCGAGGGGGTAGAAATACCCCATGATGATGCCTTGATCATCAAAGTTGTGATAGCCAACTATGCTATTGCTCGTACCTTCATAGACACGGGCAGTTATGTCAATATTATATTCAAGAAGGCTTTTGATCAACTACAAATTGATCCGAGTGAACTGTAACAGATCGTTACTCCTCTATATGGATTCACAGGCAACGAAGTACAACTGCTAGGTCAAATAAAGTTGGCCATATCTCTGGAAGAAGAGCCTCTGAAGAGAACAAGGAGATCTTATTTCATGGTAGTAGATGCTCCGTCCTCTTATAATGTGATACTAGGTCGACCCGCCTAAATTGAGTTTAGGGTGGTCGTTTCTACTTTTTGTCAGAAGATTAAATTTCCGGTGGATGACCAAGTTGGGGAGGTGCGGGGTGATCAGAAGACAGCCCGAAAATGTTACGTGGAAATAATTCGAACTGAAGCTAAAACCGCCCGAAAGATACAAAGAATGGAGGTTAATGCCATTCGGGAGAAACAGCCCGTCCTGGTTTATGAAGAGAAGGAAGAAGTGCAGATCCAGGCTGGTCGACCTGAAGCTACTACATATATTGCGGCTGATCTTGATCCTGCTCTGAAAGCCGAATTGGTGAAATGCCTAAAGAAGAATAATGATGTATTTGCCTGGACTCCCAAAGAAGTCTCGGGCGTTTCTCCTACAGTCATGGAGCACTCCTTGCATGTCTTCCCAGATGCCCGCACGGTCATGAAAAGAAAAAGGAGTTTTAGCGTGGAACAATACCAGATCATCAAAGAAGAAATAACTAAACTCATGGAAGCCGGTTATATCAGGGAAGTACAATTTCCAAGCTGGTTAGCTAATGTGGTGTTAGTCTCTAAGCCTGGAAATAAATGACGAGTATGCATTGATTTATGGGATCTCAACAAAGCTTGCCCAAAAGACTATTATCCATTGCCCAGGATCGATCAATTGGTAGACTCCAATGCGGGATGCGAATACATCTCTATGTTGGACGCTTATCAAGGCTATCATCAAGTTCCCTTAGCCAAAGAAGATCAAGAAAAGGTCAGTTTTATAACATCTGAGGGTACTTATTGTTATAATGTTATGCCTTTCGGACTAAAAAATGTAGGAGCAACCTATCAAAGGCTTATGAATAAGGTCTTCCAGAAGCAGATTGGTAGAAATATGGAAGTATATGTTGATGACATCTTAATTAAGTCTCTTCAAGCTGCTGATCTATGCAGGGATGTAGAAAAAACCTGCCAGACATTGTGGCAATATGGGCTCAAATTAAATCCGAGCAAATGTCTTTTCGGCGCGAAAGGGGGAAAGTTCCTGGGATATATGGTGTCTGAACGAGGGATAGAGGCCAACCCGAGCAAGGTCAAAGCACTGCAGAACATGGAACCACCACGCAACATGAGAGAAGCTCAGAGATTGACAGGCCGAATTACAGCCTTGTCTAGATTCATTTCTAGGTCGGCCGATCGTAGCTTCCATTTCTTTAAAATACTTAGAAAGGACAATCAATTTCAGTGGAATGAGGAGTGTGATAAGGCTTTCAAAGAATTGAAAGATTATTTATCTACTCTCCCTGTATTGGCTAAACCTATAGTAGGAGAAACTCTTTGGGTATATTTGTCTGCTAATGAAAATGCTGTGGGCTCTGTATTAGTCAGACAAGAAGGAAGGGAACAACAACCTGTATATTTTTCTTGCCATTTATTAAAAGGAGCTGAGTGTAGATACACTACACTAGAAAAATTAGATTATGCCCTAGTGTTGACCGCTCGAAGGTTGCACCCATATTTCTTAGCACATGAGATTATTGTATTAACCAACAGTACTCTTGGACGGGTGTTACTCAACCCAGAGGCATCAGGTCGGCTGATCAAATGGACAACTGAACTTGGGGAATATGACATTCAATATCAACCTCGCTCAGCTATCAAAGCACAAGCTCTAGCAGACTTCATCATAGAAGTCCAAAGCCCTGAGGAAGATAACATTTGGAAAGTTTATGTAGATGGTTCTTCAACTAGACAAGGCAGCGGAATTGGTGTTCTTCTCATATCTCCAAGGGAAGACAGACTTCAACTCTCCATCAGATTGAATTACAAAGCTACCAACAATGAAGCAGAATATGAAGCCCTGATAGCAGGATTGCAGGCCGCTCGGCATATAGGGGCGGCTCGAGTCCTTATCTATTCTGATTCTCAGTTAGCAGCTCAACAACTATCAGGTAATTTTGAAATCAATAATGATAGGCTTAAGTTATATGCTGAAGCATTTGATAAGTTGAAGTCCCAGTTTCAAGAAGTAAATATACAAAAGGTTCCTAGATCTGAAAATCAAGTAGCAGATGAATTGGCTAAATTGGCCTCTGCTATAGTGCCATGGAGTTTAGATAGGCCCGTAGAACAAACTCTGTTAGTATCTTGTATTGAAAGACATGCTGAAGCAGAAATTCAAAGTGATTGGAGGGCTCAAATCATATTATATTTGCAGCAAGGTATTCTTCCCAGTGATATAGAACAGGCAAGGGTATTTAAGAAGAGAGCTGCTCAATACACTATGGTAGGAAAACAATTATAAAAAAGAGCTTTTTCTAGACCTTTGCTCAAGTTTATTGGCACAAAAGATATATAATTTATTTTACGAGAAGTTCATCAAGGTTCGTGTGGTAGTCATATAGGAGGGAGATCTTTGGCTCGCAAAATTCTGCTAGCAGGATATTTTTGGCCTACTTTACACGAAGATGCTAACAAGTTGGTAAGAACTTGTATTTCTTGTCAAAAACATAAAAATATCTTACATCATCCTACAGAGTTATTGAGAACCTCTATAGTTGCATGTCCCTTCGATCAATGGGGCATGGACATAGTAGGTTCGTTTCCTATGGCAGCTGCACAGAGAAGATTTCTATTGGTAGCGGTGGATTATTTTTCTAAATGGGTGGAGGCAGAACCACTTGCTCGAATTACTGAAGATGCAGTTATTAAATTTTTATGGAAAAATATAATCTGCAGATTTGGTATTCCTCATAAATTAGTCTTTGATAATGGAAGGCAATTCCAAGCAGATAGGATCTTAGACTGGTGCAACAGTTACGGCATTACCCAAGCCTTCACCTCTGTAGCTTATCCACAAAGTAATAGTCAGGCAGAATTAACCAATAGGGAAATCATAAGAGGTCTAAAGACCAAACTGGATCATGTCGGAGGTAGCTGGGTAGATGAACTACTCAGCGTTCTTTGGGCATATCGAACTACGCCTCGAGAGGCTACAGGAATCACTCCCTTTCAATTAGTTTATGGAGGAGAAGCAATAATTCCCATTGAGGTAGGAGTAGAATCTGACAGAAGACAATTATATGATGAGGACAATGGAGGTCGACGACTCATGGAGCTAGATTTAATAGAGGAGATTAGAGATAAAGATGCTACTCGTTTGGCATCATATCGACAACGGATGAGACAAAACTTTAACAAAAGAGTCATCCCCATATTTTTCCAAGAAGGAGATTTGGTATGGAAGCGAATTAAACCTATCGGAGATGTCAGTAAATTAGCACCACAATGGGGAGGGCCCTACAAAGTAATAGAAAAACTCACATCAGGTTCATATTATCTCCAAGATACTGAAGGAAGAATTCTAGTGCGACCCTGGAGTGCAAACCACTTACAGCCTTATCGAACTTAATTGCATCATACTACTCAAGAATGTGTCTGAAGAAACAAATCACAATTATTTGAGATCCTCAGTGACTGAGGACAAGTATACCTACAGCTTATGTACTCTATTTCTTTTAATAAAAGTCAAGCAAGACAAATACCGCCACGGAAATAAGTGTGATTCATACAGATTGATGAATATCAGGGGAACTTTCATTATCTATTTCAAGCAATCTACAGGGGAGAACCCTAAGGGCCTACGCAGCTCCCTTCAAGAACCTAGAAACTTTAAAAACTGTCACAAGGTCAGTACAAACCTCATATTTTTACATAGAACACAAGTCGATCAGGAAATCCCATGAAGTAACTCAGACGGGTCTTCATAGGAGGAACCGGAGACTCTAAACTATCATAGAAACACAAGTCGATCGGGAAATCCCATGAAGTAACTCGGACGGGTCTTCATACGAGAAACCAGAGACTCTAAACTAACACAGAAACATAAGTCGATCGTGAAATCTCATGAAGTAACTCGGACGGGTCTTCATAGGAGGAACCGGAGACTCTAAACTATCACAGAAACATAAGTCGATCGGGAAATCCCATGAAGTAACTCGGACGGGTCTCTATAGGAGGAACCGGAGACTCTAAACTATCACAGAAACACAAGTCGATCGGGAAATCCCATGAAGTAACTCAGACGGGTCTTCTTAGGAGGAACCGGAGACTCTAAACTATCACAGAAACATAAGTCGATCGGTAAATCCCATGAAGTAACTCGGACGGGTCTTCATAGGAGGAACCGGAGACTCTAAACTATCAAAGAAACACAAGTAGATCGAGAAATCCCATGAAGTAACTCGGACGGGTGTTCATAAGAGGAACCGGAGACTCTAAACTATCACAGAAACCTAAGTCGATCGGGAAATCGCATGAAGTAACTCGGATGGGTCTTCATAGGAGGAGCCGGAGACTCTAAACTATCACAGAAACATAAGTCGATCGGGAAATCCCATGAAGTAACTTGGACGGGTCTTCATAGGAGGAACCGGAGACTCTAAACTATCACAGAAATATAAGTCGATCGGGAAATCCCATGAAGTAACTCGAACGGGTCTTCATAGGAGGAACCGGAGACTCTAAACTATCACAGAAACATAAGTCGATCGGGAAATCCCATGAAGTAACTCGGACGGGTCTTCATAGGAGGAACCGGAGACTCTAAACTATCATAGAAACATAAGTCGATCGGGAAATCCATGAAATAACTCGGACGAGTCTTTATGGGAAGAACCGGAGACTCTAAACCATTGCAGAACACAATTGAGTGAGAAATCTTATAATTTCGAAGTCTAATCGACTGGGATTATACAGAAATGAAGCCAGGATTCAAAAAAAGATGCTATGCATATGATACATTATTCATTTGGAAGCCCATCCATTTGGAAGTCTTTATTTAAAAATCGCCTGGAGTAATATATTCAACTCGGAACTCAAAAATTTTATACAGTTCTTTATCTAGAAATCAATTGAAATTATGCATTCTTTTGGAATTATGAAGTATACCAGATGTTGTCTGCAGAAGGATTCATCAGGACAGGACTTAACTTCATGAGATGAGCAAGGAATTCTCGAATAAAGTTTATACTTAATACTAAAAAGCATTTCAGAAGGGAGTATTCTCAAACTAGCATAAAAAAGATGCAAGTAAGTATCAAAAATTTCTTATATACTGTAAGTACTTAATTACCCAGCTTTAATTGCACTTCTTTTCATTATCAGTTCTTATATTACAAGTCTTTTATGAATAATCTCCTTGAACATTCAGGAAAGGACCTTTTAAATCTGCGGGCAGTACTTCATTAAGCCTGTGACGATTTATGAAAGAAATGGGAGGTTCCTTGGGTTGATAACCACTCTCTCTTAATTGTTGAAGAACTCCCGATACGGAATGATTTAGAGCACCTACCATCCTGCGGACAAATTCTTGAGCAAATGCTGAAGACTTTAAATAAGCTTGCGGCCACTCTTCCCACCGACTCTTTTCTTGCTCCTTGTAATTTTGGAAATCAGCTCGCAGTTTTGTGTTTTGTTCTTTTAAAACATCTTTCTGTGATTTAAGCTGTTCCAATTCCTTCTGGAGCAGTGATAATTCAACATCTTGAGCTTTCCTCTGCTCTTGTTCCTGTAGGAGAATGAAATCATGAGAGGCTAAGTCCTGAGCTTGGTCAGAAAGACAGGCATTATGAAGCTTCTCTAGTTTCTCTAAAATAAGACTTTTTTTAGAAGCATGTGAGAGAGCTTTTTCTTTTAAAGCAATCTCTAATTGAAGACCAGAATATAGCTGATCCACCTGTAATTCTAAAGTTCTTCTAGCAAGCTCTCTATCTTTCAATAATTGCTGACACTCCTCCAATTCTTGTTTCAAGGTCCCCAACTATTGATTTTGTGAGGCCACTTTCTCTTGCAACTGAGCCATATCGTTGTTGGAAGAAGGTGAAGTAGCCTTCAACGTCTCCAGTTGAGCTTTTAATTTATTGTTCTCATGGTCCTTAGCTTTAAGTAGCTGGTCGATATGTAGACTTGAGGCAAGAAACTAAAACAAAAGGATGATATGAGTTAAAGATGAAAGTACCGAAGCTGATAACCTATAACTATAAATACTTACAGCCACTGCCTGACGACTATGGCGATCAGCTCGATGTGAAGACTAAGGCCTCTTAGTTGTTCGTAACCCTTCATCCAAGATTCGGCTAATAGACCTTATAGCTGCAGAGAACCATAGCTAGACGGACTAGAGGGTTGTCCCAATTGAGAAGGTAAACCAGCAGCCTGTTTAAATAAAGGACGGGCAAGGGAGGAAGTAGGAGGCGAAGAAGAAGAGGATGCTATGGAAGGGAAAAGGATAGTAGAAACAAGAGAATCAGAGGAAGAACTAGATGGAATAGAAGGTGACAGTGTAGGAGGAGCTGTTGCAGTTGTGGAAACAATAACAGCTGAAGGACTAACACTTGGAGAGGATCTCCGGCAAGGTGTCCATTTTGCTCGGGGCCTAGAAGCCAAGGGAGGCAAGGCCAGTGCCAAAGATGCAGAGGACACAGGAGGGATAACAGCCATCTCAGAAGCAGAAGCAGGAGGAGCTGAAATAATAGAAGAAGAAGGAATAAGTAGACCGGTCCTCATCATCCTAAGAGCAGGATTAGAGATAATATGGGTGGGAGTTATTGGTACCTTACCTCTCTCGAGAGAAATAGGCGCCGGGACAAGAGGAGCTTGCACAAAAGTGCCAAAGAAATCACTAAAGGGAGAAGCCTCAGTAAGATTTGGCTTTTTAACCAAGGTAACAAAAGGCTCTTCTTCTTCCTCTTCCATGAGTGTGACAACCTCTGCCCGTCGTTCTTCTTCAGATAGTAAACCCAAGGTAGAAAAATTAGGATTCGATTGGCGGTCGCGTAACCATTCTTCTCCAAGATTATTTACAAAAGACTTAGTCATGGTAGGATTCTTGTACATAAAAGCTGGAAGAAGAACATCAGCTGAAACACAGGAATTAAACACCGTTATAAAATAGATGTATTAATCAGTAAATATGGGTTGAGATGTTTTTACATACCAAAGGATCCATCCAAAGGGGTGTCAATCTTGCCTATTCCGAAAGGAAACATTAAACCCTCCATGATTAGATGTGGCAAGCTGAATTTTGCTCCCCTCAGTTTTGGTAGAGCAGAAGCAACAGAGGGATCGTCAAGAAGATCATGGGTGCTAGGGAGTGGAGGTAAGTCATGTATCCACTGAATAGGAAACGGAGGAGGAGAAGGGAGACGCATATAGAAAAATTTATGATACCATTCCCCCTGAGGAGGAATGCTGTTGAACAAAATAGCCTTGAGACGGGATTGGAATTTAAAAACACCAACATCCACACGACGAGGAATGAAGAAGTGATGAAAAAGACGTGGAGACAAGGGGAAATCTAACAGTTTAGATATCCCAATAAAGCCCATAAGAAAGGAAAAGGATTGAGGGACAAATTGGTTGAGTGGGATATTAAAATAACGGCTGACATTATAGAAAAAAGGGTGAAGTGGAAAGCGAAAACCTTGTAGGACTTGGTCTCAGAAGATAGATATACACCCTAAAGGAGGAAGGTGCGGACCCTCATGAGGAGCAGGACGAATGATCTAAGAAGGAAAACCATAGGTCGCCTACAAATCCACTTCTTCTGTATCTATAAGGTTGGAAACACACGAGAGAAACCATGAGGGAGGAGAAGCGGCCATAGAGCGATGGTAAAAGGAAAGAGGAATCAAGGAAGAAGGCGAGAGATGGAGGAAAGCGAAAGAAAACCTCGTAAACCCTTGTTTCTCTTCTAGCCTTGTGCTAAAACCCCCAAACAGAAACAGCAGAAAGAAAAAAGGAGAGTAAAAGGTACTTAGAATACCAATCGTCATAAATGAGTAATAATATTAAAAAATAAAATCAAGGGGAAGAAGTAAAGTTAAGTAATCTACTTCGAAAAATGTGTGAAGTTTCCCTAGAAGTAATTCTTAAGAGAGCCTGACAAAGTACAGAGAAAAATTAGTCCAGTAATTATAAGTTTAGGGTATGGGGGTAATAAAAGTTGAGCACCAGATATTAGTTATCAAACGGGACTTGGGTAAAGGATACCGGATGAGGTCTGTAGATATGAATCGGACGATTCTGATAAATCGGTCGAGACAAAGATCACCCAAATGTATCGACCAAAGGCTTATCATAATGAGTCAAATAATATACGCTGTGATAAAACCATATGAGACTCGAGTAATACGCAAAAAGGACATATGAAGACTTAGGGGTAAACCGATCAAATGAAATAAATCGACCGATATTAGGGACATCATGATAAAACTGTGTCAAATCAAGCGAGACATAACTACGCTACAGAATATCAGGCGATAGTTATCAATCGTGATATATATCGTCCGGTCATAAGGAAATGATCTAAGACATTACAACCTGTTGGGAGAGGCTGTATGGTGATCAACCGAGCAACATTGGACACATTTATATAAAACAGATAACTATCATAAGAAAGAGTAAAATTAACAGCAAAAGGAGAATAATCAGCGTTGCATGAGATCGTCAGTATAGAGTTTCTGCCCTCCTCTTTACAGGAATCTGAATTTAAGTCAAAGTCAGCTTAGGATACAGATCAGGGGGTTTGTTCTCGATAAGTCTGCGTTGATTTAAGAAATTGGGAGGAGGGTCACGAGATAAGTAGCTCTCCTCTCTTAATTGCTGAATCGCCCCTTGAGCTCCCGTAGTAAAAGCTGATAAGATGAACTTCACGATCGACCTGTTGAATTCAGGAGACTCGATCATGGCAGTAGCTCGCTCCCTGTAACGAACATCTTCGTCACCCTTGTAAACCACCAAAGCCATCTGAGAAGTCTTCAATTCAGCTTCTTTTGCAAAAACCTCAATTTTGACTGAGTTAAGGGAGGTGTTCAAGGAAGTTATTTCATCCTCCTTCTGCTGCAGGGCTTTGAGTTTTTCAGTCTGCTTCATAATTATCCTTTAGTACGCCAAGTTTGGAAGTCAATTCTTGGTTAAGGTCAGTAACCGATTTAAATTTTGTCTGAAGACTTTCAATTTATGCTTCGAGTTGTTTCTTGGCAGCAACAGAAAACGCAGCAAAAGATAACTCAGCAACCTCTTGTTTTAGCTTATCATTTTCAGATCTCAACCTTTTGTTCTCAGTATATAAGTTGTACAGCAGTCAAGAAAAACCCATATTTTCTATCCATCGCTGGAAGTATAATAAAAAGCCATAAGATAATAGTTAAGAAATAGAAAATAGGCGTTAATAAGAACACCTGATTCTCCTATGAGAGAAGCGATCAATTTCCTCAGGAATAGAGAGCTCTTCAAAAAGGGGACGAACTTCATCCCAAGAGCTGGCAAAAGAACCCCCTAATAATATGGGGAGAACAGGAATGACAGAGGAACCAGCCGAGAAGGAAGAAGTAGGAATAGAGGGGGGGGGCAAAGACTAAGTAAGAAGAAGGCGAGGAAGGCAAAGATCCAGAAGTTGGAATAGATAGAGGAAAAGTAAAAGAGACATCACCAGAGGCACTGCATTGGAGAAAGGCGAAGCAGGAAAATTGAGAGAAGGGTAGAGCTCCGCCAACGTCAGCTCATCAGAAGGAAGGCCAGCCGAAGCAAAACCTTCTGAAACCAGCTCGTCAGCCGGGAGGATGAGCCTCCTTTTCGAAGGAGGATCCCTGGTAAGTTTATGTCCTGGACGCTTGCCCATGGAAATTTCAGTTATCGGTTTACTAGAGCTACCATGAGACGTGAGCTCAATGAGGGGAAGAGGGGCAGATGAGGAAACAACAGCAGCCACTGGAGAGGTAACAGCGGGTACAGGATGGGGATGGATTTCCGCAGAAGGATCTCCAGGAGCTTCAAGAGCTTCAAGAGCGCCCAAAGAATTGGGCACTTCAGCTAAAGGAGCAGGTTCTTCAATTGGAGGGGGAAGAACAATAGCAGCCAGAAGATTGGCTTCCTTGGCGCGAAGTATGTCCTCTTCTACACGTAGTTCTTCGTCAATCAATGTGTCATAGAAGCTATCCACTACATAGAGAAGAAAAATAGTTTAGTTAGTTAAAAATAAGAAGAAGGAAATAAGGTGTTACCTAAAAGAACTTGAGTATCAGGTCTGACAGGGCTTAAGCCAAACAAGTATAGAAGATCAACTCGTAGCCACTTAAGAATAGAAAGTCGATGATTTAACAATTTCTCACAATAGATAGGGAAAGAAGGATGAAGATGAAACTCCTTGACGTCGGGCAAAGGGGGCAAGAAAGATTTCCAAGCATGAGACCAAGGAATGGGTCCTGGAAACTTTAAGAAGAAAAAACAAGATTTCTAGGCTTTGAGAGACGAGGGCATATCCTCAAAAAGAACCATTTTAGTCCATGAATGAAACAAGAAAACACCCGGTTCTGAACATTTGGGATAAGAGAACATGAAGAAATTTTGAGGAGTTGGAGGAATATCTCACAAACGAAACAACATGTAAGTACCGCATAGATAACGAAATGCATTGGGGGCAAACTATTGCAAAGGAATATCAAAATACTGGCTTATTTAAATCAAGAAAGGAGGAATGGGGAACCTTAAGCCCCCTATCAACTGGTCCCTTAAAAAGGTCACATAATTATCAGGGGGACGATGAGGACGATTAGTTGATTTTGGGATTATGATACCATATTCCCGGGGAATTTCATACTGACGACGGATAGCTAACCTCGCATTTTTATCAAAGGAAGAGGACATATGGACATACCAAGGAGCAATTGCTTCCTCAGCCATGGACAAAAGTATAGGCAAGTGAAGCAACGAATTACTTACTGAAGACAAGAAAAGAGATTGTCGAGAAATGGTGAGCCCGGGATTTGGTTGAAGGTAGTAGCAAGAAAAGAACTCTAGAGAAGAAAAAAGAAAGGATAAAGTTTAAAAGGAGACAAAGGGTTTAGGGTTTGGAAAGCACACAACTGTCGTCAAATCAAAACACTTGTATCTCAGTAGACGCTGATGATCGCAATAAAAGGCAAAAGACCTACGTGACGTGGCGGTCAGAAAAAGTATGTGTCATACCATCATAAAAACATTTATATCGGATGTGATAGGTCGGATCACGCTGGGGTTGGTAGCGTCTCGGGGTACACTAACATTCTCTCACCCGAAGAAGAGCCAATCACTAGTTAGGAAGCTTTGAAAGAAGACGTGAATAACTGGGTATAATAAAATAAAAAGGACTAAACTTTTGACTAAATCCAGGCTAAAAACAAAAACATTTAAGGATGGAGATTTAGGGGAATAACCAATTTTAAATTAATATCCTTATAAAATACAAACTAGTATTTATTAGAGTAATTTTATATTGATTGATATAACTGTGATTATGCTAGATAAGTATAGTGTTGATTTCGATCTACAAGACAGTATTGGCTGGTATAACATTAGTTATAATGTGAAAATGTTCCAACAGCTAAGATGGCCTTAGCTATAATAAATGACACGCAGCATACACAAAGGAATGATGAATGCAACATCACATTTAATCTTGTAAATTACAGAAGGACTCAATAGAACCATTTAATTCAATATAAGAGTTTGTTGTTACACTCAAAGTCTGATCAAGTACATAAAATTACATTTTTCCCTTAGAACAGTAAGCCTTAGATAGGTAACAAAGTTTACAAACACAAGCTCTTGAAACGCTTAGAAAATTTTAATCCCACTGGATTCAAACTTACCATGGAGCAGAGATGGAAATAGCTTATTTCGTCCAAGCTTGCCAAGGCGCATAAGTGGCAATATTCTGCCCGGGACAAAGAAAGCAACAAAGTAGAAAAACTCAAGGGCAGGGGGAAGGAGAAAGGTCCATATAGACCATGATAGAAAAGTAAATGTAAAAAACCACTTCCCCTCTCAAGCCCTAGAGCTCTGCAAGTGGAGCAACCAAATATAGCCCAAGGGTAGCATGTGATGTGCCCTTCACACAGCACCCATGGGTCATTTGGCTGCCCCTCTATGAGTAGCAATAATCTCTCTGAAGTTTCTTGAGTCCTTCAGAGCATCGACATCTTTGGATGAAAAATATGAATTGTGAAGCTTCATCTCTTAAGACAGTCCCTTGAACCTTAGAGGTAGTTGGAGCCAAAATCCCAATAAACTCATATATAGATTTCACCTTGTCCAACAAAAATCGCCCCCAAAGCGGAGGATCTGAGACCATAACTTTGGTAGTGGAAGAAGACAAGGAAGGAAAAGAACTGAGATGGGTGGTGGACGAAGAGAAAGTTGTAGCCCTATATAAAGACTCAAAAGGCTTACAGGATCACTATACTTGACTTAATGAGACAGTGGTACACAAAATCTGTGAGGCCATTTCAATATCTGGAGCAGAGTCACGGGTAGGAAAAGACAAAACTAGACTTATGTCTAGTCAGTCGTCTGCACCTCCTTCGACTAGACTTGAAGGGAAGGCTAGTGATATGGGTTAGGTTTTGTGGGTCCCCGATAAGGAAAAGAAAGGAAGTAATAAACCTAAGGAGATAGAATAATATCGGTCGAGACATATCTCAAGGGGATAAGTATATATCGACCGAAAATATGCTTCCCAGGAGGAAGATCTATAAACCTCAAAGGAGGTAGGCTAATATCGGCCGGGACATACCTCCAAGGGGAAGTTAGGTTTATATTGGCCGGGACATACCACCCAGGGGGAGTTAGGTTTATATTGGCAGGGACATACCTCCCAGGGGGAGTTAGGTTTATATTGGCCGGGACATACCTCCCAGGGGGAGTTAGGTTTATATTGGCCGAAACATACCTCCCAAGGGTAAGATTCGCATTAATTGACATATACCTCAAAGGAGATAGGCTAATATCGGCTGGGACATACCTCCTAGGGGAAGTTAGGTTTATATCGGCTGAAACATACCTCCCAAGGGGAGTTAGGTGTATATCGGCCGGGACATGCCTCCCAAGGGGAGTTAGATTTATATTAGCCGAAATAAACCTCCCAAGGGTAAGATTCGCATTAATTGACATATACCTCAAAGGAGGTAGGCTAATATCAGCCGGGGCATACCTCCCAGGGGAAGTTAGGTTTATATCGGCCGGGACATACCTCCCAGGGGGAGTTAGGTTTATATTGGCCGAGACATACCTCCCAGGGGGAGTTAGGTTTATATTGGCCGAAACATACCTCCCAAGGGTAAGATTCGCATTAATTGACATATACCTAAAAGGAGATAGGCTAATATTGGCCGGGACATACCTCCCAGGGGAAGTTAGGTTTATATCGGCCGAAACATACCTCCCAAGGGGAGTTAGGTGTATATCGACCAGGACATGCCTCCCAGGGGGAGTTAGGTTTATATAGGCCGAAACATACCTCCCAAGGGTAAGATTCGCATTAATTGACATAGACCTCAAAGGAGATAGGCTAATATCGACCGGGACATACCTCCCAGGGGAAGTTAGGTTTATACCGGCCGAAACATACCTCCCAAGGGGAGTTAGGTGTATATCGGCCGGGACATGCCTCCTAGGGGGAGTTAGGTTTATATTGGCCGAAACATACTTCCCAAGAGTAAGATTCACGTTAATTGACATATACCTCAAAGACGGTAGGCTAATATCGGCCGGGACACACCTCCCAGGGGGAGCTAGGTTTATATCGACCGTGACATACTTCTCAAGAGGAAGATTCGCATTAGTTGACATATACCTCAAAGGAGAAATAACAGAAATACTTTAAATAAACTCGTAAAGTAGGATAGGGGTAAATATTTCAAATAAGATAATTTTGCTGGTGTTATATATTTTTTGGTGGGAAATGTGTTGTTAGATTATTTTGCCGGTGCTAAATGACAAAGAAGGTACATCTGGGGTACAAAAAAGATTCCTTAAAAATCATCCGCCACAAGTACACAACTGACGTCATCTTATAACAAACTCTAACAAACCAGGGTCCACTTCATGACTACGGAGGTTATATGAAGTGGTATAAAAAGGGGAATCCTCTCCGTTGGCTAGGTAAGTTGAGATCACGCATCTTGAGCACCCTAATTTTCAACTACTGTTCTTCTCCTTCTTCCTTCTTCCACACTTAGAGAGATCACTAACTTGAGCGTCGGAGGGCCTAGCCAGGGATTCCCACCCCGGTCTTAGGCCACTGACGATATTGTTGGTTGGTCTCTTGTGCACAGGAAGTCTCAAGAGCATCGGATCTGGGTTTCTTTTCTTCAGATTTGGCTTTCTCCTTCATACGAGGAGGACCTTCGGTGACTCTGTTTTCTCCAATCCGCTTTGGGTTTCTCGGATCGAGGTTCTATAAGCACTACTCTTCATCAGTGAGGGGGGTTTCTTTCTTCCGGATCTCCGTCGTGTCCAGCTTCTCAGACAGGATCAATAGTCAATACCATTAATTTGCTTGAAACCTTTAGCTACCAAGCGACCCTTATAGATAAGTCCATCCATGTCAGTCTTTCTCTTAAAGTCCCACTTACACCCAATGGGTTTACCCCTTCAGGTGGATCAACCAAAGTCCAAACTTGGTTGGTGTACATGGATTCAATCTCGGATCTCATGGCCTCTAGCCATTTCTCGGAATCTGGTCTCATCACAGCTTCCTGATAGGTGGTAGGCTCATCCTCTTTGAGCACAACGTCATCATGGTCAGACAAGAGAAATGAGTATCTCTCAGGCTGACGACGTACCTCTACTTGAACTGGTTGTTGTTCCTCAACTCTTTGTGGAACAACATCATCCACTACACTTTGTGGTTCCAGTTCAACTTCCATCAAGGCTTCAGTGCTATGGTCTGCATCTTGAAATTCTTCAAGATCGAACGTACTCCCACTAGTCTTTCTAGAAAGAAAGTCCCTTTCTAGAAAGACCCAGTCTTTGCCACAACTACCTTATGCTGATTAGGAATGTAGAAGTAATATCCCATAGTTTCATTGGGATATCCAATAAAGTACCACTTGTCGGATTTGGGTCCTAATTTGTCTGAGACTTGACGTCTAACGTAAGCCTCACAACCCCAAATCCACATAAAAGACACCTGAGCATCTCTCCCAGTCCATATCCTATATGGTGTCTTTATCACGGCCTTGGATGGAACTCGGTTGAGTATAAATACAGCCGTATCTAGAGCATAGCCCCAAAGGAATGTCGAAAGATCTGTGTGACTCATCATAGATCCTACCATATCTAATAAGGTGCGATTCCTCCTTTCGGATACACCATTCCACTGTGATGTTCCAGGAGGAGTGAGTTGGGATAGAATCCCACACTCAGCTAGATAGTCACGAAACTCATGGCTAAGGTATTCTTCACCTCGATCTGATAGAAGTATCTTAATACTCTTGCCAAGCTGGTTCTGTACTTCATTCTTGAATTCTTTGAACTTTTCAAAGGATTCAGACTTATGTGTCATCAAGTACACATAACCATATCTACTGAAGTCATCAGTAAATGTGATGAAGTACCTATAACCGCCTCTAGCAGCGACATTGAAAGGGCCACATACATCACTATGTATAAGTCCTAACAAATCAGTCGCTCTTTCGTTGTGCCCACTAAAGGGAGTCTTGGTCATCTTGCCTAGTAGGCATGACTCGCACGTCTCATAAGATTCAAAATCAAATGAGTCCAGAAAATCATCCTTATGGAGCTGGGATAAGCGCTTGTCATTTATATGACCTAAGCGACAGTGCCAGGGATAGTTTTGGTTCAGGTCATTGGACTTGAACTTCTTGGTATTTATGTTATAGATAGGGCTTTCAAGGTCTAGAATGTATAGTCTGTTTATCAGAGGTGCACTACAATATAACATATCTTTTAAATAAACAGAACAACATTTGTCCTTTATAATAAAAGAGAACCCTTTCTTGTCCAAACAAGAAACTGAAATTATGTTCTTAGTTAAAGCAGGCACATAACAACATTCATCTAATTCTAATACAAGCCCAGAGGGCGGAGATAGATGATAAGTTCCTACAGCAACAGCAGCAACCCATGCCCTGCTATTTCTCAGCGCCTGCACATTAGTACAAATGTGAGAAGCACATCCGATATCTAATACCCATGATGAAGAAATAGATACATTGACTTCTATAACATATATACCTGAAGTGGAAGTCTCACTTCGCTTCTTCTTAAGATCTTCCAAGTACACCTTGCAGTTTCCTCTTCCAGTGCCTGGTCTGACCTCAGTGGAAGCAAGTAGCATCCTTGGCAACCCCTCCTTTAGGCTTCAGTGCCTTGCCTTTACCCTTAGCTTGGAACTTTCCTTAGCCTTTGGGCTTGTCTTTGCCCTTGTGTTTCTGAACCATCAGAACAGAGTGGGGCTTAGCCTTCTTAAGGTTTAGCTCAGCAGCTCGGGCAGTGGCTTGTCAATTTCGTTCATATTGTAGTTTAGAACGAATTGACTATAGCTATCCGGCAAGGATTGCAAGATCAGGTCAGTGGCCAGCTCTTGGGCAAGCAGGAATCCCAACCTATGTAGGTTTTCTTTGTACCCAATCATTTTGAGTACATATGGGCCTACGGGAGCCCCATCTGACATCTTGCACTGAAATAGTGCCCTTGAGATCTCAAATCTCTCATACCGCGCTTGTCCTTGATATAGTTGATGAAGATGTTCAACCATATCGTAAGCACCAATCAACTCGCGTTGCTTATGGAGCTCAGAGTTCATGGTCGTGAGCATTAGACAAGACACATCTAATGCGTCATGTTGATGCTTCTTGTAAGCATCTTTGTCTGCTCACGTGGCATTGGCAGGAGGAGCCTCCGGAATGGGCTGCTCCAGAACGTATAGTTTTCGTTCATAGGTGAGAACTATTCTCAAGTTCCTGTACCAGTCCAGGAAATTTACTCCATTGAGCTTGTCTTTCTCAAGGACAGAACGCAGGGAGAAAGATTTCGTATTCGACGTCATGGTTATCTACAACAGAAAAATACAGAAAAAAATCATATTCTTTTAAATCATTTAATTAGGCCTTTAACTAAATGATGCTCCCACTGAATTCTATAATTCATGTGGGACAAGATCCACATCATACTAACTCTTGAGTTAGCTTTGGCTAATATGCCCAAGATTTAGTATGATCGGTAGGTAACGATTTACCAATTACATCTCTATGCAACTCTTGTTTATAGGATCATTATCCGTAGTTATATTAAAACTTGAGTTAGCTTTGGCTAATACGCCTATGAATTAATATAAATGTGATTTATGTCATATCTTTCCAACCGTTGGAAGAATGCCTATAGTTGTACTCGATCCAACCGAGTAAACTAGGAATACTCAATCTAATTGAGTTTGTACTCACCCATGTGTTGATAAGCGGGACCAAGATTGTCCCTCCGTGCCCTACCAAGATAATATGTGTTGTTATGCTTTGGCAGATTCAACAACACATGTGATCGAGGTAGTGATAGGTATCACAGAACGGTAGGCATTTGAGTTGACGCGATTGAGATCTAATCTAATCAAGAGGGTGCATCTTGTACACGATTTAGATCTAATCTAATTGTTAGACACTAATTAATTACTAATTATGCATCACATATACACAAGCAATTAATTAAATTATTTGTGATTAGTCATGGCCCTACTACGATCTTCTCAAGCCAATGAGAAGATCGGATGGTCAACCTAAGGTCAACAGCTTCTCAAGCTCCTCCCTTTGACCACCATGTGTTGCTCGCGCCCTCCTCGTAACTCTGTCTCGAGTGGACCTTCCACCGCTCCAATTTTGTACATTACAATTTTGAAACTCGAGTTACATTCGAGTCTAAACTAATTTACAACAAGAATAAATGGAGAAAGGCACAATGCGCAGGTCGTGTATCAAATATACAGCACACACAACACAAATGACGGTGCGTAGGCCGTAATATGAATTACAACACAAATATACCAATCAAATTGGGTCTTTTTGGGCCATGGCCATCACAAATTATACATAATTCTAAATTATGTAATTTCTATAATTTTCTGTAATTTTAATACTATTTTTTTTACAATTTTTATTGGGAAAAATTCTCGACGGTCCCGATTAGCGGTTTTCGGGCACAATTGCGGAACGAATCCCCTTGCGGGGCCAGGGGCTGCGCCCCTACCCATGATCTAACCATCGAGAGTGTCCCTAAGCGATCCTACAACACCTTAGCCAGCTGTCCCAAAAAGTTTTGGGGCGAAACCTTGCCGTTTCGGAAAAATCTTCTCGGTAGTCGAAGCCTACAAGTGTCTAAGCACTTGTGCTTCGCTTCTTCTAGAAAAATACCCATAAAAACCATAAAATACTTAAAATTATAGAATGTTACAGAATCTATATTTTTCATAAAAATACAA
Source organism: Zingiber officinale (assembly GCF_018446385.1). Taxonomy (NCBI): domain Eukaryota; kingdom Viridiplantae; phylum Streptophyta; class Magnoliopsida; order Zingiberales; family Zingiberaceae; genus Zingiber; species Zingiber officinale. Next base: position 79,311,571 of record NC_055990.1, read on the forward strand.
ACTAAACTCATACAAGTCTTCACACGTGGCTCTGATACCACTGTTGGGTCTTTCGGGCCGTGAAAACCACTTTTTCGAGTCGCGGAAACCCCGAAACCCCCGCCACTGTATCCGTGCGAAGAAGAAAATTTCAAGAAACCTACAAGTATTAGTTTACAAACTCTAGATCTGTTGGAGTGTATACTAAAACCCTAGCCTTTGTATAAACATTTATAAGAATCACATTGGTCAAGTGTCTACATTTTTATATACCAAATGTAGATGTTCAATTAATTTATATTGTAGATAACATAGTGTGTGGTGTCACACACAGAAAATAGTGTTATCGGTTCTTTATAAATTAAAAATAGTAGCTCACAACCAAGATGGAAAGGAACAAACCATTGGAAGGTCATAGTGTAATTAGGTATTAGTTTATCTTAACTATATAATTACACTAGTACACTTAGAGTGTATTGAGCAGGACCATTTAGAGGTCGTTTCTTTTATACTGACTTTGTAAAGGAACAAAGACCTCAGTTACTATAGAAGTGTGTGTTCTTAATCCTAAGATAATAACAAGCACATATATTTGATATTTATTTTTTAATTTATCAATGGGTGAGATTTAGTTCGATAAATCAATAAGCCCGATAAGTTGGGAAATGATATCACTTATAGTGTGTGTTGTTGATTATAGAAGGAAACTATGTCCTAGTGATCTAGGTTGATAATGTCCCCAAGAGGAGCTCATAAGGATTGTTATGTTAAACCCTGCAGGTGGACTTAGTCCGACATGATGATAAGGTTTAGTGGTACTATTCTTGGACTAAGATATTAATTAAATGAGTTGTCAGTAACTCACTTAATTAGTGGACATTCGACATCTTAAACACAGGGAGACTAACACACTCATAATAAGAAGGAGCCCAAAAATGTAATTTGGGATTGGTGCGGTAGTTCAATAATTGTTCTTTAGTGGAATGAATTATTATTGATAGAATTAAGTTGTGTGTTCGGGGCGAACACAGAAAACTTAATTTCATCGGGAGACCGAAACCAATTCCTCCTCTCGGTCCCTATCGTAGCCTCTTGTATATAAAGATTATACCCACCATATACCCACCTTCTTAGCCAACCAATAGGGGTCGGCCAATCAAAGCTTGAAACACAAGCTTAGGGCCGGCCAAACCAAAAGGTTGAGCCTTAAGGTGGTCGGCCAATAGCTTGGAGCCCAAGCTTAGGTGGCCGGCCACATTATATTAAAAAGGGTTTTTTATTAAAATTATTTCTTATGTGGTTATCATGGTTTTAAAAGAGAGTTTGAAATTTAAATATTTCCTTTTATAGATTTCTACTAAAGATTAAGAAAAGATTTGAAATCTTTCCTTATTTGTAGATTGATAGGTAGATTTTAATTATGAGAAAATTTTCATTTTTTAACCATGTTCATGATTTAAAAGAGAGTTTAAAAATTATATACTCTTTTATAAGTTTCTATAAAAGATTAAGAAAAGATTTGATATCTTTCCTTATTTGCAGATTGAAAGGAGATTTTAATTTTCAGAGATAACTTTCCTTTTTGGAAATCATCCACATATTTAAAATAAAGATTTTAATTTATAAAATTTCCTTTTTGTAATCCACCACGAAGGGAAAATTTATTGGAGAAATTTTTATAAATTTCCAGAGACAATTTAGGAAGTTTTAATTCTTGTGTTAATTAAAACTTTCCTTGTTTTGGAGATTAATGGCCGACCATTATTTTAATGAGAAGAAAATTGTTTTTTAATTTAAATAAATTTTCCTTTTCATGGTAAAAGAATTAAGGATGTCTTTATTAAAATTTCCTTATTTGCCAAGACAAAGGATTATAAAAAGGGGGTAGAGGTGCCTTCATGGTGAACAACCCTATTATTCTTTTCCTTCCTCTCTTCCTTGGTGTGGTGGCCGGCCTCTTCCTCTTCTCTCTTCTCCTTCTTTTGGCCGAACTATCTTGTTCTCTTGGAGTCCATGTGGTGGACGGATCTAGCTTGGAGAAAAGGAGAGAAAGGAGGTTTCGTTCTTGCATCCCTTGGAGCTTGGTGGTGGTGGCCGAACCTCATCCTCTCTTGGAGTCTTGTGGTGGCCGAACCTTGCAAAGAGTAAGAAGGTGCTTGGTGGTTCTCATCTCAGAAGATCGTTGCCCACACAACGTCCGTGATTAGAAGAGGAATACGGTAGAAGATCAAGAGGTTATTTTTACTTACAAAGAAAGGTATAACTGGTAATTGTTTTCCACAACATACTAGTTTTCTTTGTATTGTTATTTTCGGAAATACCAAACACAAGAGGCATATGATTCTAGAGTTTTCAAAATAGTTTTTTTTTCGAGTTTGTGTTTTCTTCTTTTTCAAATTTGTGATTCGATTGTTCATTTTGGTTAATCTAGAGTTATTTAAGGAAATAAATATTAGCTTTCCTTAAAAGGCTTTGCCTAGGCGGTGGTGGTTGCTCCCATATCCAAGAAGGCCATGTGCCTCGCCATGCAGTCCTGGAAGTCAATTTTGGAAATTAATATTTATGGAATTAATAACTTAGGTGGATTTCAATCAATAGTGTTAAGTTTCGCTTGCGATTCAAATCTAAACCATTAAAACAGATAAGTTAAATTTGGAATCAATGATGTTAAGTTCCGTCTGTGATTCCTAATTTAATTTCTAAAGAACACAATAGGTTATTTAAGGAAAGGTTCGACACTTGTACAAAATTTTTGTACAGTGGAGCCGGTACGATTTTCCTAGGACTAAACAACAATTGGTATCAGAGCTAGTGTTTGCCTCTGTGTGTTTGGTTTTCCAATTAGGTTGTGCACATGTCATACATAATTTAGGCAGGATAATAGTAGGATGTGCTAACTTTGCGGTTGCAGGCTCCAACTATTATGGCATATGTTTATTGTGTGTGATTGGACCCTTGGACATGTCAAGGGCATTTAATTGTGTGCGCATGATTGTATGTAACTAAATATACCAGGAGCTGTATTAGTTATTAGGTTTTTACATTTTTGTTCGATCTAAAATACATGTACATTCCTTTATGGAATATAGGATCGAGTTATGTAAAATTCTATATTTGTCGCGGATCGGATGCTTGCGAGGCGTGGTACTTTTGGAGCACCCGAGGCATAGCGGAATAAGAAGCAAGATTGATGCGACGACTCGACCTGATGGCGGTGGCTAAAGATGGCAACAGCTAGGGTTGAAGCACACGGAGGACAGTGAGGGAAGAAGCCATAATAGTTGGAAATTTAATTTCCATATTTATTGCTTTATTTACTGTGATGTGTGTGCGCATGTGATGAATGCTAGATTAGGTTAAAATTCCTCACCTTAAATAACATAGTGGGAGAGGGATTAGTATATTAATCCCACGGTATCCATTACTGGTTTGTAAGTGATGCAACAAGCTTGCGTGTTGGCTCTGAGTGTCTCCCTCCACAACGGATGAGTTTGTTTGCGGATCATTAGATCAAACTTCCTTAATGGATGGTTATAGGAAGTTATTTAGGATGTGTGTGATCTTCTCCAACTGAAGGGGCACAATTCTATTTAATGGACTTAGTATCAAGTAATGGTATACACTTAGACACATTTAATAGTATCCTCCCCAACGGAGTCACTACTATCACTTGTGTGACCAAAGGGAAACCAACTATTGATTTGTCATAAAACTAGATAGGCAAGATAATAAAATTAATAAACCCCTCTTACAAATGTTTGAATTTGTATACGTCCACACTAACGTGGCATATAAGATTCATGGTGTTTGAGGTAATTTTATTTGTCAAAAAGTTATATTGACAAGATAGTCAATGGGTAAAACCCTCCTCTTACAAATGTTGATTTTGTATACATCCACATTAACGTGGAATGCAAAACTCATGGTGTTTTGAGGTGTTGGTAAATTTAAATAGTATTGTTTGAGGAATCAATATTATTTTAAATTTAGAGTCTTGACCATATATTTGATCGAAGACAGACCAACTATTAATTTTATTTGTCATAGGTTGACGAGATAATAAAATTAATGGATGAAATCTTCTTTTTAGAATTTGTATACGTCCACACTAACGTGGCATACAAAATTCACGAGGATTTTGAGATGTTGGTCTTGACCAAATATTTTTGTGATTCTTAGGATGTTTGTCAATTCCCTAGTTGTTATACTATAGAATAGACTTAGTAGTCCCAATTGTAATGATTGGAAACTTGGACATTAAGGTAGACTGTCCTCTTATAACTGAGAACAATAACGGTGTATTTTATTAGTTGTTGAAACATATTTAGTGGTGTTATCTACCGGTACCTGGTGTGTAGATACAGGAACCACTGATTATGTCTGCAATTCATTGCAGGGGTTCCAGAAAATCTGACAACTATATAAATCACCGTCCACATGGGCATTGATGTAAAAGTAGCAGCTGTTGCCGTGGGAGATATTTATCCTTTGATAGGAATAAAACATGGATTTTAAGAAATTGCTTTTAAGTACCAAGTTTAGAAAGAAATTTATTTCAGTTTCTAAACTATTCAAAGAATAGATATTCTGTCTATTTTGATAACAAACTTGTTATCAAGAAAAATAGGAAAATTATCTGTTCCGGTACATTGGTTGACAATTTATAAATCCACTAACTCCCATAATGCAATAAATAACACATCTTCTAACTTTAAGAGAAAGCAACCTTCGGAAATGAACCAATTATATCTTTGGCATCTTAGGCTAGGTTATATTAACTTGAGTAGGATTCATTGGTAATCAATGAACTCTTGGGTTCATTGGTAGTGGAAATCTTTCCAACCTGAGAGTCTTACTTGGAAGGAAAAATAACCGAGAAGCTTTTAAGTCTTAGGGATATGGAGTCAAAGATATAATGGAATTGGTTCATTCTGATTTGTGTGGTCCTATGACTATCCAGACAAGAGGTAGTTTTGAATAGTTTGTCTATTTTATAGACAACTATTCAAGATACAGATAGATTTACTTGATACACCGCAAGTCTAAGTGTTTTGATTAGTTCAAAGAGTACGAGGCTGATGCGGAGAAATATCAAAGTAAAAATATCGAGACACTACGGTGAGATCGTAGTAGCAAATACCTCTTGGGAGAATTTATGAGTCACTTATTAGAAGTAGAGATTCAATCTCAACTAACTGCACTTGGTACATCCCAATAGAATGGTGTAGTAGTAGGAAGGTATAAGGCTCTTATGGATTAATTAGAATGATGATGAATATTACCAAATTCGTTTTAAGGATATACACTGAAAATGAAAATGAACATAGTACCTTCCATGTCAGAACTCTCTACTCCCACAGAATTGCAGAATGGGCGTAAGCCTAGTCTGAAGCATATTTGGGTTTGGGTGGTCTAGCACGTGAGAGACACTGACAAGTTGGACATGAGTTCACTTATTTGTGAGTTATCCTAGAAAAATGAAAAGAGGATTGTAGTCCTTAAAATCGGAAGGTCATTTTTGGCACCAATGCCCGAAAAGGACTATACTATGAACCATAAGCCCATAAGAAAATTTATTCTTAAGAAAATAATAAAGGATATGCCTAATCTAGTACCAACTGTACAAGATGAAATATCACAAGAAACTACAACACGTATCACAAATGATACACAATTGCAGAAAGTGTCTCATCATAGTGGGAGGGTTCTTAGGCAACCTAAAAGATTTATGCTTTGGGAGAGTCTTTGGACTTGGTCGTTGGTAGACGTGAATCTGATCCCCGGACATATGACGAAGCACTCCAAGATAAAGAGGAAGATTCTTTGCAAAGAGCAATAAATACAGAATTAGAATATATGTATTCTGATAGATTCTGGGAGCTTATAGAATCACCAAATGGTGTAAAAGCCATTTAGTGAAAATAAGTCTACAATAGGAAAAGAGGGATAGATAGGAAGGTAGAAACTTTCAAAGTAAGGCTTGTTGGAAAAAGGAAACTTTTTACCGGTAGCCATGCTTAGGTCTATCCGGATTCTTTTATCTATTATGAGATTTAAAAAGTGGATGACAAGACAACTTTCCTTTATGGAAGTCTTGAAGAATGCATCCATATAAAGCAACCAAAGAGGTTCATTGCAAAGGGTAAAGAGCATCTAGTATGTAAGCTCAATCAGTCTCTGGGCTGAAGTAAAGCTTCAAAGTCATGGAACATTCAATTTAATAAAGTAATCTGGACCTATGGATTTATTTAATAATCGAATGAGTTTTGTGTATACAAGAAGAGTGATGGAAACGTGATGATATTTCTTTTACTATACGTAGATAACATTTTTGGTAGTTGGAAACAATATCAAAGTGTTGTCAGAAGTAAGGGTATGGTTGTCCAAATAATTCGATATGAAGAACTTAGGAGAATGTGCACACATTCTTGGGATCAAAGACATAAGGAATCACAAGAAAAAATGTTGTGCTTATCCCGAGCTTCATACAATCCTTGCTCGTTTAGCATGCAGAACCCCAAGAAAGGTTTCTCACCTTTTAGGCATGGAGTAGCTTTATCTAAAGAGATGTCTTCAAAGACATCAAAGGAGATAAAGGACATAAAGGCAGTTCATTATGCTTCGGCTGTGGGAAGCCTAATATATGCAATGCTGTGTACGAGACTAGATATCTATTTTGCCATGGGCATGGTTAGCAGAGATCAAAGTAACCCTGGATAAGGACATTGATATGTGGTAAAGCATATATTGAAGTACCTTAGAGGTACAAGAGATTATATGCTAGCTTACAAGGCAGATGATTTGATCCCTATGGGTAACATGGATTTTGACTTCTAATCAGAGAGGGACAGTAGTAAGTCAACCTCGAGGTTTTGTGTTTACTTTAGGAGGTAAATCCATAACTATGGAGGAGTGTTAAGCATAGGTGTTTTTCAGATTCCACTATGAAAGTTAAGTATGTGGAAGCCTTAGAGGCAGTCATAGAAGCTGAGTAACTCAGTAACCTCAAGATGGACTTAGATATGATTTCTAGTTTGTCCAAAGATTATTACAATTTATTGTAATAATGGTGGTGCAGTAGCAAACTCGAAGAAATCATGAGTCTATAAGGCAAGTAAACATAAAAGAGTGCAAGCACCACTCAATACGAGAAATCGTACAAATGAGGAGAAGTTGTTGCCGCCTAGATTGCATTAAATGATGACCTATAGATCCTTTCACAAAGGCCCTTAAGGCAAGAGCTTTTGATGGGAATCAGATGTATGGCAGCATTTATGGCAGCATAGTCTTTTAGTATAAGTGGGAGATTGTTGGAGAGTATACTAAAAGCCTAGCTTTTGTATAAACATTTATAAGAATCACATTGGTCAAGTGTCTACATTTATATTGTAATGCCCGCCCCTTATCCCACTCCTGGCTAGTGAGGGCGGGGTTACTTTCTTTGACTTAGCATACATAAACATACATACAGCGGAAGCATATATTTTTTTTTCTAGAATCATACTAAGCATATGAGCATGAAATAGCATGGTCCAACTTAAATAGTCATATTATTCATTTCTAACACAGGCATAGGGAATCATGAAAGACATCACATAACATAACATATTATTGATAAGTTCACTTAAGCAGGTCATTTTATTTCTTTAGCCAAGTCACCATCACACATCTCTTGCCCCTTCCTGCTGCTCCTCTAGTTTATCCATCCTTTACCTTTATCTGTGGTACAAGGAAAAATATCTGTAAGCACTCAAGGCTTAGTGAGATCCTTTCCTACTCACAAAAACCAACATATCATGTAAAATCATCATATCATACATCATAGAATAAATAACGCTCATATCATCATATAATTAAAAACATATCGTATCATGGCATAAATTTCAATAATATCGTAACATAAAGTAAACAACATATTATGACATAAATCTTATCATGATATAAGTAACATCATATCATAGCATAAATCTTATCATAGCATAAGTAATCATCATAACATGGTATAGATCATATCATAGCATAAGAAATCATCATATCATAGCATAAGAAATCATCATATCATGGTATAGATCATATCATAGCATAAGTGTACATCATAGCATAAGTGAAAGCATCATGACATTTCTTTTCATAGCATCAAGGCATCATATCATATCATAACTGTAAGCATTATTTCACATCATATCGTAAGCATGGATGCAAGATGTCCTTTAAAACATGGGTAATGTCATGTGCAATATGCCTTTCAAAACATGATTTATGTCATGTGTGAGATGTCTTAAAACAATATCATATAGTACTTGAAAATAATCTCAACATGAAAGGGGCCCGTCTTAGTACCACATACATACATAATGCACGCATCCTATGTAGACCCAAGGTAGCTAGTCTTGAACCTACTAGGAACTAGACCCGTAGCTCGGCCTAGGGGCACGTAAGGAGCCCACCCTTTACTAGGCCCGTAATTCGACCTAGGGGCGCATTAGGAGCCCACCCATTTGGTACAAGCCATTCAAAGTAAAATACATGTCATATCATATCTTTATCATTTCATAACCTATTCGTGTCATTCATAGCATATCATATTCATGTCATTCATAGCATATCATGTCCATGTCATTCATAGCATATCATGTTCATGTCATTCATAGCATATCAAGTCCATGTCATTCATAGCATATCATGTTCATGTCATTCATAGCATATCAAGTTCATGTCATTCATAGCATATCATGTTCATGTCATTCATGTCATTCATAAGGTATGCATAAATGGGCACATAGCCATGCATACTTGGGCACATAGCCATCATATTTGGGCACGTAGCCCTCACATTTGGGCACATAGCCAATATAGGTATCATTCTCATGCATGGTTCATAAGCATACTTAAACGAGCATATATAATATATCATGGAAGGAAAAGAAAACATAATCATGCATGGATCACGAGTTAACTTCTCCTAATTCATATCATGGCAAAGGAAAGTACATAATGAGTCATAATTTGGTCTAAATCCTCAACCAAGGGTGGCCGAAACATGCATAGGCTTACTTAGGTAGCATGAAATCATACAAGCATATGAACCCAAAATTCATTTCTATAACATTTATCATAAAGCACATCATGAGCATATTTGATTTAGGTTCTATGCTTCCTAGGTTTAGAAACCCACATTGGCCAAAACATACAAAGTCCAAAACTTGGTTACAAATAGCATGTAAACATGTGAACCCTAAACAATTTCCATGCATTTATCATAGGCAACCACATGAGCATATTAGGTTAAAGTTTCAAGCTTCCTAAGTCCTCAAACATAGGTGGCCGAATGGCACAAAACATAGGTTCTAAGCATGTGAGTACCCTATAAATTTCATAGCATATCATAGAGAAGAACATAAACATGTTAGGGTTGAATTTAGGCTTGCCTAAGCCCTACATTTCATTTTGGCCGAAAGTTCACCATGTGAAAACCTAACCCTAAGCAACATGAAATCTCAAGTGCATTATGTTATCTTCATATCCTTTCATAAGGTAAAACATAAGCAAGCTAGATTTGAAGTTTAGCCTCCTTAAGGTATTTAATCCCTTCATGGCCGAAACCCTAAAGTAAGGTCCTACTAGTTCTAAGCAACATGCAAGTATAAAACATCAAGAGAACATACATAACATATTATGGGAAACTTCATACTTGATACTTCTTCTAGGATTTTTCAACCAAATACAAGCATGTGAATACCCTATAAATTTCATAGCATATCATAAAGAAGAACATAAACATGTTAGGGTTGAATTTAAGCTTGCCTAAGCCCTACATTTTATTTTGGCTGAAAGTTCACCATGTGAAACCTAACCCTAAGCAACATGAAATCTCAAGTGCATTATGTTATCTTCATATCCTTTCATGAGGTAAAAACATAAGCAAGCTAGATTTGAAGTTGAGTCTCCTTAAGGTATTTAATCCCTTCATGGTCGAAACCCTAAGGTAAGGTCCTACTAGTTCTAAGCAACATACAAGTATAAAACATCAAGAGAACATTCATATCACATCATAGAAGAGATCATAAGCATGTTAGTTTTTTTAAATTGAGCTTCCCTAGGGTTTTAAGTCTCTTCATGGCCGAACCCTAAGGTGGGGTATTACCTAACTCCAAGCCACATAAAAGCATGAAATATAAAGGTCATATTCACAGCATATCATGAGGAAAGAAAACTTAAGCATGTGAGTTTTGGTTTTTAGCTTCCATAAGCCTTACAAGTGTCATGGCCGAAAGTTCAAAAGAAACCCTAGGTTGTTATCCATCTAAACTCGAACAAAATCATATAACAACTTGTACCACAGGTGAGGGGATACTCACCTCCTCTTGCTTGGTCTTTTCCCTAAGAGAAGATACCCTTTGTGAAGAGGAAGAAGAAAGCTTCTCCTTCTAGTGCTCCCTTTTGCTTCTCTTGCTTGTGAGAGATAGATCTTGAGGATCCCTTCTTGTGGTTTGGTTTTCTTAGGGAGAAAACCTTAGTTGGATTTTCGAAAAGGGGAGAGGGGATGCTCTAGGTCACGGCAATGGTGAGGAAAGGGAAGAAAAAATGAAATCTCTTCTTTGTTTTTCCTCTTATGCTAGGTGGGAGTAAGAAGCAAAAGAAACTTTGCTTTCCCTTCTTCTTAATTCATCTTTTATTCTCTTAATGATGAAGAAAATGTCTTCATTCATCCCCTTAGCTCCTCTCCTCTCATTCCCTCTTGTATCTCCACGAAAATGGAAAAAAAGAGTGAGGAAGGAAAAGACAACTTGTCTTGCTTCTTAATCAAGAGAAGGAGGGAGAAAGCTACTTGATGTTTTCTTGCTTCCTTCTCTTAATCATACTTTTTATCTTTATCTATAATTTCCATTCTCTATTCAACAATAACTTATGATGGTCTAGTGGTAATTCCATAATCCTTAGCTTAAGAAGGTTCAAGGTTCAATCCTTGACCAATTCCTTTTCTTTTATATATTTTTGGTTCTATCTTATCTTCTTTTATTCTAAGAGAAAATCTCCACATACTAAGCTTAAGAAATTCATGGGTGTTACATATATATACCAAATGTAGATGTTCAATTAATTTATATTGTAGATAACATAGTGTGTGGTGTCACACACAGAAGATAGTGTTATCGGTTCTTTATAAATTAAAAAAAGTAGCTCACGACCAAGATGGAAAGGAACAAACCATTGGAAGGTCATAGTGTAATTAGGTATTAGTTTATCTTAACTATATAATTACACTAGTACACTTAAAGTGTATTGAGCATGACCATTTAGAGGTCGTTTCTTTTACACTGACTTTGTAAAGAAACAAAGACCTCAGTTATTATGGAAGTGTGTGCTCTTAATCCTAATATAATAACAAGCACATATATTTGATATTTATTTCTTTAATTTATCAATGGGTGAGATTTAGTTTGATAAATCAATAAGCCTGATAAGTTGGGAAATGATATCACTTATAGTGTGTGTCGTTGATTATAGAAGGAAATTGTGTCCTAGTGATCTAGGTTGATAATGTCCCCAAGAGGAGCTCATAAGGATTGTTATGTTAAACCCTACAGGTGGACTTAGTCCGACATTATGATAAGGTTGAGTGGTACTACTCTTGGACTAAGATATTAATTAAGTGAGTTGTTAGTAACTCACTTAATTAGTGGACATTCGACATCTTAAACACAAGGAGACTAACACACTCATAATAAGAAGGAGCCCAAAAATGTAATTTGGGATTGGTGCGGTAGTTCAATAATAGTTCTTTAGTGGAATGAATTATTATTGATAGAATTAAGTTGTGTGTTCGGGGCGAACACGGAAAGCTTAATTTCATCGGGAGACCAAAACCAATTCCTCCTCTCGGTCTCTATCGTAGCCTCTTGTATATAGAGGTTTATACCCACCACATACCCACCTTCTTGCCCAACCAATAGGGGTAGGCCAAGCCAAGCTTGAAACTCAAGCTTAGGGCCGGCCAAGCCTAAAGATTGAGCCTTAAGGTGGTCGGCCAATAGCTTGGAGCCCAAGCTTAGGTGGCCAGCCACATCATATTAAAAAGGGTTTTTTATTAAAATTATTTCTTATGTGGATATCATGGTTTTAAAAGAGAGTTTGAAATTTAAATCTTTCCTTTTATAGCTTTCTACAAAAGATTAAGAAAAGATTTGAAATCTTTCCTTATTTGTAGATTGTTAGGTAGATTTTAATTTTGAGAAAACTTTCCTTTTTTAACCATGTTCATGATTTAATAGAGAGTCTAAAAATTATATATTCTATTTTATATGTTTCTACAAAAGATTAAGAAAAGATTTGATATCTTTCCTTATTTGTAGATTGAAAGGAGATTTTAATTTTTAGAGATAAGTTTCCTTTTTGGAAATCATCCACATGTTTAAAAGAAAGATTCTAATTTATAAAATTTTCTTTTTATAACCCACCATGAAGGGAAAAATTTTTGGAGAAATTTTTATAAATTTCCGGAGACAAATTAGGAAGTTTTAATTCTTGTGTTAATTAAAACTTTCCTTGTTTTGGAGATTAGTGGCCGGCCATTATTTTAATGAGATGAAAATTATTTTTTAATTAAAATAAATTTTCCTTTAAATGGCAAAAGAATTATGGAAGTTTTTATTAAAATTTCCTTCTTTGCCAAGACCAAGGATTATAAAAGAGGGGGTAGAGGTGCCTTCATGGTGAACAACTCTATTATTCTTTTCCTTCCTCTCTTTCTTGGTGTGGTGGCCGACCACTTCCTCTTCTCTCTTCTCCTTCTTGTGGCCGAACTATCTTGTTCTCTTGGAGTCCTTGTGGTGGCCGGATCTAGCTTGGAGAAAAGTAGAGAAAGGAGGTTTCGTTCTTGCATCCCTTGAAACTTGGTGGTGGTGACCGAACCTCATCCTCTCTTGGAGTCTTGTGGTGGCCGAACCTTACAAAGAAGAAGAAGGTGCTTGGTGGTTCTCATCTCGGAAGATCGTTGCCCACACAATGTCCGAGATTAGAAGAGAAATATGGAAGAAGATCAAGAGGTTATTTTTACTTACAAAGAAAGGTATAACTAGTAATTGTTTTCCGCATCATACTAGTTTTCTTTGTATTGTTATTTTTGGAAATACCAAACACAAGAGGCATATGATTCTAGAGTTTTCGAAATAGTTTCTTTTCGAGTTTGTGTTTTCTTCTTTTTCGAATTTGTGATTCGATTGTTCTTTTTGGTTAATCTACAGTTATTTAAGGAAATAAATATTAGCTATCCTTAAAAGGCTTTGCCTAGGCGTTGGTGGTTGCTCCCATATCCAAGAAGTCCATGTGCCTCGCCATGCAGTCCTGTAAGCCAATTTTGGAAATTAATATTTATGGAATTAATAACTTAGGTGGATTTGAATCAAAAGTGTTAAGTTCCGCTTGCGATTCAAATCTAAACCATTAAGAACAAATAAATTAAATTTGGAATCAATGATGTTAAGTTCCATCTCTGATTCCTAATTTAACTTCTAAAGAACACAATAGGTTATTTAAGGAAAGACTCGACACTTGTACAAAATTTTTATACAGTGGAGCCGGTACGATTTTCCTAGGACTAACTTAAATTTGATAAACTAGTTCTAATTGCCTCTTGTATTTAGAATTCATACAAAGAAAAATAACTAGTATGATGCGGAAGAAAAATACTAGTTATACCTTCTCTTTGTAAGCTAACGACCTCAAGATCTTCTGCTATATTCCTCGCCTCGCCTTGAACGTCGTGTGGGCGATGATCCTCCAAGATGAACACCACCTAAAAGAATCCTTCCTCTTCCTCTAAGATTCGACCACCACCACCACCAAGGAGAAGAGCGCAGAGGGAAAGGGAGAAAGGAGAGGGTCGGCCACCAAGAGATCACCCAAGCAAAAGAATAAGAGTTGTGTCTGATGAAGCCCCCTCACCCCTTCTTTTATATTACTTGCCCAAGGCAAATAAGGAAAAAACCTTTTACAAAAATAAAATCATCCAAGAGTTTTTCCTTTTTCCTTTTTATTTTTCCTTTTATTTCCTCTTGATTGAATCAATCATCAATCAATGGTTGAGATCAATCCTATTTGATTTAGGATTAACCTTGGCCGGCCCCTTGCTTGGGCACCAAGCAAGGTGGTCGGCCACCATGTTTTAGGAAAGGAATAATAATTTTTTATAAAATTTTAATAAGAGAAAAAACTCTTACAAAATTTTACAAGATCTCTTTCCTAGAGTTAAAAAAGGAAAGTTTCTAAAAAATTAAAACCATGTTTTAAAATTTAAAAACTCTCTTATAAAATTTCCTTTTTTAACATGATGATAGAAAATTTTAATTTTAAAACTTATCTCCCTTTTTTTCTTAAACCATGAGGATTGTTAAAAAAGGAAAGTTTTAAAACTTTTAAAATTCTCTATTAAAACATGTGACCTAATTCAAAATAAGGAAAGTTTTAAAAATTAAAATCTCTCTTTTAAAAATTATAGTTTTCTACAAAGAGAAGATTTTAAAATTCAAAACACCCCTCCTATTTGAATTAATCTTGGTCGGCCCCTACAATCTTGGTCACCAAGCTATAGAGTCGGCCCCTATAAGAGGATGTGGCCGGCCATTGCTTGGTCACCAAGTAATGGTCCGGCCCCCTTCTTGGACACCAAGAAGAGCCTTACATTTAGATGGACTAGAGGCTATAATGAGGCTACGATAGGGACCTAGAGGAGAAATTGGTTTTGGCCTTCCGATGAGCTTGAGTATCCCGTACTCGCCCTGAACACACAACTCATGTTCATCGATAATAACTCATTCCACTAGAGAGTTATTACCAAACTACCGCACCAATCCCAAATTACATTATGGACTCCTTCTTATCATGAGTGTGTTAGTCTCCCTGTGTTTAAGATTACGAATGTCCACTAATTAAGTAAGTTACTGACAACTCACTTAATTAATATCTAGCTCCAAGAGTAGTACCACTCAACTTCATTGTCATGTCGGACTAGGTCCACCTGCAGGGTTTAACATGGCAATCCTTATGAGCTCCTCTTGGGGACATTCTCAACCTAGATAAATAGGACACAGATTCCTTCTATAATCAACAATACACACTATAAGTAATATCATTTCCCAACTTATCGGGCATATTGATTTATCGAGCTAAACCTCACCCTTTGATAAGTCAAAGAAAAAATATTAAATATATGTGCTTGTTATTATATTAGGATTAGGAGCACACACTTCCATAATAACTAAGGTCTAGTTCTTTTACTAAGTCAGTACAAAAAGAACATACCTAAATGATCCTACTCAATACACTTAAAGTGTATCAGTGTAGTTTATTAGTCAAGATAAACTAATACTTAATTACACTACGACTATTCTGATGGTTTGTTCCTTTCCATCTTAGTCGCGAGCAACTGTTTATAATTTATAGAGAACTGACAACATGATCTTCTGAGTGTGACACCACACTCCATGTTATCTACTATATAAATTAATTGAACAAATACATTTAACAAATAAATACAAATATTGACCAATGTGATTCTTTTATTTAAACAAATAAATGTTTACAAAAGCTAGGCTTTTAGTATACACTCTAACAATCTCCCACTTATATTAAAAGTCTAAGCTACCATATCTGTTGCCTTACATCTGATTCCCATCCCCTCCACATGCCAATCAAAAGCTTTCGCCGAAAGGGCCTTTGTGAAAGGATCTGCCAGGTTATCTTCTGATGCAATCTTGGCGACGACAACTTCTCCTCGCTTGACGATGTCTCGTATCAGGTGGTACTTGCGCTCTATATGTTTACTTGCTTTATGGGCTCGTGGTTCCTTCGAGTTTGCAACTGCACCGCTATTATCACAATAAATTGTGATGATCTTGGGCAAACCAGGAATAACATCTAAATCCATTAGAAAGTTCCTGAGCCATACAACTTCTTTAGCTGCCTCAAAGGCTGCCACATACTCTGCTTCCATGGTTGAGTCTGAGACGCATTTCTGCTTAACACTCCTCCATGCAATGGCTCCACCTCCTAGAGTAAACACATAGCCTGACGTAGACTTACTATTGTCCCTATCAGATTGGAAATTCGAATCCGTGTACCCCACAGGGAGCAAATCGTCTGCTTGGTAGACTAGCATATAATCTCTAGTCCTTCTCAGGTACTTTAATATATGCTTTACCGCAGTCCAATTTCCTTGTCCAGGGTTACTCTGATATCTGCTAACTATGCCCACGACAAAATAGATATCAGGTCTCGTACACAGCATTGCATATATAAGGAACTGCCTTCATGTCCTCTATCTCCTTTGATGTCTTTGGAGACATCTCTTTAGATAAAGCTACTCCATGCCTAAAAGGTAAGAAACCTTTCTTGGAGTTTTGCATGCTAAAACGAGCAAGGATCGTATCTATATATAAAGCTTAGGATAGACACAACATTCTTTTCTTGCGATCCCTTATAACTTTGATCTCAAGAATGTGTGCACATTCTCCTAAGTCCTTCATATCAAATTGTTTGGACAACCATACCTTTACATCCGATAATACCTTGACATTGTTGCCAATTAACAAAATATCATCTACGTATAGTACAAGAAATACCACCACGTTTCCATTACACTTCTTGTATACACAAGACTCATCTGGACACTGAATAAATCCATATGACTGGATTACTTCATTAAACCGGATGTTCCAAGATCTTGAAGCTTGCTTCAGTCCATAAATGGACTGATTGAGCTTACACACTAGATGCTCTTTGCCCTTTTCAATGAACCCTTCTGGTTGCTTCATATGGATGTTTTCTTCAAGACTTCCGTTAAGGAAAGCTGTCTTGACATCCATTTGCCAAATCTCATAATCCATATGAGCGGCAATGGATAAGAGTATCCGGATAGACTTAAGCATGGCTACTGGTGAAAAAGTCTCCTCATAATCGATTCCCTCTTTCTGAGTATACCCTTTCGCAACAAGCCTTGCTTTGAAGGTTTCTACCTTCCCATCTATCCCTCTTTTCCTTTTGTAGATCCACTTGCATCCAATGGCTTTTACTCCATTAGGTGATTCTACAAGCTCCCAGACCTTATTAGAATACATAGATTCTATTTTGGAATTCATTGCCTTTTGCCAATATTCTGCATCTATATCTTGGAGTGCTTCATCATATGTCCGGGGATCAAGTTCATGTTTACCCGGGATCAAGTCTGAAGATTCTCCCAAAAACATGAATCTCTCAGGTTGCCTTACAACCCTCCCACTACGACGAGGCACTGTCTCTGGCTGTGTACATGTGTGACACGTGTTGTAGTTTCTTGTGGTACTTCATCTTGTACTGTTGGTACTAAAGTAGACGTGTCCTCTCTAAGTTCTTCTAGAACTATTTCACTCATGGGCTTATGGTTCATTACATAATCTTCTTCTAAAAATCGAGCATTGGTGCTAATAATGATCTTCTGATTTTTAGGATTATAAAACAAACCACCTTTTGTTCCCTTTGGATATCCCACAAACAGACAAACTTCTGTACGTGATTCCAACTTGTCAGTATCTCCCTTCAGCACATGTGCTGGACTACCCCATATCTAGATATGATTCAGACTAGGCTTATGCCCATTCCATAATTCCATGGGAGTAGAAGGAACTGTTTTAGAAGGTACCATATTCTGAATGTACACTCCTATTTCTAAAGCATATCCCCAAAATAAATTTGGTAATTCTGAAAAACTCATCATCGATCTAACCATTTCCATAAAAGTCCTATTCCTTCGTTCTGCCACACTATTCTGCTGGGGTGTACCAGGTGCAGTCAATTTGGATTGAATCCCCACTTCTGATAAGTAATTCCTAAACTCACCAAAGAGGTATTCGCCGCCACGGTCAGACCGTAGTATCTTGATACTTTTACCAAGACGTTTCTCCACATTAGCCCAATATTCTTTGAACTTGTCAAAGCATTCAGACTTGCGGCGCATCAGGTAAATGTATCCGTATCTTGAATAATCGTATATAAAGAAGTTGAAGTATTCATAACCACCTCTTGCCTGGATAGACATAGGACCACATAAATCATAATGAACCAGTTCTAACGCATCTTTGGCTCTATACCCCTTGGCCTTAAAAGGTCTCTTGGTCATTTTACCTTCCAAACAAGATTCGCATGTTGGAAAGTTTTGCAACTCTAATGAACCCAAGAGTCCATCGGCTACAAGCCTTTGAATCCTACTTAAGTTAATATGTCCAAGCCTTAGATGCCAAAGATATGTTTGGTTCATTTTCGAAGATTCTTTTCTCTTATTAGAATTAGAAGATGTGTTATTAATTTCCATATTTTGCTTTGTGGGAGAAATTGGATTTAAAATGTATAAATTGCCAACCAATGCACCAGAACAGATAATCACCTTATTTTTCTTTATAACGACATTGTTACTAAAAGAGACTGAATATTCATCCAAATACAGTTTAGAAACTGAAATTAAATTCTTTCTAAAACTGGGTATATAAAGAAAATTTCTTAAAATCAAATTTCTATTCCTATCAAATGATAAGTAGACGTCTCCCACTGCAACAGTCGCCACCTTAGTAGCATTGCCCATGTAGACAATTATCTCTCCATCAAATAGTCACCGGGTTTCCTGGAACCCCTACAAAGAATTGTAGACATGATCAGTGGCTCCCGTATCTACACACCAGGTACTGGCAGATAACACCGCTAAACATGTTTCAACAACTAGAGTATGAGATATACCTTTATTGTTCTGGTTCCTACGAGGACAGTCCACTTTCCAATGTCCAGACTGCTTGCAGATGAAGCATTTGTCCTTCGGCTTCTTCATTCCAGCTTTCTGTCCTGTACTCTGAGGTTTATTCACCTTCTTTGCTGAAAAGACCTGTTTCTTCTTCTTCTTGCCTTTCAACTTAGAAGTAGAACCATTTTCAGTATAGTGAATCTGAGAACTGTGACGAAATATTCCTTCTGCTGCCTGTAGTTCTGTCAGAAGTTCCGCCAACGTATACTCTCTTTTGTTCATGTTATAGTTTAGCCGGAACTGCTCAAAACTTCTGGGTAGCGTTTGGAGAATTATATCGACCTAGGTTTCCCCATCGATTTCTCCTCCAAGGACTTGTATTTCATTCAGATAAGCCATCATTTTGAGGATATGATCCCTTACGGGTGTCCCCTCAGACATGGTGGTTGTCATTAGCTTCCTCATTGCCTCTTGCCTAGCAGTCCGACTTTGGTGCCCAAAGAGTTCTTTGAGATTGTTCATTATATCATAAGCTATTGGTAAATCTTGATGCTGATGTTGCAATACATTTGACATAGATGTCAAAATGTAACACTGCGCCATCTAATCAGCTTTTACCCATTTCTTATGATACTCAATCTCCTCTGGGATAGAGTCACCGTCAGGTGCATCAGGGCAAGCCTCAGTCAGTACAAACTTATAGCTTTCAGCAGTAAGAACAATGTCCAGGTTTCTTTTCCAATCAATATAGTTGGACCAGTAAGTTTGTTCTCTTTCAGTATAATGGCTAGTGGGTTGAAAGTCATCCTAAGAATCACAAAAATAAACTTTGGTCAAGACTCTAAATTTAGAATAATATTGATTCCTAAAATAATACTATTTAAATTAACCAACACCTCAAATCACCGTGAATATTGCATGCCACGTTAGTATGTACGTATACAAATTCAACATTTGTAAGAGGAGGGTGTGACCCATTAATTTTATTATCTTGTCATCCTAACTTTATGATAAATAAAATTAATAGTTGGTTTTACTTTGGTCACACAATACAATAGCAGTGACTCCGTTGGAGAGGATACTATTGAATGCGCGTAAGTGTATATTATTACTTGATACTAAGTCCATTAAATAGGATTGTGCCCCTTCAGTTGGGGAAGATCACACGCTCCTAAATAATTTCCTATAACCATCCATAAAAGGAAGTTTGATCTAGTGATCCGTAACAAACCCATCCGTTGTGGAGGGAGGCACTCAGAGACAACACGCAGTCTTGTTGCATCACATACAAACCAGTAATGGAGACTATGGGATTTATTAAAATCCCTCTCCCACTTAGTTATTTAAAAATGAGGATTTTTAACCTATCCTAGCATACATCACATGCATAAAAACATAACAGTAAATAAAAGCAATAAATTTGTAAATTAATTTTCCAACTATTATGGCCTTTTCCATCACTGTCTTCAGTATGCTCCAACCCTAGCCGCTGCCATCTTTAGCCACCGCTATCGGGTCGAGTTGTCGCATCCATCTTGCTTCTTATTCCGACGCGCCTCTGGTGCTCCAAAAGTACCACACCTCGCAAGAATCCGATCCGTAACAAAATAGAATTTTACATATATCGATCCTATATTCCACGAGGGAATGTACATGTATTCTAGATCGAACAAAAATAAAATTCTAAAAATAATACAGCTCCTGCTATATTTTATACATACAATCATGCACACAAATAATGCCCTTGACATGTCCAATGGTCCAATCACACACAATATCAATATGCCATAATAGTTGGAGCCTGCAACCAAAGAGTTAGCACATCCTACTATTTTCGTGCCTAAATTATGTATGACATGTGCATAACCTATTTGAATTCTAAAAATACACAGAGGCAACCCCTAGCTCTGATACCAATTAAAACCAAAAAATACTAAAAATTACAGACTGTTATAGAATCTATATTTTTCATAAAAATACAAACTAAACTTGTACAAGTCTTCACACGTGGCTCTGATACCACTGTTGGGTCTTTCGGGCCGTGAAAATCGCTCTTTCGCGTCGCGGAAACCCCGAAACCCCCGCCACCATATCCGTGCGAAGAATAAAATTTTGAAAAACCTACGAGTACGAGTTTACAAACTCTAGATCTACATTAGAGTACGAGTTTTACCCTTCATGCGTGCCTTTCGCAAATCCTGCTCGTCCAAGGTGCCGGATCTCAAGATTGTCAAAGTAGACAACCCTATAGAAGTATCCACACGAACAAATCGATGGAGGGAGAACCTTAGAGTGTGCTAGCACTCCAAGAAGGTCTCGGCAATGGAGGAGAGGGAGAGAAGAATTGGAGCAAGGAAGAAGATGATGGAATAATTCCCTTGAATGAAAATGAATCCCGTTCATTCCCCTTAGTGGACGGCCACAACATTGTAACTCCTCTCATTTAATGTGGTCGGCCACATTAAAGCAAAGGGAATTTGTAACCTCCATAAGGTGACACACACATATATTAACTATGATGATGTGGCAAATCATCATTGGCCACTTAATGCCAAGTCACAAATGTTGTGGCATAAAGTCAAGTCAAACTTGACTTTTCCTCTTCCTCTCAAGTCAAGTCAAACTTGACTTAATCTCTCTCATGGTTGATTTAATCCAACCATTTAATTCAAGCCAATTTAATATAATGAATCTAATTCATTTAATTAAATTGATTCACTGAGTCATAATCTAAATTATACTCATTGAACACATGAATTAACTTGAGTCCAACTCAATTAACCCAATTAGGATTACTCTTAATCTAATTTGATGCATCACATGAATCTAATCCTCTTGGTTCATCATATAAACCTTATCTCCATGTAATTGTCCTTAGTTTGTGACCCTATAGGTTCTTGTAACGTTGGCAATGCCCCTAAACCCATTTAGGAGCATAAGCAATCAGCGGTATCTAGCAACACATCATTACTACCCAAGTTATAAGAATGTTGAGATCCAACATCACCTTGTGACTACTAATTGTGACTCCTCACAATATATGACAAGTGTCCTTCTATCCTAGACATCTAGATTGATCAATGTGAGGCATAGACCGTATCATCCTCTGACCAATCTAAATCTTGATCTCTAAGTAGACTCACTAAATCAAATGAGCTCAATATCTCATATTGACTCATTTGGGCATGGCCATGCACTTCGAGGTCTCACTCTATCAAGAATATCGATGTCACTCCTGTCATATAGGAGGGATAGATCCCATCTACATCACTCACATCCCTCTGCATAATTCGTTACATACTCAGTAATCGCCTTTATAGTCCACCCAGTTACGGGTGACGTTTGACGAAACCAAAGTATATAACTCCTTATGTAGGGATCCATGGTGACTTCAGGTCCAAGGACTAGTAGTCATACTAATAGCCACATGAGAAAGTATATGACACTCATATAACAATCCATGACACTTTCTCATGGTGGGTTATTCAGTATACATTCTCCAATGCATACCCATGTGTCAACTTGATATCTCTATATCCATGACTTATGAGATCAAGTCATCGAGTTGACCTACATGCTAGTCTCGTCGCATTAACATTGTCCCTGAATGTTAATACTCGACTAGGAATGATTAAGAGTAGTGTTCCCTATATCATCTCATTATCGATTCAACCAATCGATTGATATAGGTAAGAACCTTCTACACAAGGATGCTATTATACTTAGTTTATTTGGCACCAATACAAGTAAGTATAATAACAAAAAAAAAACAAATGCTTTTATTTATATAAGAATATGATACAACAAGTCCAAAATATAATCATCAAATGATTGGCTCTAGGGCTCTAACTAACATATATGAGTGTCATAAACATTCTCATTTGACTATTAGTATGAATAGTCCTTAGACCTGAACTCACTATGGTTACCTACATAAGGCAATGTATACTTTGGTATTGACAAACTTCACATGTAACAGGGTGGACTATAAAGTCGATCACTGGGTATGCAATAAGTTATGCAGAGGGGTGTGAGTGATATAGATGGGATCTATCCCTTCCATATGAAGGAAGTAATATCTATGGGCTCCTTGATTAGTAGGACACAAGAATGCATGGTCATGCTTAAATGAGTCAATATGTGATATTAAGCTTATTTGTTTTAGTGCGTTTACATAGAGATCAAGAAACATAAAGATTGATAAAAGGATGACACAGTTTATGCCTTATTCATCAATCTAGATATCAAGGATAGAAGCACCAAATCATACAAGGTAATAGCCATGGAAAAGTTAAGTCAGATCTCGACATTCTCGTCACTTGAATAGTAATGATGTCTTGCTAGATGCCACTCATTGTTTATTTATCTAAAATGTTGATTTGGATACATTGTGAATGTTACGAGAACCTATTGGGTCACACACAAAGAATAAGTTGATTGGAGATGAGTTCATATGATGGATCATTAGATTAAATCTAATCCGAATTAGACTCATTGAGTTAGACTCAATTGGATCCAATTCTTGGATTGAGTGTAATTCGAATTAGAATCATGGAGCCAATTTAGATTGATGTTCATGGAGCCAATTTGGATTGATATGGTTCAATGAGTTAGACTCATTGTGTGATGGTTCAATGAGTTAGACTCATTGGGTGAACATGAATTAAACTAGGAAGATGAATGGTCAATTTTGAACTATTAGATTGAATGGACAATTTTGAACCATTGTATTGGAAGACCAAAGAAGAAAACCCTTTCGTATTCATGAGATGGATATAAATATGATTTATGGATAAAATTTTCATAAGATGAAAAACTTTTCGTCTTCTTCTTTCACCTTCTTCCTTCTGTTGGCCGAAACTCAACCTTGTAGTTGCTAGCACAACCAAAGGTTTTTTCTTTCTCCAATTTGTGAGTTTGTGAGACAAATGATGGCTTGTTCGTGTGGATACCATAGAGGTGCTAACGTGTTATCGTGTTGAGATCTAAGCTGTCTGAAGATCGAGTGCACGCATCAAAGGTATATCCCTCTCATATAAAATTTAGTATATGTATTTTTCTTTTGTATTGATCTTCTGAAGGAACTAGATATTTGCTGGTACACTTTCACGTGTTTAGCACAATAGTTCCTTATAGAATTATAATATGGATATTCAGTAAGTGAGTTTAAGACTATTCAAACACATAAAAAAAGTACAATTAAATAGTGAATCTATATTTATTAAATTAAATAGTACAAACCATAAAGTGATTGCCTTAGGAAACCTCTTAAACATAACATACTCTCACTTAGCCTAATACCAAATGCCATGGTGTCCTAAACCATAAGCCTGGACATGAATCTCAAACTTGCTTTGTGATAGAGCCTTTGCCAATGGATCCACTAGGTTCCTTTTAGTGGGAATTTTCTTGAATTGTATTTCTTTCCTACTAATGATCTCCTTGATCAGATGATAGCGGCGAAGCAAATGTTTGAATCGCTGGAGAGACCTTTGTTCCTATGCTTGTGCAATGGCTTCAGTGTTGTCAAGAAAATTGGTAATGATTTAACAATGGTCAGTGTTAGAATGTATACTAAAAGCCTAGCTTTGGGTATAAACATTTATCTAGAAATAAGAATCACATTGGTCAAATGTCTACATTTGTGATAAATGTAGTTGTTCAATTAATTTATACTGTAGATAACATAGTATGTGGTGCCACATGCAGAAGATGATGTTATCAGTACCTTATAAATTATAAACAGTAACTCACGACCAAAATGGAAAGGAACAAATCATTAGAAGGTCGTAGTGTAATTAAGTATCAGTTTATCTTGACTGTATAATTACACTAGTACACTTAGAGTGTATTGAGTAGGATCATTTGAGGTCGTTTTTTTTATACTGACTTTATAAAGAAACAAAGACCTCGGTTATTATGGAAGTGTGTGCTCTTAATCCTAATATAATAACAAGCACATATATTTGATATTTATTTCTTTAATTTATCAATGGGTGAGATTTAGTTCGATGAATCAATAAGCCCGATAAGTTGGGAAATGGCATCACTTATAGTGTGTGTTGTTGATTATAGAAGGAAACTGTGTCCTAGAGATACTAGGTTGATAATGTCCTCAAGAGCAGCTCATAAAGATTGTCATGTTAAATCCTGCAGGTGGACCTAGTCCGACATGATGATAAGGTTGAGTGGTACTACTCTTGGACTAAGATATTAATTAAATGAGTTGTCAGTAACTCACTTAATTAGTGGACATTCGATATCTTAAACATAGGGAGACTAACACACTCATAATAAGAAGGAGCCCAAAAATGTAATTTGGGATTGGTGCGGTAGTTCAATAATAGTTCTCTAGTGGAATGAATTATTATTGATAAAATTCAGTTGTGTGTTCGCGGCGAACACGGGATGCGTAATTTTATCGGGAGACCAAAACCAATTCCTCCTCTCGGTCGCTATCGTAGCCTCTTATTTATAGAGTACTATACCCACCTATACCCACCTTCTATACCCACCTAAAGGGGGCCGGCCAAGCTAGCTTAGGAACCAAGCTAGGGCCGGCCTAGGTATAAATTGGGGTGGCCGGCCCTAGCTTGAACCCAAGCTAGAGGGGCTGGCCAAATTAAATTAAAAAAGAATTTTAATTTTAATTTTTATTATGTGGAAGATATAATTTATTAAAGAGAATTAAAATTAAATTATCTCTCTTGTAAAAGATCTACAAAAGATTAAAGAAAGAGATTAGATCTCTTTCCTTATTTGTAGATTGGTGAGATATTTTATTTTCTCTTTAAAAATTATTCACATGTTGTAAAATTAAAATTATGGAAATTTCTTTTTATCAACCATGAAGAGATTTTGAAGAGAAATTTTAATTTTAAAATTTCTGGAAACAAATTAGAAAGTTTTAATTGTTGATTGAAACTTGTCTAAATTGATTTCATGATGTGGCCGACCATTAAAATTTAATTGGGGAAATTTTATTTTATTTTTCTCAATTAAATCATGTCAAGGAAATTAAGGAAATTTTATTGTAATTAAATTTCCTAATTTGCTTAGGCCAAGGAATATAAAAGAAGGGGTGAGGGTGCCTTCATGAGACACAACCTCTATTATTTCTCTCCCTCATTTGTGGCCGGCCATCATCCTTTCCCTCTCTTCCTCTTGTGGTGGCCGAACCTCTCTCTCCCCTGGAGCTCTTGTGGTGGTCAGATACTACTTGGAGAAGAAGAAGAAGAAGGAGAGAAAGCTATCATCTCTTGGAGCTTGGTTGGTGTTTTGATCTTCTTCCTTCGTGAAGTTTCCTTATTGTTGGCCAAACCTAGCTAGGAGGAGAAGAAGGTGGTTGGTGGTTTCTCATCTCGGAAGATCGTTGCCCACACAACATCCGAGGTTAGAAGAGGAATATGGTAGAATATCAAGAGGTCTTTCTAGAAGGTATAACTAGTAATTTTTCTTTTCCGCATCATGCTAGTTATTTATGGAAATAATACCAAATATAAGAGGCTTACGTTCTAGTATTTCAAATATGTTTTTCGAAGTTATGTTCTTTTGTTTTTTTTTCCCTTGTGATTTGATTGTTCCTTTTGGTTAACCTAAAGTTATTTTAGGAAATTAAATATTAGATTTCTATAAAAGGTTTTGTCTAGTCGGTGGTGGTTGCTCCCATATCCAAGAAGGCCATGTGCCTCGCCACGTCAGTACTGGGAACCAATTATGGAAATGAATATTTAATGGAATTAATAACATAAGTTGACTTGGGTCGAACGTGTTAAGTTCCGCAAGAGATCCAAGTCAAAACCTAAAAGAACAAATAGATTAAGTTTTGGATCAAACGTGTTAAGTTCCGCAGGCGATCCAAAATATAATTTAAAAGAACACATGGTAGCTAGGAAAAGGTTCAGACCTTTGTACAAAATTTTTGTACAGTGAAACCTCTAGGTTTTTCGAGTAGCAACCAACAATTGGTATCAGAGCTAGGGTTTTGCCTCTGTGTATTTGGTTTTAGTTTAATTATGCACATGTCATACATAATTTAGGCAGGTTAATAGTAGGATGTGCTAACTTTGTGGATGCATGATCCAACTATTATGGCTTATAGTTATTATGTGTGTGATTGGACCCTTGGACATGTCAAGGGCATTTTATTGTGTGTGCATGATTGTATTATAAAATACAGCAGAAGCTGTATTTAGTTTTATTATGATTTTATTTTTGAACTAGTTATATGTACATTCCTTTTATGGAATATATGATCGATGGATGTAGATTATATTTTATGTTCGATCTAGTTTACATGTACATTCCTTCGAGGAATATAGGATCAAAATGTAAAATTCTATTTATGTCGCGGATCGAATCTTGCAAAGCGTGGAACCTTCTAAGGACCAGAGGCGTAGCGGAACTAGGAGCAAGATGGATGCGACAGCTAGACCCGGTGGCAGTGGCCAAATATGGCAGCAGCTTGGGATGACAAAACACGGAGGACAACAAGAGATAAAAGCCATAATAGTTGAAAATTAGATTTTCTATTTATTGCTTTTATATTGTGCTGTGTGTGCATGTTAGTTTACATATTTATTAGGCTAGCATAGTTAAAATTCCTCATTTATAAATAACTAAGTGGGAGAGGGATTTTTAAGTAAATCCCATGGTCTCCATTACTGGTTTGTAAGTGATGCAAACAAGCTTGCGCGTTGGCTCTGAGTGCCTTCCTCCATAACGGATGAGCTTGTTTGTGGATCACTAGAACAGACTTCCATTTTTGGTTGACTATAGGAAGTTAATTAAGAGCGTGTGATCTTTCCCAACGGAAGGGGCATAATCTTATTAATGGACTTCGTGTCAAGTAATGGTATACACTTAGATACATCTAATAGTATCCTCCCCATCTTATTTGTGTGACCAAATGATACCAACTATTAATTTTATTTGTCAAAAAGTTAGGTTGACAAGATAATAAAATTAATGGGTTAAAACCCTCCTTTTACAAATGTTGAATTTGTATACGTCCACACTAACGTGGCATACAAAATTCACGGTGTTTGAGGTGTTGGTGAATTTAAATAATATTGTTTGAGGAATCAATATTTTTTAAATTCAAAAGTTTTTGACCAAATATTTGATCAAAGACAGATCAACTATTAATTTTATTCGTCAAAAAGTAAAGTTGACGAGATAATAAAATTAATGAATAAAATCTTCTCTTCGATTTTGTATACATCCACACTATCGTGGCATACAAAATTCATGGGGATTTTTAAGGAGTTGATCTTGACCAAGTATTTTTGTGATTCTTAGGATTTAAAATGTTTGTCAATCCCCTAGTAGTCATACTATAAGAAAGACTTAGTAATCCCAATTGTAATGATTGGAAATAGGACTTGGACATTAAGGTAAACTGTCTTCTTAGAACTAAGAACAATATAGGTGTATTTAATTCATTAGTTGAAACATGTTTAGTGGTGTTATCTACCAGAACCTGGAGTGTAGATACAGATGCCATTAATCATGTCCGCAATTCATTGCAGGGTTTCAGGAAACCCAGCAACTAAATGAAAATTAAAAAACTATCTACATGGGCACTGGTAGCTGTTGCAGTGGAAGATGTTTATCTTTTGATAAGAATAAAACATGGATTTTTGAGTAATTGTCTTTACGCACCAAGTTTAGAAAGAACTAGTTTTCAGTTTCTAAACTATTCAAAGAACTTGATATTCTGCCTCTTTTAATAACAAAGTTGTTAAGAGGGAAGTTATCTGTTCTGGTACGTTGGTTGGCAATTTATAAATCCAATAACTCTCACGATGCAACAAATGGAAATTAGTAACACATCTTCTAACTTTAAGAGAAAGTAACCTTCGAAAATGAACCAATTATATCTTTGGCTTCTAAGGCTAGGTTATATTAACTTGAGTAGGATTCATTGGTAGCTGATGAACTTTTGGGTTCATTAGTAGTGGAAATCATTCCAACCTACGAGTTTTACTTAGAAGGAAAAATAACCAAGAAGCTTTTAAGTCTAAGGGGTATGGAGTCAAAGATATGTTGAAATTGGTTCATTCTGATTTGTGTGATCCTATGACTATCCAGACAAGAGGTAGTATTGAATATTTCGTCTATTTTTTAGACAACTATTCAAGATACAAATAAATTTACTTAATGTACCGCAAGACTAAGTACTTTGATTAGTTCAAAGAGTACAAGGCTGATGCGGAGAAATGTTAAAGTAAAAGTCACTATGGTAAGATCATAGTGGCAAGTACCTCTTGGGAGAATTTAGGAGTCACTTATCAGAAGTAGGGATTGAATCCCAACTAACTGCACCTGGTATACCCCAACAGAATGGTGTAGAAAAAGGAAGGTATAGGACTCTTATGGAAATAAGTAGATTGATGAGTTATTTAGAATATTACCAAAATCATTTTAAGGATATACTCTGGAAACGGAAATGAATATAGTACCTTCCAAAGACAGAACTCTCTACTCATATAGAATTGCTGAATAGGCGTAAGCCTATTTCGAAACATATTCGGATTCGGGTAGTCCAGCACATATGCAGAAGAGAGACAATGATAAGTTGGACAGGAATTCACTTGTTTGTGGATTATCCTAGAGAAATAAAAGTAGGTTTATAGTCTTAAAAATCAGAAGGTCATTATTAGCATCAATGACCGATTTTTAGAAAAGGACTATGTAATAAACCATGTGCCCATAAGAAAATTTGTTCTTAAGGAAATAATAAAAGACATGTCTAATCTAGTACCAACTGTACAAGATAAGATACCACAAGGAAACTACAACACGTATCACAAATGATACACAATTGCAGAAAGTGTCTTGTCGTAGTGGGAGGGTTGTTAGGCAACCTAAAAAGATTCATGTTTTGGGAGAGTTTTTAGACACGATACCTGGAGGACATGAACCTGATCTCCGGACATATGATGAAACACTCCAAGATAAAGATGCAACATCTTGGCAAAGAGTAATGAATAACAGAATTAGAATATATATATTCTAATAAAATCTGGAAGCTTGTAGAACCACCAAATGGTGTAAAAGCCTTTGGGTGTTAAAAGGTCTATAATAGGAAAAGAGGGATAGAAAGGAAGGTAGTAACTTTCAAAGCAAGGCTTGATGAAAAAAGAAACTTTTTCACTGGTAGCCATGCTTAAGTCTATCCGGATTCTTTTATCTATTTGGCAAGTGGATGTCAAGACAACATTCCTTAATGGAAGTCTTGATGAAACCATCCATATAAAGCAACCAGAAGGGTGCATTGCAAAGGGCTAAGAGCATCTTGTGTGCAAGCTCAGTCAGTCTATGGACCGAGGCAAAGCTTCAAGGTCTTGGAATATCCGATTTATCAAAGTAATCCAGACCTATGGATTTATTGAGTAAACGGATAAGTCTTGTGTATACAAAAGGTGTGATGGAAACGTGGTGGTATTTCTTGTACTATACGTAAATAGCATTTTTGGTAGTTGGAAACAATATCAAAATGTTGTCAGAAGTAGGGGTATGGTTGTCCAAATAATTCGATATAAAGGACTTGGGAGAATGTATATATTCTTGAGATCAAAGTAATAAGGGATCGCAAGAAAAGAATATTTTACTTATCCCAAACTTCATACATCGAAAAAATCCTTGCTCGTTTTAAGCATGCAAAACTCCAAGAAAGGTTTCTTACCATTTCAGGATGGAGTAACTTTATCTAAAGATGTCTCTGTAGACATCAAAGGAGATAAAGGAAATAAAGGCAGTTCTTTATGCTTCGGCTGTCGGAAGCCTAATGATCAGAAATCTGTTTTGCCAAGGGCATAGTTAGCAGATATCAAAGTAACCCTGGACAAGGATAGTGGATTACAATAAAGCATATATTGAAGTACCTTAGAGGCACTAGAGATTATATGCTAGTTCACAAGGCAGTTAATTTGGTTCTTGTGGGTTGCATGGATTTTGACTTCCAATCGGATAGGAACAATAATAAGTCAACCTCGGGGTTTTGTGTTTACTTTAGGAGGAAATGTCATGACTATGGAAGAGTGATAAGCATAGGTGTTTTTCTGGATTCCACCATAGAAGCTGAGTATATGGCAAGCCTCTGAGGTAGCCATAAAAGTTGAATGACTTAATAACCTCAAGATAGACTTAGATATGATTTCTAGTTTGTCCAAAGATTATTACAATTTATTGTAATAATAATGGTGCAGTAGCAAACTCGAAGAAACCATGAGTCTATAAGGCAAGTAAACACAATAGAGTGCAAGTACTACCCAATACGAGAAATTGTATAACGAGGAGAAGTTGTTGCCGCCTAGATTGCATCAGATGATAACCTAAGGTCCTTAAGGAAAGAGCTTTTTGAAAGGCATGGAAATCAGATGTATGGCAGCAGATATGGCAGCTTAGTCTTTTAGTATAAGTGGGAGACTGTTAGAATGTATACTAAAAGCCTAGCTTTTGGTATAAAACATTTATCTAGAAATAAGAATCACATTGGTCAAATGTCTACATTTGTGATAAATGTAGTTGTTCAATTAATTTATACTGTAGATAACATAGTATGTGATGCCACATGCAGAAGATGATGTTATCAGTACCTTATAAATTATAAACAGTAGCTCACGACCAAAATGAAAAGGAACAAACCATTAGAAGGTCGTAGTGTAATTAAGTATCAGTTTATCTTGACTGTATAATTACACTAGTACACTTAGAGTGTATTGAGTAGGACCATTTGAGGTCGTTTCTTTTATACTGACTTTATAAAGAAACAAAGACCTCGGTTATTATGGAAGTGTGTGCTCTTAATCCTAATATAATAACAAGCACATATATTTGATATTTATTTCTTTAATTGATCAATGGGTGAGATTTAGTTCGATAAATCAATAAGCCCGATAAGTTGGGAAATGGCATCACTTATAGTATGTGTTGTTGATTATAGAAGGAAACTGTGTCCTAGAGATACTAGGTTGATAATGTCCTCAAGAGGAGCTCATAAAGATTGTCATGTTAAACCCTGCAGGTGGACCTAGTCCGACATGATGATAAGGTTGAGTGGTACTACTCTTGGACTAAGATATTAATTAAATGAGTTGTCAGTAACTCACTTAATTAGTGGACATTCGATATCTTAAACATAGGGAGACTAACACACTCATAATAAGAAGGAGTCCAAAAATATAATTTGGGATTGGTGCGGTAGTTCAATAATAGTTCTCTAGTGGAATGAATTATTATTGATAAAATTAAGTTGTGTGTTCGGGGCGAACACGGGATGCTTAATTTTATCGGGAGACCAAAACCAATTCCTCCTCTCGGTCGCTATCGTAGCCTCTTATTTATAGAGTACTATACCCACCTATACCCACCTTCTGTAACGCCCACCCTCCCTGCTAACCCTAAGGGACGGGGCTACGATACTCTATGTACAAATTTTTCTTTTTAAAACAGCGGAAGACTTAAAATAATTTCCTTAGTTTAATAAAAACTTTTCTTTTGTTTTCCTTTTCATCAAATCCGAACTACACTATCATGGCCTCAATAATATGTTATCAAAATTAGTAGAAACATAACATCAAGTCACACATACGGTACTACAATTTATGATACCAAAGCATAGTTCTTTAAAAGTTTTTAAAGCAGGTTCTTATTTGGTTTCCTAGCCACTGCCACACACATCTCCTTGCCTCTCCTGCTGCTCCTCTAGCTCATCCAGCTTTTTCCTTTATCTGTGGTACAAGGACAGTAAGCTGTGAGCACTCATGGCTCAGTAAGTTCCTTTCCTACTCACTAAAACCGAAAATCATAGTATAATCAAAGAATGTCTCAACATGGCATCATTTCAACTAGTCATGACATAATGTAACATACTCTTTTAAGCATATCATGCAACATGAAGAAATCATAACTAGTCATGGCATATCATAGCGTAAAGCATAGCATGAAGCATAACATAATCGTATCTAATCATGGCATATCGTCATAAGTAGTCATGGCATATCCTACACATGGACATATCATGGAACATAACATAATCATATCTAACCATGGCATATCATAAATCATCATAAGGTATATGCGATATGGTTTTGAAAAACATGTATCCGAAAAACATGTGTATGTCTCATGATCTTTAAAACCAATTTTTCTTACATATATACTTGAACATAATCTCAACTTAAAGGGGATCCCGGCTATGTACCACTTGCATATTGCGCGCAACCTATGTAGGTCCAAGGTAGCAAGTCTTGAACCCTACAAGGCAAACATACTAGGCCCGAGTCTTACTCCATCGACCTAGGGGCACTTAGGAGCCCATCCCTAACGAGGCTCGAGTCTTATTCCATCGACCCTGGGGCGCTTATGGAGCCCACCCTTGGTACAAGCCACATAAAGTAAAGTACATGTCATACTTATACATATCATACATCATAAAAGCATGCATCACTTAGGCACACATCATATCATAAAAGTATGCATCACTTAGGCATACATCATGTCATAAAAGTATGCATCACTTAGGCATACATCATATCATAAAAGTATGCATCACTTAGGCATACATCATGTCATAAAGGTATGCATCACTTAGGCATACATCATATCATAAAAGTATGCATCACTTAGGCATACATCATATCATAACAATATGCATCACTTAGGCATAGATCATAGAAACATGCATATCTTAAGCATAAAGCATATCATCAAGCATGCATAATTTAACCACATAGCATATCATGAAAGCATGCATATTTTAAGCACTAAACATAGCATCAAAGCATGCATAATTTAACCACATATCATAACATAAGCATGCATCACTTAGGCATACATCATACCATAAAAGTATGCATCACTTAGACATACATCATATCATAACAATATGCATCACTTAGGCATAGATCATAAAAACATGCATATCTTAAGCATAAAGCATATCATCAAGCATGCATAATTTAACCACATAGCATATCATGAAAGCATGCATATTTTAAGCTCATATCATATCATCAAAGCATGTAAAATTTTCCCACATATCATAACATAAAACATGCATATTTTGAACTCATAACATATCGTAGAATTTCTCATCTTGTATAGTTCACAAGCATACATGTCTAAGCATAAAAGTGTATCATGTGTTCATCCAATCATAAGGAACAATGTAACATGATTAATTTGGGTACTAAGCTTCCTAATCCCTTGGGTTCTTATCTTGGCCGAAACCCTCTTAGGTGCCAATTTAGGTTTTAAACAACATCCAAGCATGTAGAAACTAATTCATCCACATATCATTCTCATAGGAAGTATTATAAACAAGATTTACTTGGACTCTAAGTTCTCCAAGTCCTTAAACCTCATTTGGCCGAACCTTAACAAGTGTGAAACAAGGTTCTAAATGACATAAAGCATGGAAACCTTAACCATATTTATAGCATTTGTTTCAAGGAATATGGCAAGCACAATTGAGTTAGTTCCCAAATCCTTTAAGCCCTTAAAATTATGTCATGGCCGAAACTTACAAGTACTCATTTAGGTTTTCAAGCAAGCATACAAGCATGTGAACTTACGCTAACATCATGTATAAATTTATAAATGGCATCATGCAAGTGGTCATGGCCGAAACTTCCCTTAGCATCAATTTAGGTCACTAACAACATATAGTGTGTGAATTTTTAGCTTTCTACATTTCATATTTCATGGAGAGTGACATGAGCATGTTCAATGTAAGTTCTAGGGTTTCTAAGGCATGTATCCCTTCATGGTCGAGACTTTAAGGTGCCCATTTGAATCATAGTTAAATATATAAGCATGTGAACACAATCAACATGTTATCTCAATTTCATAAGAAGCATCTTTAACACATGAGGTCTAAATTTTAAGGTTTCTAGGTCTTTAAACCCTATATGGCCGAACCTCATCAAGCATGGAATTTGTTCAAATGTCATAAAAGCATAGAAAGTCATAACACATTTCATAACATGTATAAAAGTCAAGCACTATAAGTATACATTTAAATTGTGTCTTAGGTTTCCTAGGTTTTTCCTTTCTTTATCTCATAGCATATGTTTGGCCGAAACCTTCCAAGTCTTTAAACTAGGTTTTAGGTGGCCTAAAGTATGGAAAACCTAAACAAGTTTTATGGAAAAAATATCAAAGAAACTATACATATAAGTTTGGTTCACAAACAAGCTAGGACCCTTGTAGTCGTAATTATCATATATCATGCAACCAATTTTCCTATACTCTAATTAAGCATGGGAGCATCAAACAACTTTCATATCTTATTGTCA
This sequence comes from Zingiber officinale, assembly GCF_018446385.1. Classification (NCBI taxonomy): domain Eukaryota; kingdom Viridiplantae; phylum Streptophyta; class Magnoliopsida; order Zingiberales; family Zingiberaceae; genus Zingiber; species Zingiber officinale. The sequence continues at coordinate 79,346,617 of NC_055990.1, forward strand.
TGGAGGTTTTGAGCATGTTAAAGATCTGTTCAAGCTATTCTAAAGCATCCTCCTTACCATGGCCGAAACATTAAAAGTGATGTTCATGAGTTTCTATCAACATACAAGCATGCAACTCTTTAAGAAACTCTATATTCTGTCATATAAACATGGTGAGTTTAAATTCAAAGTCTTCCTAACCCTAAACCCTTCCTTGGCCGAAACTTGTGAGTGGGGTACTTTTGGTTCCAAGTAACCTTCAAGTATGAAAACAATAATGGATCCTTAACCATTTATTTAGAGGGTTTTGTGCAAGTTAGGTAAACAAATAAATTTCCTAGCCCTTATAAATCCTTTTTGGCCGAAACTCTAGGGTTAGGTACATCTCTAATCCAGCATCACATATATATAAAAATATGAGAGAAAACCTTCTTACAAAGCATAGAAAAATTATCATGAATCAAGGCTTATATTAAACATTCCTAGGATCAACAAGTCCTTTCTTTGGCCGAATTTTCACAACTTTGTTTCTAGGTTTTAAAATCCTCATAAAATCCAAAAACACATTAAAACAACTTGTACCACAGGTGAGGGGATACTTACATCCTTTTCTCTTGTGGTTCTAAAGTGTGGTGATGGAAGAAAGGGTCTCTTCTTCTTGTTCTCCTCCTTTGATTTCCCTTGGTAGCCTTCCTTGTATCCTAGGAGGAACCTTGTTTTGGGGGCCGAAAATGGAGGAGAGGGGGCTGAGGCTCTCGGTGGTGGAGAGGAGAGAATGAGAGAAATGAGAGAAAAATAAAATCTTCTCTTTACATGCTCCCTTTTATGTTAAGGGGGAAGAGGTAGCAAAATTGGTTTTTGCTTTCCTTCTCCCTTAGCCCCTTTTTTTTACATTTTCTTTTAATTTTATTTATTTATTTGTTCTCATCATTCATGATGAAACAAGGGGGAATGAATCCTATTAATTGTCCTCTTTAAGTCACGGCAAAGGGAGAGGAAGAGGGAGAGAAAAGAAGGAAGGCAAGTTGCCTTTCTCTTGTTCTTTTCTTGCTTTCTTTTGGCTAGCTTTTACTCTCATCCTTCTCATGAGTTTCCCTCCTTTGCTATCAATATTTCATTCCTATCCCAACTGGTTATTACCCATTAAACCTATCATTTACATCATGAGAGGTTCAAGGTTCAATCCTTGACCACTCCCTATTTTTATTTCTTTTTATTTCTTTTTGGTTCAACATTCTACTAATATTTTTCTAAGGCAAGTTCATCATTCTCATATTTATCTTAAAATCTTAGTGGGTATTACACCTTCTATACCCACCTAAAGGGGGCCGGCCAAGCTAGCTTTGGAACCAAGCTAGGGTCGGCCTAGGTATAAATTGGGGTGGCCGGCCCTAGCTTGAACCAAAGCTAGAGGGGCCGGCCAAATTTAATTAAAAAAGAATTTTAATTTTAATTTTTATTATGTGAAAGATATAATTTATTAAAGAGAATTAAAATTAAATTATCTCTCTTGTAAAGATCTACAAAAGATTAAAGAAAGAGATTAGATCTTTTTCCTTATTTGTAGATTGGTGAGATATTTTATTTTCTCTTTAAAAATTATTCACATGTTGTAAAATTAAAATTATGGAAATTTCTTTTTATCAACCATGAATAGATTTTGAAGAGAAATTTTAATTTTAAAATTTCCGGAAACAAATTAGGAAGTTTTAATTGTTGATTGAAACTTGTCTAAATTGATTTCATGATGTGGCCGGCCATTAGAATTTAATTGGAGAAATTTTATTTTATTTTTCTCAATTAAATCATGTCAAGGAAATTAAGGAAATTTTATTGTAATTAAATTTACTAATTTTCTTAGGACAAGGAATATAAAAGAAGGGGTGAGGGTGCCTTCATGAGACACAACCTCTATTATTTCTCTCCCTCTTTTGTTCCTTGGTGTGGCCGGCCATCATCCTTTCCCTCTCTTCCTCTTGTGGTGGCCGAACCTCTCTCTCCCCTGGAGCTCTTGTGGTGGCCGGATACTACTTGGAGAAGAAGAAGAAGAAGGAGAGAAAGCTAGCATCTCTTGGAGCTTGGTTGGTGTTTTGATCTTCTTCCTTGGTGAAGTTTCCTTATTGTTGGCCGAACCTAGCTAGGAGGAGAAGAAGGTGGTTGGTGGTTTCTCATCTCGGAAGATCGTTGCCCACACAACATCCGAGGTTAGAAGAGGAATACGGTAGAAGATCAAGAGGTCTTTCTAGAAGGTATAACTAGTAATTTTTCTTTTCCGCATCATGCTAGTTATTTATGGAAATAATACCAAATACAAGAGGCTTACATTCTAGTATTTCGAATATGTTTTTCGAAGTTGTGTTCTTTTGGTTTTTTTTCCTTGTGATTTGATTGTTCCTTTTGGTTAACCTAAAGTTATTTTAGGAAATTAAATATTAGATTTCTATAAAAGGTTTTGTCTAGTCGGTGGTGGTTGCTCTCATATCCAAGAAGGCCATGTGCCTCGCCACGTCAGTACTGGGAACCAATTATGGAAAATTAATATTTAATGGAATTAATAACTTAAGGTGACTTGGGTCGAACGTGTTAAGTTCCGCAGGAGATCCAAGTCAAAACCTAAAAGAATAAATAGATTAAGTTTTGGATCAAACGTGTTATGTTCCGCAGGCGATCCAAAATTTAATTTAAAAGAACACATGGTAGCTAGGAAAAGGTTTAGACCTTTGTACAAAATTTTTGTATAGTGGAACCTCTAGGTTTTCCAAGTAGCAACCAACAGTCAGAACGACTCCTAGTTCAATGATGAACTTCTTGATCCAAACCTTCTCCATTGCTACTTTCGAAGCTACAATGTATTCTACCTCACAGGTAGAGTCTGATATTGTAACGACCCGCCTTCTGGGTACTAAGCTGTTAGGCGAATCGCTACAATACTGCTAAGCTATACTGCGCGGAAAGCTGGGCTAATTAAAATTTTTGCTAACTAATTGATTCTTATAAACTAATCGCCTTACGCATCGATCCATCGATGATACGGTCATAAGACCGGATCGGTCCGCTGTCCGATCAAGCTTCATTGCTTTGATCGGTCTATGATCGATCCAGAGTGCCTGATCGGTCGGTACCGATCGGGCTTCGTCTGGACTGGATCGGTTGACCGATCCTTAAACCCGCAACTGGGTTCGCTATCGTTCGGTCGGACCGATCCAGCGATCGGTCGACCGATCCAGTATAGTCGATCGGTGGTGGCCGATCCAGGTACTAATCTCTTCGAGGCTATCAGATCGTCGGATCGGGTACCGATCGATCCGGAGGGATGTTATCGTATCTCCTGATCGGTCGGTGACCGATCCACAGCCATCGGTCCGGAGACCGATCTGTCGATTTCGCCGAACTCGATTTCGGACTCGGTGTACCAAACTACAATCCAACAACTACATAATGAATAATAAACAATTCTAATAACAGGTAGTGGCAATTCTAAACTGGTTCATGGCATTTCACTCACTAAAACACATTTTAACAACTTAACGTGCATGAAAACGACAGTATCAAACTAATAAACTGAAAGTGCTGAAAGTAAATGCTAAAGAGTTCTAATGTATAAATGAAGCTCGTTAGATCCCTAAGATCTTTCATTCCAGTTCTGCCACACACACCATCTTCGCATTGCCCTCCAGCTTCCTCTGCTAGTCCATCTTTCCTTTACCCTTATCTGCAGATAAGGAAAATAGAATCTGTAAGCTTAAAGCTTAGTAAGAAACCATCTACCTCACAAAAACATGCAACGATGCAATCATGGATTTAAATCATGCTATTTGAAAACATGCACTGAAAAGCTAAACCATGGCATACTGAAATCTAATGGCATAACATATAAGCATGGCATATACACTGGAATCATGGCATAGCAAGTAATAACACTAAGCTAATCATAAGTTAAGCTAACTGGAACTAAAGCAGTAATTGAAAACAAACTCCACTAGCATATCTGATTTTGAGTTTGAAACTAATACATAATAAGTGAAAATAATAAACATGCTATTGGGCCCGCAACTGTACTTGCTATGCGCGCATCCCTACTAGACCCGGGGTTGCAAGTCCCGAATTTAGTAGGGTTTACTAGGTTGTCTGAACCTAGGGACGACTGTGGGAGTCCAACCCAATGGATATCTAATCCATGCAGTGCCACTGAAAATAAAATACTAATATCTTTACTGCTTATCTTGCTGATTCTAGGTTATCTGAACCTAGAGCTAGGTTATCTGAACCTAGAGGCGATGTGGGAGCCTACCCATTGGACCATAGTCCCATATAAGCTGGAGCAAAGTTACTAATTTAAATGCTACTAATGCATTTAACTGGGCTAATAAACATAACTGAAGGGTAATTAGCTAAACTAACCCCTTTTTCGAACACTTGGTGTGCTTCAACCCCTCTCTGCATTAGGAAAGACACCTCTAGGCACCCAACCGCGTCTATGATCTCCAACTGAAGGAGAATAAACGTGTCCGGCCCATCTAAAGGTGCTAACTAAATTCCTAATCTTCGAGAAGGGTTAAAACACATCCTAGGTGCCGGAAACTACACATATAGCTAATAACTAATGCATATAAACGAACGGAGCTATTATACCGCAGGTGAGGGGTTTCTTACCTCCTGTTCGTAATTTCTTACGATTCTATTCGCTAGAATTCCGGTGGAGATGACCTTCTCGACGATCCGCTCATGTCTTCGCGTTCCTCTCGCGGAGAAGAACCTTTTTCGTGTTGGAATCGTCGCCGGAAGAAGTTCCCTTGGCCCTTGGGGCTTGGTGTGCCGTGCGTGAGGAAGAGGAGGAGGAGGAGTCGGCGTGTGGGCTAGGGTGAGGATGAGTTGTCGAACCAACACAAAATAAACCAAACCAACTTATGTTTTCCTATTTATACTAAATAATTAATTCGGCCAAACAAAATTATAAATATAATTGATTCCCTTTCCTTTCAACACGGCCATGCTGGGTTCAACCGATTACTAACATTATCCCTAAACCATAGGTCTCGGGTTCGATTCCCGCCTAAGCTATTTTGCGGTTCTAATTATTTTTGCTGCTTCTGCTACTCGGAAAATTCCGGAAAAATATCTAAAAATTCCAGAAAAATCATAGAATATTTCTAAAAATAATTTGAGAATTTTCGGGTGTCACAACTCCCCATACCTTATAAAAAGTTCGTCCTCGAACTTAGAATAATTCTGGGTACTTCTGTCTCATGCTGGCTTCTGTCTCCCAAGTTGCCTCTTCTGCTGTGTGACTGTGCCAAATGACTTTGACTAATGGTACTTCCTTGTTCCGCAATTTCTGCTCGGTCTATTATCCGAATAGGCCGACTATCATAGCCGAGGTCTTCGTGGATCCGTATCGACCGGGCTCAATCACCGGTGGCATCGGTATGCTTCTTGATAGAGACATGAAATACGTTGTGGACGGTGACATTTCTGGGGTAGCTCTAGCTCATATGCTACCTTGCCCACTCTTCTGATAAGGTATGGTCCCACATATCGGGACTTAGCTTGCCCTTCTTCCCAAAACGCATTACTCCTTCATGGGAGCTACTCGAGGAACACCGAATCCCCAATCGAAAACTCTAAGGGTCTGGTGTATCAAGATAGCTCTTCCGCGCTCGAGCTGTCTCTATCCTCCGGCGGATCTCGTCGTATGGCTGTGGTATCTGCTACTAGATCTGTCTCAAGCTCTAGTTCCTTCTGCTCACCACTCATACCAGCAGATTGGAGATCTACACCTCCGCCTATAGAGAGCCTCATAAGGTGCCATGCCGATAGTGGCTCGATAGTTGTTGTTGTATGCAAACTCTGCTAAGCTCGATATTTGCACCAACTTCCTTGAATTCTAGGGCACACGAGCATATCGAGTACCGATTTACTCGCCTGTCTCACCATCCGTCTGGATGGAATGTCTGAAATTTAACCGTGCCCAATGTCGACTATACACACCCCAGTGTGATGTAAATCGCCTCGCAAATAATGGTACGTGGGACTCCATGAAGTCTGACGATCTCCTGGAGATACAACTGAGCTAGCTTCTCCATGGAGTAGGATATCTTGATAGCTAAAAAGTGGGCTGATTTAGTCAACCTGTCGACTATTACCCAGATGGCGTCAAAACCATTCGTGGTTCTGGGCAGTCCCACTATGAAATCCATAGAGATATCCTCCCACTTCCATTCTGGAATCTGTATAGGCTGTGATGTTCTGCCTTGACCCTCTGACAGGTGAGGCAGATGCTAACATATCTGGCGATGTCTCGCTTCATCCCGGGCCACCAAAAATGTTTCTTCAGGTCTTGATACATTTTGGTGGAACCTGGATGCATCGCATAGGGAGTCTTGTGAGCCTCATCTAAAATCTGTCTCCGTAGCTCCTCCTGATCTGGAACACAGAGTCTGTCACCAAAATACAACACCCCGCTATCGGACACTCTGAATTCTCTACTTTATGATTCTGCTAGCCCTTGCTTGATTTTCTGAATTTCAGGGTCCTGCTCCTGAGCTGACTGAATATCACCAAGCAAGGTAGACTCTAAGGTCACAGTAGAGAGCTGTCCAACGATGAGTTTGAGACCGAAATCTACGATCTCCTTCTGTAGGGGCGGTGACATGACTGTAAGAGATAATAAGGTAGCACTAGATTTTCTGCTAAGGCGTCTGCTACCTTATTGGCTTTCCTTGGATGGTAGAGGATGTCTATATCGTAGTCTTTGACCAGCTCAAGTCATCTGCGCTGTCGCATGTTCAGATCCTTCTGAGTGAAGAAGTACTTCAGACTCTGATGATCTGTATACACTCTGCACTGAGCTCCATATAAGTAATGTCTCCAAATTTTGAGAGCGAACACTACTGCTGCAAGCTCAAGGTCATGAGTAGGGTAATTCTTCTCATAATCCTTGAGTTGTTTGGAGGCATAGGCGATCACCTTGCCGTTTTGCATCAGTACTGCTCCTAGTCCCAACTTAGAGGCATCACTATAGATGTCAAAGCTGCTGGTGTTGTCTGGTAGAGCCAAAATGGGAGCACTGGTCAATCTCCTTTTTAGCTCGCTGAAGCTGTTCTCACAGTCCTCTGTCCACTGAAATTTCCTGTTCTTTCTGGTAAGAGCTGTCAGTGGGGAGGCTATCCTGGAGAAGTCCTCTACAAACTTTCTGTAATAACCTGCTAATCCCAGAAAGCTCCTGATTTCGCTGGCGTTCCTAGGTCTCTTCCAGTTACTTACTGCTTCTATCTTGCTGGGATCTACCATAATACCATCCTTTGAGATGATGTGACCCAGGAAGGACACCTGATCTAGCCAAAATTCACATTTCGTGAACTTGGCGTAAAGCTGGTTCTGCTGAAGGGTCTGCAATACTAGTTTCAGGTGTTCTGAGTGTTCTTCCTGAGTTCCTGAGTAGATAAGAATGTCATCAATAAACACAATAACAAACTTATCTAAATACTCCCTGAATACTCTGTTCATGAGATCCATGAATGTAGTTGGAGCATTGGTCACGCCAAAGGGCATGACTACGAACTCGTAGTGTCCGTATCCAGTTCTGAATGTTGTCTTGGGTATATCCCTTCTTTAACCTTCACCTGATAACCTGATCTGAGATCTATCTTAGAGAACATCGCTACTCCTTGCTTGGTCGAACAGTCATCGATTCGGGAAGGGATATCTGTTTTGATTGTGACTTGGTTCGTTGATCCGTAGTCTATGCACATGCATGCTTCCATCCTTCTTCTTCACGAACAATACAGCGCCTCATGGTGAGTGACTCAAGGTATGAAACCCTTGTCAAGGCTCCCAGATTTGCTCGAAGTTCCTTCTGATTCTCTTGGAGCCATGCGGTATGGTGCCTTGGAAATTGGATTTGTGCCGGAATAAGCTCTATCTCAAATTCAATCTCCCTGTCTGGTGCTAAGCCTGGTAGCTCTTCAGGGAAGACTGCTGGTAGTCACAAACGACTCGGACCGCTGTTGGTCCCTGTCCCGACTGGTGCTGACTACGTGTGCTAGGAATCCCGTGCATCCTGAATCCAGCAACTTCTGTGCCTTCATAGCTGAGAGAAACCTCTTGGCCTTTCTCCTTGGTTCCCCGACGAATTCGAACTGTGCTTCCGCTTCAGGTTGGAACGTGACTTTCTGTTTACGGCACTCGATAGAGGCACCGTATTTGACCAAAAAGTCCATTCCGAAGATAATGTCATAGTCGGTCATTTCTAGCACTATCAGATCGCAAAAGAGCTCCCTGTCTGCTATAATGACCGGCACTGCTCTGAGCCAGTGCGTGGACGCCATGATCTCTCCTGAAGGTAGCGTCGTCAAAAACTGACCGCTGAGTATCTCTGGAGGTACCTCTAATTTTTCGGAGAACATCCTGGCTATATATGAATGGGTTGCCCCAGTATCAAATAGAACAGTAGCACTATACTGAAAAATGCTAATCTGACCTGTGACAACCGTCGAGGCATTGGCTACGTCCTCTCTGGTGAGTGCGTAGATCCTCGCATTCGCTAAAGCTGGAGGGGCTTCTAATCTGCCCTGGCTGATAAGTGGACCTTCTAGAGCGGCCTGCATCTGATGTAACTGAGCTGGCTGGCCTGCATACGGAATCTGCTGTGGCTGAGGAAGACTGGTCTTGCTCGGGCACTGCTTGGCCATGTGCCCTTCTTGTCCACATTCAAAGCATCCTCGTGTGCCCTTGCGACAAACCCCTGGGTGGAATTTCCCACAAGTGACACACTTTGGATAACTGGGTCGCTTGCTAGATGGTCCTCCTTTTGAGTCACTCCCTGATTTGCGCTTGCTGTTGGAGTTCCCTTTCCAGTTAGAGCTGTGGCCCTGCTGCTTTTGAGTGTGAGAGTTTCCTTGGCCCTTGGCCTCTGAGAAGACTTGCCTCTGCTGCTTCATGCTGTTCTGGTAGTGCTCCGTGGTCAAGGCACTGCTCACCAACTCCTCTGTGGTTTGTGGCCTATGGATGCCACCAGCCACGTTCACTGCTATCTCTGGCCTCAGCATCTTGAGCATCAACCGGATTCGTTTCTTTTCTGTGCTGACTAGCTCTGGGCATAGACGAGCCAACCTGTTGAATTTCTTCACGGCTTCCTCAACTGAAAGGTTGCCCTGACGAGACTCAGTGAACTCATCATAGTGGCGGTTTGTAACCCGTATGTGAAAGAACTCCTCGAAGAATTCCTTCCCGAAGTCAGCCCATGACATCTGGTTCACTGGGCGCTTCGTTCTGATTCTTTCCCACCACATGCGTGCATCTCCTGTCAGGCAGAAGGAGGCACACTTCACCTTCTCATGTTCTGGCCAGTCCAGAAGCTCCATCGTGCTCTCCAGTGTTTTGAACCAGGCTTGTGCATCCCATGGTTCACTAGTGCCTGAGAAGTTCTCCGCTTGACTCACGCCATGGATCGGATAGGCTTCCTTCCTTGGCCATTCTTTGACCGCTGGTCTTGGGCAGGTCTTTGCAGCCGAGGGTGGAACCTCTAAAACCTCTGAGTCGTCGTTTGGCCCGGGTGACTGTGGGGTGTTCTCATGATTAGCCTTTAAGGTGGCTATTTCGTCGCTCTCATTGCTCAGAATCGAGCCACTAATCTGTAAGATCCGGAGGAGGCATGAATCGCCCGCCTCTTCTTTGGGCTCATCGCTAGTGCCCTTTTTTCTGGGCCCCGTGCCATTTCTAATGACATAGAGAACATATGTATAACTAATACTATCACAGTTATAAAATTTCCGATATCATGATTAAACTACCATGTACTAACAAGCACAAGCATATAACATGAACTGTAATTATAAGCAAGAAACATATAACATGAACTGTAGCTATAAACAAGAACATTAAGGAGAGTAGAGGTATCCTTACTTGGGAGCTGCAGGTCAATGCTGATGTGTGTAGGAAGTATGGAACACGGCTCGATACCACTCAGTAACGACCCGCCTGCTACTAAGTCGTAAGGCGAATCGCTACAATTCTGCTAAGCTATACTGCCGGAAAGCTGGGCTAATTAAAATTTTGCTAACTAATTGATTCTTATAAACTAATCGCCTTACGGATCGATCTATCGATCGTACGGTCACAAGACCAGATCGGTCTGCCGTCGATCCTGCTTCATTGCTTCTGGTTCCGGATCGGTCTGCATCGATCCAGAGTGCCTGATCGGTCGGTAGACCGATCGGTTTTCGTGCTCGTTGCGACTTGGATCGGTCGGTGACCGATCCTTAAACCCGCGTAATCGGGTTCGCTATCTCGTCCGTCTTTGGATCGGCGCATCGATCCAGTATAGCTGGATCGGTCGGTGACCGATCCGGTACCAATCTCTTGAGGCTATCAGTTGGATCGGTCGGATGGCCGATCGAGAGGATACAAATATGTTATCTTCACGATCGGCGACCGATCCGGGCATCGCCAGAATCGATCGGTCCGAGACCGATCGGTCTCGATTCGGCCGAACTCGATTTCGGACTCGGTGTGCCAAAATACAATCCAACAACTACCTACTGCATAATAAACTATTCTAATAACGGTGGTGGCAATTCTAAACTGGTTCATGGCATTTCACTCACTAAAACACATTTTAACAACTTAACGTGCATGAAAACGACAGTATCAAACTAATAAACTGAAAGTCTGAAAGTAAATGCTAAAGAGTTCTAATGTATAAATGAAGCTCGTTAGATCCCTAAGATCTTTCATTCCAGTTCCACACACACCATCTTCGCATTGCCCTCCACTTCCTCTGCTAGTCCATCTTTCCTTTACCCTTATCTGCAGTATAAGGAAAATAGAATCTGTAAGCTTAAAGCTTAGTAAGAAACCATCTACCTCACAAAACATGCAACGATGCAATCATGGATTTAAATCATGCTATTTGAAAACATGCACTGAAAAGCTAAACCATGGCATACTGAAATCTAATGGCATAACATATAAGCATGGCATATACACTGGAATCATGGCATAGCAAGTAATAACACTAAGCTAATCATAAGTTAAGCTAACTGGAACTAAAGCTGTAACTGAAAACAAACTCCACTAGCATATCTGATTTTGAGTTTGAAACTAATACATAATAAGTGAAAATAATAAACATGCTGTTGGGCCCGGCAACTGTACTTGCTGTGCGTGCATCCCTACTAGACCCGGGTTGCAAGTCCCGAATTTAGCAGGGTTTACTAGGTTGTCTGAACCTAGGGACGACTGTGGGAGTCCAACCCAATGGATATCTAATCCAGTACAGTGCCACTGAAAATAAAATACTAATATCTTTAGCTAACTGATATAACATGCTGATTCTAGGTTATCTGAACCTAGAGCTAGGTTATCTGAACCTAGAGGCGACTGTGGGAGCCTACCCATTGGACCATAGTCCCATATAAGCTGTAGTGAGCAAAGTTACTAATTTAAATGCTACTAATGCATTTAACTGGGCTAATAAACATAACTGAAGGGTAATTAGCTAAACTAACCCCTTTTTCGAACACTTGGTGTGCTTCAACCCCTCTCTGCATTAGGAAAGACACCTCTAGGCACCCAACCGCGTCTATGATCTCCAACTGAAGGAGAATAAACGTGTCCGGCCCATCTAAAGGTGCTAACTAAATTCCTAATCTTCGAGAAGGGTTAAAACACATCCTAGGTGCCGGAAACTACACATATAGCTAATAACTAATGCATATAAACGAACGGAGCTATTATACCGCAGGTGAGGGGTTTCTTACCTCCTGTTCGTAATTTCTTACGATTCTATTCGCTAGAATTCCGGTGGAGATGACCTTCTCGACGATCCGCTCATGTCTTCGCGTTCCTCTCGCGGAGAAGAACCTTTTTCGTGTTGGAATCGTCGCCGGAAGAAGTTCCCTTGGCCCTTGGGGCTTGGTGTGCCGTGCGTGAGGAAGAGGAGGAGGAGGAGTCGGCGTGTGGGCTAGGGTGAGGATGAGTTGTCGAACCAACACAAAATAAACCAAACCAACTTATGTTTTCCTATTTATACTAAATAATTAATTCGGCCAAACAAAATTATAAATATAATTGATTCCCTTTCCTTTCAACACGGCCATGCTGGGTTCAACCGATTACTAACATTATCCCTAAACCATAGGTCTCGGGTTCGATTCCCGCCTAAGCTATTTTGCGGTTCTAATTATTTTTGCTGCTTCCGCTACTCGGAAAATTCCGGAAAAATATCTAAAAATTCCAGAAAAATCATAGAATATTTCTAAAAATAATTTGAGAATTTTCGGGTGTCACAGATATAGTTAACTTGTATATACATTGTGACACATTAAATACAAGTATGATCTTGTTTAATGCATCTATTTAAGCTTAGTATCATATACTGCCCACGTATAACCATATCACCATCCCCATATACCTAGAACATATCCTTAGTTTTTCTTAAGTACTCAAGGATTATCTTGACAACCACCCAATGATCTATTCCTAGATTTGATTAGTATCTGCTCAAGACACTCAAAGCGTATGATACATTAAGCATTGTACATAACGTAGAATACATGATAGATCCTATCACAGATGCATAGGGAATCTTATTCATTCAAATCCTCTCATCTTTTATGAGTGGCCACATAGATTTTGAAAGGTAAATTTCATGCCTCATGGGTATGAAACCTTTCTTGGATTCAAACATGCTAAATTATATTAGCACTCTATCCATATACTTAGACTGTAAAAGACCAAGGAACCTTTTGGATCTATCTCTATATCTTTATCCCAATGATGTAAGTTTCTTCTCCCATGTCTTTCATGGAGAACATATTGGGCAACCACACTTTAGCTAATTATAGAACTGGCACATAGTTTCCTATGAATAATATGTCATCAATTATATAATATTAGGAATACAACTACACTTTCACTAACCTTAGTATACACAAGGTTTGTCAGGAATTTGTGAGAAATTAAACTCTATGATTTCTTCATCAAAATGGATATTCCAACTCTTGGATGCATGCTTCAGTCGATAAATAGACCGTTGAAGCTTGGATATTTATTTCTATCAACATATATGAAACCTCAAGTTGTATGTATCATATATATGTCCTCAAGCAAGTTTCCATTAAGAAATGATATTTTCACATCCATCTACCATTCTTATAATCATAATGAGCTGATATGGCCATGTGTGTCCGAATGAATTTAAGTATAGCTACTGATGAAAAAGTTTCATTATAGTCAATTCTTTGCCTTTGACGATAGCTCTTTGTAACAAATCTTGCTTTGTAGGTAATTATATTACCATCCATATCAGTTTTCTTCTTAAAAATCTACTTGCACCCAATAGACGTGATGCATTCAAGTGGGTCCACCAAGTTCTATACTTAGTTTTTATACATGAAATCTATTTATGACTTTATGGCTATAAGTCACTTGTCCCTTTCTAAACTTTTGAAAACTTCTTTATGATCAGTAGGTTCCTCATTCTTAATGAGTAACACATCATTTGATTCACTTATGAGAGATCCATATCTTTGAAGAATATTACGTGTCGTATGAGATCTATGAGGAAGTTGTGTTATCATAGGTTTAACTGATGGTTTTGTTAGAGTGTATACTAAAAGCCTAGCTTTTGGTATAAATATTTATCTTGAAATAAGAATCACATTGGTCAAATATCTACATTTATGATAAATGTAGTTGTTCAATTAATTTATATTGTAGATAACATGGTGTGTGGTGTCACAGACAGAAGATAATGTTATCAGTTCTTTATAAATTATAAACAGTTGCTCACGACTAAGATGGAAAGAAACAAACCATTGGAATAGTCGTAGTGTAATTAAGTATTAGTTTATCTTGACTAATAAATTACACTAGTACACTCTAAGTGTATTGAGTAGGACCATTTTAGGTAAGTTTTTTTATACTGACTCGATAAAAGAACTAGACCTTAGTTATTATGGAAGCGTGTGCTCTTAATCCTAATATAATAACAAGAACATATATTTGATATTTATTTCTTTAATTTATTAATGGGTGAGATTTAGTTCGATAAATCAATAAGCCCGATAAGTTGGGAAATGATATCACTTATAGTGTGTGTTGTTGATTATAGAAGGAATCTGTGTCCTAGTAATCTAGGTTGAGAATGACCCCAAGAGGAGCTCATAAGGATTGTCATATTAAACCCTGCAGGTGGACTTAGTCCGACATGACAATAAGGTTGAGTGGTACTACTCTTGGACTAAGATATTAATTAAGTGAGTTATTAGTAACTCATTTAATTAGTGGGCATTTATTATCTTAAACACAGGGAGACTAACACACTCATAATAAGAAGGAGCCCAAAATGTAATTTGGGATTGGTGCGGTAGTTCAATAATAGTTCTTTAATGGAATGAATTATTATTGATGAAATTAAGTTATGTGTTCGGGGCGAACACGGGATGCTTAATTTCATCGGGAGACCAAAACTAATTTCTCCTCTCGATCCCTATCGTAGCCTCTTGTACATAGAGATTTATACCCACCACATACCCACCTTCTTACCCAACCAATAGGGGCCGGCCAAGCCAAGCTTGAAGCTCAAGCTTAGGGCCGACCAAGCCTAAAGGTTGAGCCTTAAGGTGGCCGACCAATAGGTTGGAGCCCAAGCTTAGGTGGCCGGCCACATCATATTAAAAAGGTTTTTTGTTAAAATTATTTCTTATGTGGATATCATGATTTTAAAATAGATTTTAAAATTTAAATCTTTCCTTTTATAGCTTTCTACAAAAGATTAAGAAAACACTCGAAATCTTTCCTTATTTGTAGATTGAAAGGTAGATTTTAATTTTGAGAAAACTTTCCTTTTTAACCATGTTCATGATTTAATAGAGAGTTTAAAAATTAAATATTCTCTTTAATAAGTTTCCACAAAAGATTAAGAAAAGATTTGATATCTTTCCTTATTTGTAGATTAAAAGAGATTTTAATTTTAAGAGATAACATTTTTTTTATCCACATGTTTAAAAGAAAGATTTTAATTTATAAAATTTCCTTTTTACAAACCACCATGAACGGAAAAATTATTGGAGAATTTTTTTTAAAATTTCTGGACACAAATTACGAAGTTTTAATTT
Organism: Zingiber officinale; assembly: GCF_018446385.1. Lineage (NCBI taxonomy): Eukaryota > Viridiplantae > Streptophyta > Magnoliopsida > Zingiberales > Zingiberaceae > Zingiber > Zingiber officinale. The sequence goes on from NC_055990.1 coordinate 79,361,715, forward strand.
TTGTTTTAATTAAAACTCTCCTTGTTTTGGGGAAATAAGTGGTCGGCCATGTATATTGAGAAGAGAAAATTATTTTTAATTAAATAAATTTTCCTTTTCATGGCAAAAGAATTAAGGAAGTTTTTTATTTAAATTTCCTTATTTTCCAAGACCAAGGATTATAAAAGAAAGGCTAGAGGTGCCTTCATGAAGAACGACTCTATTATTCTTCTCCTCACTTTTCCTCCTTGGTGGCCGGCCCTAGCTTCTTCCTCTTCTCTTCTTCTTGTGGTCGGCGACAACCTCGCTTGATGCTCTTGATGGTGGCCGGTTCTAGCTTGGAGAAGAAGGAGAGAAAAGAGGTTTTGTTTCTTGCATCCCTTGGAGCTTGGTGGTGGTGGCCGGACCTCTACTTCTCTTGGAGAATTGTGGTGGCCGAAATCTAGAAGGAAGAAGAAGGTGCTTGGTGGTTCTCATCTCGGAAGATCGTTGCCCATACAACGTCCAAGGTTAGAAGAGGAATACGGTAGAAGATCAAGAGGTTATTTTTGCTTACAAAGAAAGGTATAACTAGTAATTGTTTTCCGCATCATACTAGTTTTCTTTGTATTGTTATTTTTGGAAATACCAAACACAAGAGGCATATGATTCTACAGTTTTCGAAATAGTTTTTCGAGTTTGTATTTTCTTCTTTTTCGAATTTGTGATTCGATTGTTCTTTTTGGTTAACCTAGAGTTATTTAAGGAAATAAATATTAGCTTTCCTTAAAAGGCTTTGCCTAGGTGGTGGTGGTTGCTCCCATATCCAAGAAGGTCATGTGCCTCGCCATGCAGTCCTGGAAGCCAATTTTGGACATCAATATTTATGGAATTAATAACTTGGGTAGATTTGAATCAATAGTGTTAAGTTCCGCTTGCGATTCAAATCTAAACCATTAAGAACAGATAAGTTAAATTTGGAATCAATGATGTTAAGTTCCATCTGTGATTCCTAATTTAACTTCTAAAGAACACAATAGGTTATTTAAGGAAAGGTTCGACACTTGTACAAAAAAAATTTGTACAGTGGAATCGGTACATTTTCCTAGGACTAACCAACTACTGGTATCAGAGCTAGGGTTTGCCTCTGTGTGTTTGGTTTTAAAATTAGGTTATGCACATGTCATTCATAATTTTGGTAGGATAATAGTAGGATGTGGTAACTTTGTGGTTGCAGGCTCCAACTATTATGGCTTATAGATGTTGTGTGTGATTGGACCCTTGGACATGTCAAGGGCATTATTTTTGTGTGTGCATGATTGTATGTAACTAATACAGCAGGAGCTGTATTAGCCTTAGGATTTTAGAATTTTATTTTCGATCTAGAATACATGTACATTCCCTTGTGGAATATAGGATCGATATATGTAAAATTCTATTTTTGTCGCGGATCAAATTCTTGCGAGGCGTGGTACTTTTGGAGCACTAGAGGCGCAGCGGAATAAGAAGCAAGATGGATGTGACAACTCGACCCGATGGCGGTGGCTAAAGATGGCAGCAGCTAGGGTTGGAGCACATGGAGGACAGTAACAGGAAAAGACCATAATAATTGGAAAATAATTTTCATATTTATTACTTTATTTACTGTGATGTGTGTATATGCATGTGATGTATGCTAGGATAACTTAAAATTCCTCACTTTAAATAACTAAGTGGGAGAGGGATTTATTTTAATAAATTCCACGGTCTCCATTATTGGTTTGTAAGTGATGCAAACAAACTTGCGCGTTGGCTCTGAGTGCCTTCCTCCATATCGGATGAGTTTATTTGTGGATCACTAGATCAAACTTCCATTTATGATGACTATAGGAAATTAATTAAGAGCGTGTGATTTTCCCCATCGGAAGGGGCATAATCTTATTAATGGACTTAGTGTCAAGTAATGGCATACACTTAGGCACGTCTAATAGTATCCTCCCCATCAGAGTCACTACTATTATTTGTGTGACCAAAAGAAAACCAACTATTAATTTATCAAAAAGATAAGTTGGCAATATAATAAAATTAAACCCCTTCTTACAAATGTTGAGATTTTGTATACGTCCACACTGTTGTGGCATACAAAATTCACGGTGTATGAGGTAATTTTATTTGTCAGTTTGACAAGTAAATAAAATTAATGGGAAAAACACCTCTTACAAATGTTTGGTTTTGTATACGTCCACACTATCGTGGCATACAAAATTTACGGTGTATGAGGTAATTTTATTTGTCATAAAAACTTATTGACAAGATAATTAATGGGTAAAACCCTCCTCTTACAAATATTTGAATTTGTATATGTCCACACTTTCGTGGCATGCAAAATTCACGGTGTTTGAGGTGTTGGTGAATTTAAATGATATTGTTTTGAGGAATCAATATTATTTCAAATTCAAAGTTTTTGACCAAATATTTGATAGACCAACTATTAATTTTATTTGTCATAAAGTTATGATGACGAGATAATAAAATTAATGAATAAAATCTCCTCTTTGATTTTGTATACGTCCACACTATCGTGGCATAAAAAATTCATGGGCATTTTAAGGTATTGGTCTTGACCAAATATTTTAGTGATTCTTAGGATTTAAAATGTTTGTCAATCCCCTAGTTGTTATACTATAGAATAGACTTAGTAGTCCCAATTGTAATGATTGGAAATTGGACTTGGACATTTAGGTAGACTGTCCTCTTAGATCTAAGAACAAAATAGGTGTATTTCATTCATTAGTTAATACATGATTAGTGGTGTTATGAACCGGTACCTGGTGTGTAGATACGGGAGCCACTGATCATGACTGCAATTCATTGCAGAGGTTCCAGGAAACCCGATAACAATATGAAGGGGAAGTCACCGTCTACATGGACACTATTGCAAAAGTGGTAGCTGTGGCAGTGGGAGATGCTTATTCTCTGATAGGAATAAAATATGGATTTTAAGAAATTATCTTTACGTAACAAGTTTAGAAAGAATTTGATTTTGGTTTCTAAATTATCAAAGAATAGATATTCTATCTATTTTGATAACAAACTTGTTATCAAGAAAATAGGAAAGATATCTATTCTGGTACGTTGGTTGACAATTTATAAATCCAATAACTCCCACAATGTAATAAATGGAAATTAGTAACACATCTTCTAACTTTAATAAGAGAAAGTAACCTTCGGAGATGAACCAATTATATCTTTGGCATCTAAACCTAGGTTATATTAACTTGAGTAGGATTCAAAGGATAATAACCAATGAACTCTTGGGTTCATAGGTAGTGGAAATCTTTTAATCTGCGAGTCTTACTTGGAAGGAAAAATAACCAAGAAGCTTTTAAGTCTGAGGGGTATGGAGCCAAAGATATATTGGAATTGGTTCATTCTGATTTGTGTAGACCTTTGACTATCCAAGCAAGAGGTTGTTTCAAATATTTCGTCTCTTTTATAGACGACTATTCAAGATAAGGATACATTTACTTGACATGCCACAATTCTAAGTCCTTTGATTAGTTCAAAGAGTACTAGGCTGATGTGGAGTAACGTTAAAGTAAAAGTATCAAATCACTATGGTAATATCGTAGTGGCGAGTACTTCTTACGAGAGTTTAGGAGTCACTTATCAGAAGTCAAGATTTAATCCAAATTAACTGCACTTGGTATACCCCAATAGAATGGTGTAGTAGAAAGAAGGCATAAGGCTCTTATGGAATAATTAGATTGATGATGAGTTATTCAGAAAATTACCAAATTCATTTTAAGGATATACACTGGAAACGAACGTGAATAGTACCTTCTAAGTCAAAACTCTCTACTCCCATAGAATTGTAGAATGGGCGTAAGCCTAGTCTGAAGGATATTCGGTTTTGGCTGATCTAGCACATGAGAGACAATGAGTTCACTTGTTTGTGAGTTATCCTAGAAAAATGAAAATAGGTTTATAGTCCTTAAAATCGAAAGGTCATTGTTGGCACCAATGCCTGATTTTAGAAAAGGACTATACTATGAACCACTAGCACATGAGTAAAAAAATATTGTTCTTAAAAGACATGTCTAATCTAGTACCAACTGTACAAGATGAAATATCACAAGAAACTGCAACACATCACAAATGATACACAATTGCAGAAAGTGTCTCGTCGTAGTGGGAGGGTTGTTAGGCAACCTAAAAGATTCATGTTTTGGAAGAGTCTTTGGCCTTGATCCCTGGTAGACATGAACCTGATCTCAGACATATGATGAAGAACTCCAAGATAAAGATGCAACATCTTTGCAAAGAATACAGAATTGGAATATATGTATTCTAATAGAGTCTGGGAGCTTATAAAATCACCAAATGGTGTAAAAGCCATTGGGTAAAAATAAGTCTACAATAGGAAAAGAAGGATAGACAGGAAGGTAGAAACTTTCAAAGCAAGGCTTGTTGAAAAAGGAAACTTTTTTACCGGTAGTTATGCTTAAGTCTATCCGGATTCTTTTATCTATGAGATTTAGCAAGTGGATCTCAAGATAGCTTTCCTTAATGGAAGTCTTGAAGAAAGCATCCATATAAAGCAACAAGAAGGGTTCATCAAAGGCAAAGAGCATCTTGTGTCTAAGCTCAATCAGTCTATGGACTGAAGCAAAGCTTCAAGGTCTTGGACATCTGGTCTAATGAAGTAATCCAGACCTATGGAATTATTTAGTGACCGGATAAGTCTTGTTTATACAAGAAGTGTGATGGAAACGTGGTGGTATTTTTTGTACTATACATAGATGACATTTTTGGTAGTTGAAAACAATATCAAAATGTTGTCAGAAGTAAGGGTACGGTTGTCCAAGTAATTTGATATAAAGGACTTGGTAGAATGCACACATATTCTTGCGATCAAGGATCGCAAGAAAAGAATATTATGCTTATCCCAAGCTTCATAAATCGAAACAATCCTAGCTCGTTTTAGCATGCAGAACTCCAAGAAAGGTTTTGTAGGACCGTGATCGTTCGATAGAGGGGGGGTGAATATCGATTCGAAAACTCGAGCGTAAAAGTACGCAGCGGAAAAGTAAATGAACACAAATGATTTTACTTCGTTCGGAGCCTGTAACGACTCCTACTCGAAGGCCCGTGGTTCTTGACCACTTTCGTTGGGCAATCACTAGCAATTCGAATGTGATTACAAAAAGAGTACAAGAAATGCTAATTAAACAAAACACAAAGCTGTACCGACAGAAAAGAAAACTTAAAGAGCAAGGGCGCGTTGTCGGAGCTTTGTTGGCGTCGCTGGAGTACAGAGCAGCAAAGCAATCTGGAAATTCTCAGAGATGTTCTTTTGAAGCTCCACCCCTGGGGCTTCTTTTATATGCTGCTCCGGGCGCCCTGGTGCGACGTGGCAAGTCCAGTCAGGATGCTCCACGTGGCGAGGCGACGCGGAGGATAAAAATTGCCTCCAGGCGCTCGGATCCCTTCCGGGTGCCCGGACCTCCGGGCGCCTGGATCCCCTCTGGGCGCCCGGACCACCTTTTTCCAGAGATTCCTTCTCCTGCAAAACAAGGTTAGTTCGAGGCAAAATATACCCTGCAACACAAATTGTTAGCACAATTTATAAAGTATGAATTAACAGAAAAAGTATTACATAGATTCCGTCTTTCCGAGACTGGAATCTAGTCACGATCTCGGCTTAGATATCCGAAATGGATCTAAGCCGGATCGACTCCTAATGTTCCCTTATCGGGAACGCGTCCTCGCAATCACTCCCCTCCAGTGACTTAGCTTACTTACCTGCCAGACGTCCGGTCAGCCCTTCGACCCGTCTGGACTTCTCGCCAGCTATCTGGTCAGCCCGTCGACCTAGCTGGACTTCTTGCCAAGCGTCCGGTCAGCCCGTCGACCCGCTTGGACTTCTCGCCAACTATCCGGTCAGCCCGTCGACCTAGCTGGACTTCTTGCCAGACATCCGGTCAGCCCGTCGACCTGTCTGGACTTCTCCTGCACACTCGATCAAAGTGTCAGACAACAACCAAACTAACTTAACCCATTTGTCATTCATCAAAACCTAGGTTAGACCGTTAGTGCTACCCGCACCAACAATCTCCTCCCTTTTGATGGAATGACAACCTGGTTAAGTTAGTGAAAAGACGCAAAAAATAAATAAAACAGGTACATGGTTTTTAAAGTTAGTTTTGGTGTTTTCAATTTGGTTTAGCTAACTTAACCACCTAACCCTCCCCCTTTGGCATTCATCAAAAATAGGCAATGGTAAACAAGCATAGTGTAGAGTTACTGTAAAAATTTGTAAATTTAAGAAACAGCTCATTTTGGAAAATATCTAAGTTTGATTCAAAATTCAAAGATACTGATAAAAGTACCAAGTTAAAAAAAATAGTCAAGTTGACCTGGGAGAGTTTAAATAGTAATTTAGCTTTTGTTTCTTAACTTTTGTAAAATAACTAAGTTTTGAAAATAGCTAATTTAGCAACATAACTTAGTATTTAGTACATTTTGAGTAATTTTGAAAGATAATATCTGCAAAATTAATTGACTTTGTAAACTTAAGAGAAATTTTTGAAAGCTAATTTTCAAGCTTAAGTTTAGGAACGCTAAGTTTAGATATTCTAATTTCCAAACATGGGGTTATAAGTTACAAATTTTAAGATCAAATTTTCAAAGTAAGTTTCAACTTTTAAAACACTTTTCAACCATGAGTTTTCAAAATCAAAGTTTCAAGACTGAGTTTGCAAAAGATTCAATTTTCAAAACCTTAGTTTATAAAGTCAAATTGAAGAATTTAGTTTTAGAGAAACTAGTTTTCAAGAATAGGTTTATAAAGATAAGTTCTCAAGATTAAGGATTTCAAAACTAAGTTTGAAAAAAATCTACTTTTCAATACTGACTAGGTTTGTAAAACCTTTAAATTTGAACACCGAAATTCAATTTAAAAAAAAAACAAAAAAAATTTTAAGGTGGAGAAAATAATTTAGGTGCTAAGTATTGATTTAATCCACCCCCTAAACCTGATATTTAAAATAAAGCTTTTGAAAATATTTGCTAAGAATATTTAATATAAGATTTTCAAAGTAATTGGGATAGAATTTTCTAAAGATATTTTAAAGAGAAAAAAAATAACACTTAAGGAGATTAACAAAATAAACCTCCCCCTGAATTAGATACTCCTTTAATTTATTACTCTCCCTTAATTTATTAATTCTTCTAGGGGATTTAAATAGAAAAAAAATTGAACCTCCCCCTGAATGTGTTACTCCCCTTAATTTAATATCTCCCCTTTAAGTTAATACTAAGGTTTAGTTGTGTTAAATTTCAAAGCCCTAACACATTTGTCTAATTTAGTAACACTTATGTTATTATCTCTGTATCCTTGGTATAACTGTTTATTTGAATTTGATTAATCAATTATTAATTAATTTTAGATTCAGACGCTTAACTTTAGTTTAAGGTTAAATAAGATAAGATTTTATTAATTCAATAATAGTTAAGCATTATCAATAATTTATTGATTAGTTTTTACTTGATTTAATAATTTAATACTTAGTGAAATAATTTAAATTTCATATTACCTGATTGAGTTGGTCAATGAAAGTGTTAGTTACAATTATTGTTATTATTTTTATTTATTTATTATATATTTTTTTAAAGGGATTTCTAGAACAGCATTTAAAAAGAATTTAAAATGATATTTATAATATATTTTAGGTCAATTAACATACGTTTGATTCAGTTTTGATTTTAGATTTAAATTAATATTAGTGGTTAATTTAAGTTTAAGTTAGAATTTAAGTTTAAGTTAAAATTTTTAATTTTAATTGTAATTTCAATATTAAGTTTTAATTTAAGATTTAATTTTCAGTTAAGTTAAATTAAAAAAATAATTTTAAGGTTAAAATGATGTTTAAGATTAAAAATGAGTTTAAAGTCAAAATAATAATTTTTAAAGTGAAAATAATTTATAGAAATAATTTATTATTATTACTATATTTTTAAGTTAATAGAATTTTATTATAGTTTTTAAAGAATTTTTAAAATAGTTTTTAAAGAATTTTAAAAAGAGTTTTCAAAGAATTTTTAAAGAATTTTTAAAATAGTTTTTAAAGAATTTTTAAAATAGTTTATAAAGAATTTTTAAAAGAGTTTTTAAAGAATTTTAAAAGAATTTTTTAAAGAATTTTTAAAAGAGTTTTTAAAGAATTTTAAAAGAGTTTTTAAAGAATTTTTAAAATAGTTTTTAAAGAATTTTTAAAAGAGTTTTTAAAGAATTTTAAAATAGTTTTTAAAGAATTTTTAAAATAGTTTTTAAAGAATTTTTAAAAGAGTTTTTTAAAGAATTTTAAAATAATTTTTTAAAGAATTTTTAAAAGAGTTTTTAAAGAATTTTTAAAATAGTTTTTTAAAGAATTTTTGAAAGAGTTTTTAAAGAATTTTAAAATAATTTTTAAAGAATTCTTAAAATAGTTTTTAAAGAATTTTTAAAAGAGTTTTTTTTAAAGAATTTTAAAATAATTTTTAAAGAATTTTTAAAAGAGTTTTTAAAGAATTTAAAATAATTTTTGAAGAATTTTTAAAAGAGTTTTTAAGAATTTTAAAAGAGTTTTTAAATAATTTTTCAAATAATTTTTGAAAGAATTTTTAAAAGAGTTTTTTCAAGAATTTTAAAATAGTTTTTAAAGAATTTTTAAAAGAGTTTTTAAAGAATTATTAAAAGAGTTTTTAAAGAATTTTAAAAGAGTTTTTTAAAGTCATTTTTTAAAGAATATTTTTATTTTAAAAGGTTTTTTTTTTAAATTATTAAGTTAAAATAATTTTTATGTTAAAATAAATTTTTCATTTAAAATGATTTTTAGGTTAAAATAAATTTTTAAGTTAAAATAATTTTTAGGTTAAAATAAATTTTTAAGTTAAAAAAAATTAAGTTTAATTTTTAAAATAAATTTTTAAAAAAATTTATTTTAATTTAATTTAATTTAATTTAATTTAATTTAATTTAATTTGAAATTCGAAATTTAGTTTTAATTTGAAATTCAAAATTTAATTTTAATATATTTTAATTTAATTTGAAATTTGAAATTTAGTTTTAATTTGAAATTCCAAAGTTAATTTTAATTCAAAATTTAATTTTAATTAATTTTAATTTAATTTGAAATTCGAAATTTAATTTTAATTTGAAATTCAAAATTTAATTTTAATTTGAAATTCAAATTTTAATTTAGTTTGAAAATTAATTAATTTAATCCTTATCCATCTCATCCGATCTAGATTATCGATCAGGGAAACCTATAATTTTGTGAGATGAATTAGATTTTATTACAGAGTTTGGTTTAACTTGTGTTAGATTCAGGTTTAGCTTTGGTCTCAACAAATAGACATTCTTCGGATAAGATTCTAAGCTTGGTGAGTCACTTGGACATCATTAGAGTAACCATGCCTTCGAGGTTTTCTGAATAGTCCTATCCACGGAGTTTAGTACTAAACCTTGGTCTAACTAGTTAGGATCCATTTAAAGGTAGCTTCGGTCGGTTCCACTTGGCCAAATGCACCAGATTGAAGCCATATCTTTCTAGACATGCGATGCCCAAGCTTCCCCAACATACTATCATCAAAAAACTTCACCTGTACCATGATTCAAGTTAAACTTGAACCCTCTTTAACTAGTCCTAATTACCCTGTCGGGTAGGTTGGTTGGGGTTACCCTTTCGGGTAGGTTAGTTTTGGAGGTGTCAACTATTCTGGAGTCTCCCCCTAAATTATTGGCCATTAATTTAGTTTTTAGTTTGGGTTTATTATAGTTAAATTTTGGTTAAAATTAAATGTTTAATTTGTAATTTAGATTCAAGTTTATAATTTTGAATTAATTAAATTAGTGAAATTATCTTTCTTTAAGAGAATGTATTTAATATTTAAATTTTCTTTCAATTTCACTTTTATTAGGTTAATTGAATTATCTTTCTTTAATAGCTTATGTTTAAAGTTTAAGTTTTTATTCATTTTTAAATTTGAATTAATTAAATTATTTGAATTATATTTCCTTAAAGGTTTATCTTTTAACCTTTTATTAATTGTTAATTTTAAATTTTTCAGATTATCTTTATCTAATATGTTATTTTTAACATTTAATTTTAATTTTGTTAAATTTAGTTTTGATTTTATCAAAGTGTTTGATATATTTTCTTTATTGTTTAAGTTGATATAATTAGTGGAATTTATTAGATTATTCTTATAGATAAAATTTAATTTTTTATTAATTAAATTATCATGGGTTTGGATAGGATTTTCTAGATTAATATTGTCTAGATTATTAAATAATTTATTAATTTTATCTAGATCAATATTCACCTTGTCATCTCTATCATTTGAGTTTTCAGATTTGTTTAGGTTCAAGTTTGAATTTTTAAAATTAATTGGATTTGTTTTATCAGATAATATCCTAGGGGTATTTTTGTAATTATTGTCAACTACATTATTTTCACATATATTTTCAGAAATAACCAGATCAATGCTCATATTTTCTAAACTACTATTAGCAGGGGTATTTTGGTAAATATCACTAACCTTAACACAACCCCTAATTCAGTAGGCTTTTCGATTGGATCTAACCCGAGTTCGGATTTGATTTTTACTTGATCCTCGAGCTCCTCGTGAAGTTTGATCAATTGGGTCCAAAGCTCATGTGCATTCTTGTACATTTCTAATCTGCATAAAATATTGTTAGGTAAAACATTACAAATAATGTTACTTACCTTTTTGTTCAGTTCCGAGTTTTGAGAAGGTTTCCGCAAAATTAACATATAATCGATGTCTACGCTTCCTAAGAAGCATTCCATTAATCGCTTCCAGTAGTTGAAGTCTTCATGATCGTATGGTGGTGGTTCGTGGGGGTTCCGTCCTTCTTGAAGAGTCATTATTCTTGCACACAGAGAAACAGAAAAAAAATCCCAAGACTTGGTCTTGGATTAACAGTGCTGAAAAAAATAATATTTCACTATTTCCGGAAAAAATAATAAAATATTATTAAAATATTAATAAAATATTTGAAAAAAATATTATTTCAAAATTTCGAAAATGTAATATTTTTTAAATACTAAACAATGGTGAAAAGATGGCGATGTATTTTTTAAAAACCATTTTGGAGGGAAAAAACGAAAGGCGTACCTGCTCTGATACCTAAAACCGTTTTTAAAAACCGTTTTATTTAAAAGACAAACAATATCTAATTTTTTCTTTAAAACGACCCCCCTTTGCTTGATTAGTGGTTGCACCAAATCAGAGCGGTACCTGCTCTAATACCACTTGTAGGACCGTGATCGTTCGATAGAGGGGGGGGTGAATATCGATTCGAAAACTCGAGTGTAAAAGTACGCAGCGGAAAAGTAAATGAACACAATTGATTTTACTTCGTTCGGAGCCTGTGACGACTCCTACTCGAAGGCCCGTGGTTCTTGACCACTTTCATTGGGCAATCACTAGCAATTCGAATGTGATTACAAAAAGAGTACAAGAAATGCTAATTAAACAAAACACAAAGCTGTACCGACAGAAAAGAAAACTTAAAGAGCAAGGGCGCGTTATCGGAGCTTTATTGGCGTCGCTGGAGCACAGAGCAGCAAAGCAATCTGGGAATTCTCAGAGATGTTCTTTTGAAGCTCCACCCCTGGGGCTTCTTTTATATGCTGCTCCGGGCGCCTGGATCCCTTCCGGGCGCCCTGGTGCGACGTGGCAAGTCCAGTCAGGATGCTCCACGTGGCGAGGCGACGCGGAGGATAAAAATTGCCTCCGGGCGCCCGGACCTCCGGGCGACTGGATCCCCTCCGGGCGCCCGGACCACCTTTTTCCATAGATTCCTTCTCCTGCAAAACAAGGTTAGTCCGAGGCAAAATATACCCTGCAACACAGATTGTTAGCACAATTTATAAAGTATGAATTAACAGAAAAAGTATGACTTAGATTCCGTCTTTCCGAGACCGGAATCTAGTCACGATCTCGCCTTAGATATCCGAAATGGATCTAAGCCGGATCAACGCCTAATGTTCCCTTCCCGGGAACGCTTCCTCGCAATCACTCCCCTCCAGTGACTTACCTTACTTGCCTGCCAGACGTCCGGTCAGCCCTTCGACCCGTCTGGACTTCTCGCCAGCTATCTGGTCAGCCCGTCGACCTAGCTGGACTTCTTACCAAGCTTCCGGTCAGCCCGTCGACCCGCTTGGACTTCTCGCCAGCTATCCGGTCAGGCCGTCGACCTAGCTGGACTTCTTGCCAGACATCCGGTTAGCCCGTCGACCTGTCTGGACTTCTCCTGCACACTCGATCAAAGTGTCAGACAACAACCAAACTAACATAACCCATTTGTCATTCATCAAAACCTAGGTTAGACCGTTAGTGCTACCCACACCAACAAGTTTCTTACCTTTTAGGCATGGAGTAGCTTTATCTAAAGAGATGCCTCAGAAGACATCAAAGAAAATAAAGGACATGAAGATAGTTCCTTATGCTTCGGCTATAGGAAGTCTAATGTATGCAATGTTGTGTACGAGAGTGGATATCTGTTTTGCCGTGGGCATGGTTAGCAGATATCAAAGTAACTCTGGACAAGGATATTTGTCTACGGTAAAGCATATATTGAAATACCTTAGAGGCACTAGAGATTATATGCTAGCTTATAAGGCAGATAATTTGGTCACCAACTATTATGCTTGGTCAACCAGGTCAGCCTTGACCTGAGGGATTGTCTGGTGCAATTCCCCTCTGATCAAGGTCTGATCAGGTTGGATGAAAAAGAGTCAAGTAAGTCAAGGTTGATCGGATACTTGACTGGGAAGTCCTAACCGGGATGTTAGGCAGTAAGGAAATCCTGGTGAGTGAAGCCAGGCAGAAGGAAGTCCTGGTGAGTGAAGCTAGGCAGAAGAAAGTCCAGGTGAGTGAAGCCAGGCAGAAGGAAGTCCTAGTGAGTGAAGCTAGGCAGAAGGGAAAATCCAGGTGAGTGAAGCCAGGTGAAAGACCTAGTGAGTGAAGCTAGGCAATTGGGAAGTCCTAGTGAGTGAAGCTAGGCAGGAGGAAAATCCTGGTGAGTGAAGCCAGGTGAAAGACCTAGTGAGTGAAGCTAGGCAATTGGGAAAGTCCTGGTGAGTGAAGCCAGGCAGGAGAAATCCAGAGGGGTCAAGGTTGACCAGACATCTGGTGAGAGTCCAAGTAGGTCAGAGGGATTGACCGGATACTTGGCACGAGGAAGAAAAGTCCAAGTAGGTCAGAGGGATTGACCAGATACTTGGCAAGAAGAAAAAAGTCCAAGTGGGTCAAAGGGATTGACCAGACACTTGGTGAGAGAATCCTAGCTGGTCAAGGGTGACCGGATGCTAGGTCTTATGTACCAACAAGTCATGGTTGACTAGATGTTGGTGTAGGGGGCTTTGGACTTGGTTTTGGGCAAAAACCAAGATCTGGATTGATTAGCCGATTGATCCAGCAGATTTGGATTGATCAGCTGATTGATCCAACAGATCTGGATCGATCAGTGGATCGATCCAACATATCTGGATCGATCAGTGGATCTATCCAGAAGATCTAGATCGATCGGCCGATCGATCCAGTGAGTCCCCGCGAACAGAACCCCTCTAGATCGATCGGTGGATCGATCCAGAGGTTCCAATCGATCAGTGGATCGATTGGGAGCTGCTGTTTATGCGCGATAAGCCCTGGATCGATCCACCGATCGATCCAGGCTATTCCAGAGAGCACAGAGGCGCTCTGGATCGATCCGTGAATCGATCCAAAGCCTCCCCGATCAATTGGGAGCAATCCAATCGATCGGGATCGGACCGTTGGCGTCGATTTAAGCCGTAGGCGTTCATTTCCTTTGGTAGAACTTCACGATATCATCTCAGATCAACACAGCGACTTCTCCACACTTCTCTCAAGCTCAGATCGCCAGTTCTTGAAGGTTCTTGGAGGTTTCCCAAGTCAAGAGGTGGATCAAAAACAAGAAGAAGAAGTTAGGGTTAGGGTTTTTATTGTACATCTTGTAAGCTTATGCTTATCTTGTATTTCCCTTTCTTCTTCTTGTATTGAGAGTATTGTAGTGCTTCTCCGCCTTTGGAAGTTACCATAAAGGAGTGTTATTCATAGTGGAGGGTGCGTGAGTAGGTGTGGATCCTTGGACTAGTCACCTCTTGTGAGGTGGATACCAAGTAAACCATCCTTGTTAGCGTTGTATGCTTTTGTTTCTTATATTTCCGCTGCATACCATCAAAGAAACGAGCAACGCCAACGACGAGCACGCGAAGAGCTATTCACCCCCCCCCTCTAGCTACTTTTTGGTCCCAACAAGTGGTATTAGAGCAAGGTCGCTCTTCACCGGAATCATTGCCGGAAGGGGCAAACAAAACAAGCAAAGCTAGAGGGTGAAGAAGTTGAAGCAAATTCATCAAAAGTCAAAGATTTCATGAAGCTCAACTTCAAGATGCAATTCCAAGATGGACTTGGATTTGACACAAGGGTGGCTCCACCGTACACATCCACAAGCTTCGATTCTTGGAAATCAAGAATCAAAAATTTTCTTATGATGGAGATAGAGCAATGGTTTGCTCTAATGGAAGGCTTCAAAGCTCCAACAAACTCCAAGGGCAAGCTTCTCAAGAAAAGCAAATGGAGCTTGGAGCATATTCAAAGGAGCAAGGCAAATGATAAAGTGACCAAGCTTTTGGTCAACTTATTGCCTAGCCACATTTTGGCTCAAATCGGAGAATTCAACGATGTCAAGGAGCTTTGGAGCAAATTGGCAACAATCCATGAAGAACCCTCCACTGTTCCGAATCAAGAGGAATCCAAAGAGGGCGACTCATTGGAGCAAGATCAAGAGGAGGACTCTGAAGTTGAGAGATGCTCAACTTCCAAAGAAGAAGTTCAAGAAGAAGCTTCATCTTTGAGGGAATGCAATGAAGGGAACAAGAAGGGAGCATACTCCTTGTTCCATGTACAAGATGATGAAGCCTCCACCTCTAGGATTGAGGGGGAGCAATCTTTAGTGACACCGGATCAAGAAGAAGGAGAAGCTTCTACATCCGGGTCAAAAGAAGAAGAGGATGATGAAGCTTCCACCTCCACGATTCAGGTCAAATCTATTGGAGGAGTATCATCTTCCGATCAAGAGGAAGCCTCTACCTCCGGATCAAAAGGAGAAGATGCCACCCCTACAAGCAAAGGTATAACAATTTCAATTACTAATAAAAATCATATTATATGTTTGAATGTAGGGGAAAAGGGCATTACAAAAGTAAATGCCCTAAATTGTCCAAGAAGAAGGGCCAAGTGGCACAAAAGGGCAAGGAGAAGCTCAAGTAGACCACTCCCAGAACAAAGAAGAGCAAGGAGCATATTGTGTGCTTCTCTTGCAATCAAAAGGGGCATTACCGAAGTCAATGCCCTAAGGGGAAGAAGGTGGTCAAGGCTCAAGGAGGAAGCACAATTCAAGGGGGAGCCTCCAAGGTAAAAAGGAAGGTATCGCTCATTGAACCTACCCCCTTTAATAATGGTAAAAAGCATGATAGTTCTAATCTATATCATTTTAATGCTATTTACCATGAAAATAGGAGGCATGATAAGGTTAAGGAAAATCATGTAGCTTATCATGCTAAAACCTCTCAACCTAGGGCTAGGAATGTAGATAAAAGTCTAGGCAAGAACTCCAAGGATTTTAGCTACAAGCCTAGAAACAAAAATGCTCATGGATTTAATGGCAAACCAAAAACTAAGGACTTAGTGATGGAAAATCAAGTCTTGAGGTCAAGACTTGACAAACTAGAAAAGACCCTAAAAAGGATGGAAAATATCCTTAAAGGGAAAAATGAGCAAAATCTAGGTTTAGGACAATAAGGGTCATCCAAGGGCCATAGAGGTTTGGGATACAAACCTAAAATAAAAAAGGATGCACCTACTTACCATAGAGTTCCATATAGCTATGGAACCAACCCTAAGTCTAGAGGTCAAGTCAAGGATACAAGGGAAGTTATCCCTAGAAGTATCTTTGCAACGACAAACGTGACTAAGACTTCTAAGAAGTCTAACAAAGTCACTAAAAAGGTCACAAGGGAAGTAATTCCTAGGGTTGACCCAGAAATTGTGACCAAGGCTTCTAAAAAGCCAAACAAGGTCACTAGGAAGTAATCCAGGGAAGTTATCCTTAGTGAATACCTAGAGCATCAAAGGAGCACCAATAGGTTTTGGGCTCCTAGGAGCATCTTCTCTACCCCATAAATGGGTTAGAGAGTGTCAACTCTAAGAAGAAGGGTAGTCAACCCAACTTTGAAGAAACTGACACTCAAGGAGCATTTTCAAGGTTATTATTAACCTTTGAAAATGAAATGGATCTATCATTTACTCTTTGAAAGAGTAAAATGTGCCAAATTTGAGAAGTATTGATTTTAATCCTAATTGGCACAATTTAGGAATCATAAGAACTACCAAGTTGGGGGTTTTTGGTATGTTCTTAGGAAAATAAAGGCAATTTGAGCCTTAATTAAGAGTGCTACTCTTGTGGAAAAATGAAATATGCCAACATTTAAGAAATAAGCTTAATTTCAATTGGCATAAGTGAATCAAGAGAATTAGAAATGCCAATTTAGGTTTTGGCAATTTCTTGAAGCACTTTTGGGCAATCTAGGTTTAAAATTTTAAGATTAGCTAAGGATTAAGGATACTTAGGTAGATAATCTAGGTATTTTATTTATGCTAAACCTTGCCATGATTGTTTGCCTATGATATGCCATGACATCATGTTTAATTTTGTATTTTGCATTCATCTATTATTATGAAAAAAATAAAAATACCATGTCATGTCATACATACATCATGTAGTTATAGGAATCTTTCTTTTGAAAGCTATTTCTTTTTGATGTATGCCATAACATTATCATGCATTATATTTCCTTAAAATTAAGGACAAATGACATTTATCAACTTGTATCAACAAGTGGTATTTGTAACAAGTGGTACAAGTGTATCAACAAGTGACATCCTAGATGGATGTTCAATATCCACAAAATGCCTAGATAGATATGCATGATCCCTAGATTAGGGCAAAACCAAATTTTACATCTCACAAAGACCTATAAGAGGACTTGTATGTGGTTTAGTGCACATTAGATACATGTGAGATGTTAGGATGATGAACAAAACTCAAGATGTTGATTTAGTGCATTCTTTTGAGTTTTAAGTTCATCAAAACACATAGTATGTGTTTTCCCATCATTGGGAAAGCTAATGTACAAGTCATGTGCATTATGCCCAAGGAACATGGTGGGATATTGGTTTTAAAAATATTTTTAAAATGATTTTGGGAAACCTTGGTGAAGGCTATCTTTTGATAGTAATCACCATTGAATAGTTAGACACAAACTTGAAGAAAACACTAAAGTTTATGCAAGTTCTCAAATTTGTGTCAATCTTTGAAAATATGATGTATTTTCATATAAAACTATTTTTCCTTGATAGTATATACACTAAATAATGTCTACACAAATTTTCACGATTTTTGAAATTTTGTAGAATTTTCTAGGGGTTTTTGAACTTGACTGAAATGGAATTTCAGCAACTATCAGAACTCCAATCGATCAGTGGATCGATTGGAGTGCCTCAATCAATCAGCCGATCGATTGAGAAGGCATTTCTCATGAGCAGAAGCTCGCTGGATCGATCAGTGGATCGATCCAAGAAGACTCAATCGATCAGTGGATCGATTTAGCAGGGTTCAATCGATTGGAACCTAACTCCGATCGATCAAAGATGCTGATTTTGGCTGGGAAAGCTTATTTTCAGCATTTTGAACCTATTTTAGTCTAGGTAACCATTCCTAACCCCTCAAAATACATTTGTATACATAAAAAAGGTGTTTTCATGTTGAAAACAAGGATGGATTGGTTAAGGGAGACTAAGTTGAAGTTTAGGTTGAGGTTTGCTTCAAATTTTTGAACATTTGAACCTCAAAACTTCATAATTTGGGTTTCCTAAAGGTTTAGGGATTCCAAGTCATTGTTGGTGCAATGACAGAAGTTACTACCATGTCTTTAGGGGGAGGGACTCTTTAAAGACATGAAAATTATTTTTCATGAACCTTGGAAGGTGGTTAACCTTCTTTTCAGAACAAGCTCAAGGTTGAGCGTTTGAACTTTAATGGGGAGTGGATATCCTCATTGTTCAAGTGGTTTAAGTTAAAAATGCTCAAGGATGGGCATTTGACTACATTAATGGGAGAAGCTAGGGTTAAGGATAATGAAGGGTATGGGACTTTCATTATCGTGTTGTTCACAACGAGTGAAGTTGTGAACAACGATGAGCAACTCTTCAGGGGGAGAGTTTTCAACAAGTGAATTTGTTGATGTGTGCCCAAAGATGGGGCATTTGTTGATGTGTGTCAATAGGGGGAGAATGAAGGGTTTAAGTTAGGACTTCATTACCTAGAGGGAGTTTGCCCTCTTAGGAGGAGAATGAAGGGTTTAACTTATGTCTTCATTACCTAGTGGCATGAAGGAGGTTGAGGCTATGGGATTAGCCTAACTTAAATGTGTTATTGTCAAACATCAAAAAGGAGGAGATTGTTGGTGCAATATCCCTCAGGTCAAGGATGACCTGGTTGACCAATCTTGAGTCTTGGTTTGAGTTTCGATGTTTGACAATGCAGTTGTGCATTTGGGGAGATTGTTTGGTGCAATTCCACTCTGATCAGGGTCTGATCAGGTTGGATGAAAAAGAGTCAAGTAGGTCAAGGTTGACCGGATACTTGACTGGGAAGTCCTAACTGGGATGTTAGGCAGTAAGGAAATCCTAGAGAGTGAAGCCAGGTGAAATTCCTGGTGAGTGAAGCCAGGCAGAAGGAAGTCCTGGTGAGTGAAGCCAGGCAGAAGGAAGTCCTGGTGAGTGAAGCCAGGCAGAAGGAAGTCCTAGTGAGTGAAGCTAGGCAGAAGGGAAAATCCTGGTGAGTGAAGCCAGGTGAAAGACCTAGTGAGTGAAGCTAGGCAATTGGGAGGTCCTAGTGAGTGAAGCTAGGCAGGAGGAAAATCCTGG
Organism: Zingiber officinale; assembly: GCF_018446385.1. Taxonomy (NCBI): domain Eukaryota; kingdom Viridiplantae; phylum Streptophyta; class Magnoliopsida; order Zingiberales; family Zingiberaceae; genus Zingiber; species Zingiber officinale. Next base: position 79,380,735 of record NC_055990.1, read on the forward strand.
TGAGTGAAGCCAGGTGAAAGACCTAGTGAGTGAAGCTAGGCAATTGGGAAAGTCCTGGTGAGTGAAGCCAGGCAGGAGAAATCCAGAGGGGTCAAGGTTGAACAGACATCTGGTGAGAGTCCAAGTAGGTCAAAGGGATTGACCGGATACTTGGCACGAGTAGGAAAAGTCCAAGTAGGTCAGAGGGATTGACCAGATACTTGGCAAGAAGAAAAAAGTCCAAGTGGGTCAAAGGGATTGACCAGACACTTGGTGAGAGAATCCTAGCTGGTCAAGGGTGACCGGATGCTAGGTCTTATGTACCAACAAGTCATGGTTGACTAGATGTTGGTTTAGGGGGCTTTGGACTTGGTTTTGGGCAAAAAACAAGATCTGGATTGATCAGCCGATTGATCCAGCAGATTTGGATTAATCAGCCGATTGATCCAACAGATCTGGATCGATCAGTGGATCGATCCAGAAGATCTGGATCGATCGGCCGATCGATCCAGTGAGTCCCCACGAACAGAACCCCTCTGGATCGATCGGTGGATCGATCCAGAGGTCCCAATCGATCAGTGGATCGATTGGGAGCTGCTGTTTATGCGCGTAAGCCCTGGATCGATCCACCGATCGATCCAGGCTATTCCAGAGAGCACAGAGGCGCTCTGGATCGATCCGTGGATCGATCCAAAGCCTCCCCGATCGATTGGGAGCAATCCAATCGATTGGGATCCGACCGTTGGCGTCGATTTAAGTCGTAGGCATTCATTTCCTTCGGTAGAACTTCACGATTTCATCTCAGATCAACACAGCGACTTCTCCACACTTCTCTCAAGCTCAAATCGCCAGTTCTTGAAGGTTCTTGGAGGTTTCCCATGTCAAGAGGCGGATCAAAAACAAGAAGAAGAAGTTAGGGTTAGGGTTTTTATTGTACATCTTGTAAGCTTTTGCTTATCTTGTATTTCCCTTTCTTCTTCTTGTATTGAGAGTGTTGTAGGGCTTCTCCTCCTTTGGTAGTTACCATAAAGGAGTGTTATTCATAGTGGAGGGTGCGTGAGTAGGTGTGGATCCTTGGACTAGTCACCTCTTGTGAGGTGGATACCAAGTAAACCATCCTTGTTAGCGTTGTATGCTTTTGTTTCTTATATTTCCGCTGCATACCATCAAAGAAACGAGCAACGCCAATGACGAGCACGCGAAGAGCTATTCACCCCCCCTCTAGCTACTTTTCGGTCCCAACACATGTTATGTATTCACATGTTATAATATGTATCATGTTATGACCTCACATGCTATAATATGTTTCATGATAGGTTCACACATGCTATGATATGTTTCATGTTATGTTCTCACATACTATGATGTGGTTATGTTATGTCTTTCACATGCTATGATATGTTTTATGTGTACGCATGATTTATGGGTTTATGAGTAGGAAAGGAACATACTAAGCCTTAGGTCTTATAGTTTTTATGTTTCCTTGTACTGCAGAGAAAGGCAAGGAATGGATGAACTAAGGGGAGCAGCAGGAAAGGCAGGGAGTGTGTGTGGAAATGGCATGGTGGATAGATCTATTTAATTTTAAAATTTATTTGGCTAAACTGTGCATGTGAACTAAGTTTGGACCTTATGTTTATGCTGATAACTTGAACTGGTATGTTATGCATTATGATGTCTTCTTCCATGTCAGTAGATTTATAAGATCATGATTCATGTTCAAGTAGCAAGTATAGATTAAGCTATGCATGAGTATTAGTATGTTTACGGTTCACATGCCATGTAAAAAAAAATGCATATGATAAATATCTTCCGCTGCCATGAGATCATATGCACATGTATGTGTTGGTTGCTTCTCGGAAAACCTATAGGTTCCATTGTACAAAAATTTTATACAAAGGTCTGAACCTTTTCCTAGCTACCATGTGTTCTTTTAAATTAAATTTTGGATCGCCTGCGGAACTTAACACGTTTGATCCAAAACTTATTCTATTTGTTCTTTTAGGTTTTGACTTGGATCTCCTGCGGAACTTAACACGTTCGACCCAAGTCTCCTTAAGTTATTAATTCCATTAAATATTAATTTCCATAATTGGTTCCCAGTACTGACGTGGCGAGGCACATGGCCTTCTTGGATATGGGAGCAACCACCACCGACTAGAGAAAACCTCTTATAGAAAGCTAATATTTAATTTCCTAAAATAACTTTAGGTTAACCAAAGAGAACAATCAAATCACAAGGAAAAGAAAAAAACAAAAGAACACAACATCGAAAAACATATTCGAAATTCTAGAACGTAAGCATCTTGTATTTGGTATTATTTCTATAAATAACTAGCATGATGCGGAAAGAAAAATTACTAGTTATACCTTGTAGAAAAACCTCTTGATCTTCTACCGTATTCCTCTTCTAACCTCGAACGTTGTGTGGGCAACGATCTTCCGAGATGAGAAACCACCAACCACCTTCTTCTCCTCCAAGCAAGGTTCAGCTACAAAGGAAAAACTTCACCAAGGAGGAAAACCAAAATACTAACCAAGCTCCAAGAGATGCTAGCTTTCTCTCCTTCTTCTTCTTCTTCTCCGAGTAGTATCCGGCCACCACAAGAGCTCCAATGGAAGAGAAGGGTTCGACCACCACAAGAGGAAGAGAGGGAGAGGATGGGCGGCCACACCAAGGAACAAAAGTGGGAGAGGAATAATAGATGTTGTGTCTCATGAAGGCACCCTCACCCCTTGTTTTATATTCCTTGGCCTAGGCAAATTAGGAAATTTAATTACAATAAAATTTCCTTAATTTTCCTTGACATGAATTAATTGAGAAAAATAAAATAAAATTTCCCAATCAACTTGTGATGGCCGGCCACAATCAAAAGAGCAAATTAGGAGAGTTTCAATCAACAAATTAAAACTTCCTGATTTGTTTCCGGAAATTTTAAAAAATAAAATTTCTCTTTAAAAATCTCTTCATGGTTAATAAAAGGAAATTTCTATAATTTTAATTTTATTATCATGTGAATAATTTTAAAGAGAAAATAAAATATCTCACCAATCTACAAATAAGGAAAGAGATCTAATCTCTTTCTTTAATCTTTTGTAGATCTTTTATAAGAGAGATATTTTAATTTAAATTCTCTTTAATAAATTATTTCTTCCACATAATAAAAATTAAAATTAAAATTCCTTTTTAATTTAATTTGGCCGGCCCCCACTAGCTTGGGTTCAAGCTAGGGCCGGCCACCCAAATTCATACCTAGGCCGGCCCTAGCTTGTTCCCAAGCTAGCTTGGCCGGCCCCAATTGGGTGGGTATAGAAGGTGGGTATAAGTGGGTATAAAACTCTATAAATAAGAGGCTACGATAGGGACCGAGAGGAGGAATTGGTTTTGGTCTCCCGATAAAATTAAGCATCCCGTGGTCGCCCCGAACACACAACTTAATTTTATCAATAATAATTCATTCCACTAGAGAACTATTATTGAACTACCGCACCAATCCCAAATTACATTTTTGGGCTCCTTCTTATTATGAGCATGTTAGTCTCCCTATGTTTAAGATATCGAATGTCCACTAATTAAGTGAGTTACTGACAACTCATTTAATTAATATCTAAGTCCAAGAGTAGTACCACTCAACCTTATCATCATGTCGGACTAAGTCCACCTGCAGGGTTTAACATGACAATCCTTATGAGCTCCTCTTGAGGACATTATCAACCTAGTATCTCTAGGACACAGTTTCCTTCTATAATCAACAACACACACTATAAGTGATATCATTTCCTAATTTATCGGGCTTATTGATTCATCGAACTAAACCTCACCCATTGATAAATTAAAGAAATAAATATCAAATATATGTGCTTGTTATTATATTAGGATTAAGAGCACATACTTCTATAATAACCGAGGTCTTTGTTTCTTTATAAAGTCAGTACAAAAGAAACGACCTCAAATGGTCCTACTCAATACACTCTAAGTGTACTAGTGTAATTATACAGTCAAGATAAACTAATACCTAATTACACTACGACCTACTAATGGTTTGTTCCTTTCCATTTTGGTTGTGAGCTACTGTTTATAATTTATAAGGTATTGATAATATCATCTTCTGTATGTGACACCACATACTATATTATCTACAATATAAATTAATTGAACAACTACAACTAAATGTAGAAAATTTGACCAAATGTGATTCTTTATTTATAATGAATGTTTACAAAGCTTAGGCTTTCAGTATACACTCCAACAATCTCCCACTTATACTAATGACTAAGCTGCCATATATTCTACCATACATCTGATTCCCATTCCCTCCACATGCCGATCGAAAGCTTTCGCCGGAAGGGCCTTAGTGAAAGGATCTGCCAGGTTATCCGTTGATGCAATCTTGGCGATGACAACTTCTCCTCGCTTCACGATATCTCGTATCAGGTGGTGCTTGCGCTCTATATGTTTACTTGCCTTATGAGCTCGTGGTTTCTTCGAGTTTGCAACTGTACCGCTATTATCACAATAAATTGTGATGATTTTGGGCAAACCAAGAATCACATCTAAGTCCATTAGAATGTTCCTGAGACATACTGCTTCTTTAGCTGCCTCAGAGGCTGCTACATACTCAGCTTCCATGGTTGAGTCCGAAACGCATTTCTGCTTAACACTCCTCCATGAAATGGCTCCACCTCCTAAAGTAAACACATAGCCTGATGTAGACTTACTGTTATCCCTATCTGATTGGAAATCTGAATCCGTGTAACCCACAGGGAGCAGATCGTCTGCTTGGTAAACTAGCATATAATCTCTAGTCCTTCTCAGGTACTTCAATATATGCTTTACCGCAGTCCAATGTCCTTGTCCAGGGTTACTCTGATATCTGCTGACTATGCCCACGGCAAAACAAATATCAGGTCTCGTACATAGCATTACATACATTAGGCTTCCTACAGCCGAAGCATAAGGAACTGCTTTCATGTCCTCTATTTCTTTTGACGTCTTTGGAGACATCTCTTTAGATAGAGCTACCCCATGTCTAAAAGGTAAGAAACCTTTCTTGGAATCCTGCATGCTAAAACGAGCAAGGATTGTATCTATATATGAAGCTTGGGACAGATACAACATTTTTTTCTTATGATCCCTTATAACTTTAATCCCAAGAATGTGTGCACAATCTCCTAAGTCCTTCATATCAAATTTATTGGACAACCATACCCTTACGTCTGATAATACCTTGACATTGTTGCCAATTAACAAAATATCATCTACGTATAGTACAAGAAATACCACCACGTTTCCGTTACACTTCTTATATACACAAGACTCATCCGGACTTTGAATAAATCCATATGACTGGATTACTTCATTAAACCGGATGTTCCAAGACCTTGAAGCTTGCTTCAGTCCATAAATGGACCGATTGAGCTTGCACACTAGATGCTCTTTGCCTTTTTCAATGAACCCTTCTGGTTGCTTCATATGGATGTTTTCTTCAAGACTTCCATTAAGAAAAGCTGTCTTGACATCCATTTGCCAAATCTCATAATCCATATGAGCGGCAATGGATAAGAGTATCCGGATAGACTTAAGCATGGCTACCGGTGAAAATGTTTTCTCATAATCGATTCCCTCTTTCTAAGTATACCCTTTGGCAACAAGCCTTGCTTTGAAGGTTTCTACCTTCCTATCTGTCCCTCTTTTTCTTTTGTAGATCCACTTACATCCAATGGCTTTTACACCATCAGGTGGTTCTACAAGCTCCCAGACCTTATTAGAGTACATAGACTCTATTTCAGAATTCATTGCCTTTTGCCAAGATACTGCATCTATATCTTGGAGTGCTTCGTCATATGTTCGGGAATCAGGTTCATGTTTACCCGAGATCAAATCCGAAGACTCTCCCAGAAACATGAATCTCTCAGGTTCCCTCACAACTCTCCCACTACGACGAGACACCGTCTGTGGTTGTGTATCATGTGTGACCCCTGTTGCAGTCTCTTGTGGTACTTCATCTTGTACTGTTGGTACTAAAGTAGACGTGTCTTCTCTAAGTTCTTCTAAAACAACTTTGCTACTGGGCTTGTGATCTATTATATAGTCTTCTTCTAAAAACTGGGCATTGGTGCTAACAATGACCTTTTGGTCTTTAGGACTATAAAATAAACCACCTTTCGTTCCTTTGGGATATCCTACAAACATGCGAACTTCTGTACGGGATTCTAACTTATCAGCATCTGGTTTCAGCACATGTGCTGGACTACCCCAAATCCGAATATGTCTTAGACTGGACTTTCGCCCATTCCACAATTCTATGGGAGTAGAAGAAACTGATTTAGAAGGTACTAAGTTTAGAACGTATACTGCTGTTTCCAGGGCATATCCCCAAAACGAATTTGGTAATTCTGAATAACTCATCATTGATCTAACCATCTCCATAAGAGTCCTATTCCTTCGTTCTGCTACACCATTCTGTTGGGGTGTTCCAGGTGCAGACAATTGGGATTGAATCCCGACCTCTGATAAGTAATTCCTAAACTCTCCTAAGAGGTATTCGCCACCACGATCTGACCGTAGTGTCTTGATACTTTTACCTAGTCGTTTCTCCACATCAGCCTTGTATTCTTTGAACTTATCAAAGCACTCGGACTTACGGCGCATTAGGTAAATGTATCCATATCTTGAATAATCATCTATGAAAGAGACAAAATATTCAAAACCTCCTCTTGCCAGGACAGACATAGGACCACACAAATCAGAGTGAACCAACTCTAACACTTCTTTGGCTCTATACCCCTTGGCCTTGAACGGCCTCTTGGTCATTTTACCTTCCAAGCAGGATTCACAAGTTGGAAAATTTTCCAACCCTAATGAACCCAAAAGTCCATCGGCTATAAGCCTCTGAATCCTACTTAAGTTAATATGACCAAGCCTTAGATGCCAAAGATATGCTTGGTTCATTTCCGAAGGTTCTTTTCTCTTATTAGAATTAGAAGATGAGTTATAAATTTCCATGTTTTGCTTTGTGGAAGAAATTGGGTTTAAAGTATACAAATTGCCAACTAATGCACCAGAACAGATAATCACTTTATTTCTTTTAATAACTACATCGTTACTAAAGGAAACTGAATATCCATCTAAAAACAGTTTAGAAACTGAAATTAAATTCTTTCTAAAACTGGGTACATAAAGACAATTTCTTAAAACCAAATTCCTATTTCTACTAAAAGATAAGTAGACGTCTCCCACTGCAACAGCTGTCACCTTAGTAGCATTGCCCATGTAGACGGTAATTTCTCCTTCAGATAGTCGTCGGGTTTCCTGGAACCCCTGCAAGGAATTGCAGACATGATCAGTGGCTCCCGTATCTACACACCAGGTGCTGGTAGATAACACCGCTAAACATGTTTCAACAACTAGAGCATGAGATATACCTTTGTTTTGGTTCCTACGAGGACAGTCCGCCTTCCAATGTCCTGCCTGCTTGCAGATGAAGCACTTGCCCTTCGGCTTCTTCACTCCAGCTTTAAATCCCGTACTCTGAGATTTATTCACTTTCTTTGCTGAACCGACTTGTTTCTTCTTCTTCTTTACTTTCGGTTTAGAAGTAGAACCATTTTCAGCATAGTGAATTGAATTGTGACGAAATAATCCTTCTGCTGCTTGAAGTTCCGTCAGTAGTTCCCCTAATGAATAAATCCTCTTATTCATATTATAGTTCAGGCAAATTGCTCAAAACTTCTAGGTAGCGTTTGGAGGATCATATCGATCTGGGTTTCCCCATCAATTTCTCCTCCAAGGATTTGTATCTCGTTCAGATAAGCCATCATCTTTAGGATATGATCCCTCACAGGAGTACCCTCTTGCATGGTGGTCGTCATTATCTTTCTCATTGCTTCTTGTCTAGAAGCCCTATCCTGATGACCAAAGAGTTCCTTGAGATTGTTCATAATATCATAAGCTATTGGTAAATCTTGATGCTGATGTTGCAATACATTTGACATTGAAGCCAAAATGTAACACCGCGCCATCTCATCTGCTTTTACCCATTTCCTATGATATTCAATCTCCTCTTGGGTAGATTCACCAGTAGGTGCATCAGGGCACTGCTCAGTCAGTACAAATTTATAGCTTTCAGCAGTAAGAACAATGTCCAGGTTCCTTTTCCAATCTATGTAATTAGGTCCAGTAAGTCTATTCTGTTGAAGTATGATGGACAGTGGGTTGAAAGTCATCCTAAGAATCACAAATAACTTTTGGTCAGAACTCTAAATTTAGAATAATATTGATTCCTCAAACAATACTATTTTAAATTAACCAACACTTTAAAACACCGTGAATTTTGTATGCCACGTTAGTGTGGACGTATACAAATTCAACATTTGTAAAAGGAGGGTTTTATCCCATTAATTTTATTATCTTGTCAACCTAACTTTTTGATAAATAAAATTAATAGTTGGTATCTTTTGGTCACACAAATAATAGCAGTGACTCCGATGGGGAGGATACTATTAGATGTGTCTAAGTGTATACCATTACTTGACACTAAGTCCATTAATAAGATTATGCCTCTTCCGTTGGGGAAGATCATACGCTCTTAATTAACTTCCTATAGTCATCCAAAAATGGAAGTCTGTTCTAGTGATCCGCAAACAAGCTCATCCGTTATGGAGGAAGGCACTAAGAGCCAACGCGCAAGCTTGTTTGCATCACTTACAAACCAGTAATGGAGACCATGGGATTTATTTAAAAATCCCTCTCCCACTTAGTTATTTATAAATGAGGAATTTTAACTATGCTAGCCTACTAAAACTTGTAAACTAACATGCACACATAGCATTATATAAAAGTAATAAATAGAAAATTTAATTTTCAACTATTATGGCTTTTATCTCTAATTGTCCTCTGTGTGTTGTCATCCCAAGCTGCTGCCATATTTGGCCACCGCCACCGGGTCTAGCTGTCGCATCCATCTTGCTCCTAGTTCCGCTGCGCCTCTGGTCCTAAGAAGGTTCCACGCTTTGCAAGATTCGATCCGCGACATAAATAGAATTTTACATTTTGATCCTATATTCCATAAAAGGAATGTACATGTATCTAGATCAAAAAATAAAATCCTAATAAAACTAAATACAGCTCCTGCTGTATTTTAATATAATCATGCACACACAGATAAATGCCCTTGACATGTCCAAGGGTCCAATCACACACATAATAACTAAAAGCCATAATAGTTGGATCCTGCATCCACAAAGTTAGCACATCCTACTATTATCCTGCCTAAATTATGTATGACATGTGCATAATTAAACTGAATACCAAATACACAGAGGCAAAACCCTAGCTCTGATACCAATTGTTGGTTGCTTCTCGGAAAACCTATAGGTTCTATTGTACAAAAATTTTGTACAAAGGTCTGAACCTTTTCCTAGCTACCATGTGTTCTTTTAAATTAAATTTTGGATCGCCTGCGGAACTTAACACGTTTGATCCAAAACTTAATCTATTTGTTCTTTTAGGTTTTGACTTGGATCTCCTGCGGAACTTAACACGTTCGACCCAAGTCTCCTTAAGTTATTAATTCCATTAAATATTAATTTCCATAATTGGTTCCCAGTACTGACGTGGCGAGGCACATGGCCTTCTTGGATATGGGAGCAACCACCACCGACTAGACAAAACCTCTTATAGAAAGTTAATATTTAATTTCCTAAAATAACTTTTGGTTAACCAAAGAGAACAATCAAATCACAAGGAAAAGAAAAAAACAAAAGAACACAGCATCGAAAAACATATTCGAAATTCTAGAACGTAAGCCTCTTGTATTTGGTATTATTTCCATAAATAACTAGCATGATGCGGAAAGAAAAATTACTAGTTATACCTTGTAGAAAAACCTCTTGATCTTCTACCGTATTCCTCTTCTAACCTCGAACGTTGTGTGGGCAACGATCTTCCGAGATGAGAAACCACCAACCACCTTCTTCTCCTCCAAGCAAGGTTCGGCCACAAAGGAAAAACTTCACCAAGGAGGAAAACCAAAATACTAACCAAGCTCCAAGAGATGCTAGCTTTCTCTCCTTCTTCTTCTTCTTCTCCGAGTAGTATCCGGCCACCACAAGAGCTCAAATGGAAGAGAAGGGTTCGGCCACCACAAGAGGAAGAGAGGGAGAGGATGGCCGGCCACACCAAGGAACAAAAGTGGGAGAGGAATAATAGATGTTGTGTCTCATGAAGGCACCCTCACCCCTTCTTTTATATTCCTTGGCCTAGGCAAATTAGGAAATTTAATTACAATAAAATTTCCTTAATTTTCCTTGACATGAATTAATTGAGAAAAATAAAATAAAATTTCCCAATCAACTTGTGATGGCCGGCCACAATCAAAAGAGCAAATTAGGAGAGTTTCAATCAACAAATTAAAACTTCCTAATTTGTTTCCGAAAAATAAAATTTCTCTTTAAAAATCTCTTCATGGTTAATAAAAGGAAATTTCTATAATTTTAATTTTATTATCATGTGAATAATTTTAAAGAGAAAATAAAATATCTCACCAATCTACAAATAAGGAAAGAGATCTAATCTCTTTCTTTAATATTTTGTAGATCTTTTATAAGAGAGATATTTTAATTTAAATTCTCTTTAATAAATTATTTCTTCCACATAATAAAAATTAAAATTAAAATTCCTTTTTAATTTAATTTGGCCGGCCCCCACTAGCTTGGGTTCAAACTAGGGCCGGCCACCCAAATTCATACCTAGGCCGGCCCTAGCTTGTTCCCAAGCTAGCTTGGCCGGCCCCAATTGGGTGGGTATAGAAGGTGGGTATAAGTGGGTATAGAACTCTATAAATAAGAGGCTACGATAGAGACCGAGAGGAGGAATTGGTTTTGGTCTCCCGATAAAATTAAGCATCCTGTGTTCGCCCCGAGCACACAACTTAATTTTATCAATAATAATTCATTCCACTAAAGAACTATTATTGAACTACTGCACCAATCCCAAATTACATTTTTGGGCTCCTTCTTATTATGAGCATGTTAGTCTCCCTGTGTTTAAGATATCGAATGTCCACTAATTAAGTGAGTTACTGACAACTCATTTAATTAATATCTAAGTCCAAGAGTAGTACCACTCAACCTTATCATCATGTCGGACTAAGTCCACCTGCAGGGTTTAACATGACAATCCTTATGAGCTCCTCTTGAGGACATTATCAACCTAGTATCTCTAGGACACAGTTTCCTTCTATAATCAACAACACACACTATAAGTGATATCATTTCCCAATTTATCGGGCTTATTGATTCATCGAACTATACCTCACCCATTGATAAATTAAAGAAATAAATATCAAATATATGTGCTTGTTATTATATTAGGATTAAGAGCACATACTTCCATAATAACCGAGGTCTTTGTTTCTTTATAAAGTCAGTACAAAAGAAACGACCTCAAATGGTCCTACTCAATACACTCTGAGTGTACTAGTGTAATTATACAGTCAAGATAAAATGATACCTAATTACACTATGACCTACTAATGGTTTGTTCCTTTCCATTTTGGTCGTGAGCTACTGTTTATAATTTATAAGGTACTGATAATATCATCTTCTGTATGTGACACCACATACTATATTATCTACAATATAAATTAATTGAACAACTACAACTAAATGTAGAAAATTTGACCAAATGTGATTCTTTATTTATAATGAATGTTTACAAAGCTTAGGCTTTCAGTATACACTCCAACAGTATGTTAGGTAGGTGTAAGTAACCCCGTCCCTTAGGGTAGCCTTAGCGCCCCCCTGAAGGGGCGGGCGTTACACCTCCTTGCTCCGGAGATGGACGAATCATGAAGGAATGAAGGAGAATGAAGCCCGTAGGGTTTCCCCCTAAGGGGAGAATCTTTTCCCCAATGAGAGGGGCAAAGTCCCAAACCCAAGATGAGTCAAAGAATGAGGATCTTGACCCTTTTATTCCTCCTCCAAGCTGTCCAGGAAAACTAGCATTACAAGGGTCCGATAATCCGGATTTTTCACCCATTAAACTAGGTTTCTCATTGTTGACCCTGAACCAAAGTTGTATCTCTTGGAAATATCTACAATCTAATACTTAGATCGAGCCCTAGCTCCAACCGAGACGAAAGTTATGGCGGTTCAAAGTTTGGTCTGCAGTCTGGGCGGTTCAAAGTTTGGTCTGCAATCTGGGCGGTTACATGTTTGGTCTGCAGTCTGGGCGGCGGTTCCTTTTCGACTGAGTGTATTATGTTTAATGTCTCTGATTCCCCATAAGGAAGCTTGTTTGGTCACCCCTTAAGGTCCCCGATCGATTGAGTGGAGGTTTAAAGTCTTCGGTTCTCCTTAAGGGAGCTCGCCTGTGCACCTCTTAAGGTCCCCGATCGACAGAGTGGAGGTTTAAAGTCTTCGGTTCCCCTTAAAGGAGCATGCCCGGTCACCCCTTAAGGTCCCCGATCGATTGAGTGGAGGTTTAAAGTCTCTGGTTCTCCTTAAGGGATTCTTCCCATTCACCCCTTAAAGTCCCTGATCAACTGAATGAAAGGAAACCATTTATCTGTTCAGGAAAATATGTATATTTCCAAATAATATTACCCGTGCTTTCCATTAACTAGATTAGGGAGCAAAACACAATGTATAAATGGGGCACAAGCATACTTCTTATGTTCTATAAGATTGTAAATGGTTAGCACTCCAAGGTTGCTCGAGATTTCTTCCCTTTGTGTCTTGAAGATAATAATATCTCGAAGCGAGTTTTTGTATTACCCTGTAAGGTCCTCCCCATTGTGGTTCCAGTTTATTAACATCCTTGAATGGTTTGATGCACTTCCAAACTAAATCACCTACTTGAAAATAAATCTGGGAATGACTCTTTTATTATAATTTTACCTCATTCTCTGGTAGTATGATACAAGTCGAGTCGCCGCCTTATCCCGCATTTCTTCTATCAGATCGAGCTTTATAATGTGTCGCTCTGAATTATCTTCATCATACAAACGCCTTCGATCAGATTCCACTCTGATTTCAATTGGGACCACCGCCTCACCACCATATACTAAATGAAAAGGAGTGATCCCCGTTGATTCTCGGGGGGTCGTAAGATATGCCCATAATACACTAGGTAATTCATCTACCCAGCTATCACCAACATGATCTAATTTAGTTTTGAGCCAGCCCTCTGATGATCTCTCTTTAGTTACTTCAGCTTGATCATTTCTCTGTAGATATGCCACAGAGGTGAAAGTCTGTGTAATACCATACTCTAAGCACCACTCCTTAATTCTCCTTCCTTGAAATTGTCATCCATTATCAGAGACTAATTTATGCAGAATTCTAAATCTACAGATAATATATTGCCATAGGAACTTGATAACTGCCTATTCAGTAATTCTAGCTAATGGCTCCGCCTTCACCCATTTTGAAAAATAATCCACAATCACCAATAAAAATCTTCTTTGAGCAGATGCAATAGGAAATGGTCCCACTATATTCATACCCCATTGATTAAAGGGACAAGATACAATGGAAGTCTTCAATAGTTCAGTGGGGTGATGGGGAATATTTTGATGCTTTTGACAAGATAAACTTGTTCTCATAAGTTGAGTAGTATCTGTTTGTAAAGTAGGCAAAAATATCTAGCTAATAATATTTTTCTGGCCAGAGATTGCCCCCCCCATATGACTACAACAAGAATCTTGATGCACTTCATGTAGAATATACTGCATATCATCTGGTCTGACACATTTAAGTAGTGGACTAGAAAAAGACATTTTATATAACTGATCTCCCACCATGGTATATCAACTAGCTCTCTTCTTAAATACACATGATTATTCTCCGTCAGCTGGTAAGATACCTTGCTGTAAGAACATGATGATGGATGCCCTCTAATCACCTTGTATCACTACATCAGTCTGTTGTTCAATACAAGACACCAACACTATTTGTTCCACAGGTCTATCTAAGTTCTAAGGTATTATGGAGGAAGCCAGTTTAGCTAACTCATTTCTTACGTGATTATCCAATCGGGCGATCTTCTATAAGCTTACTTCTTGGAATCCAGCCTTCAACTTATCAAATGCTTTTGCATATAATTTGAGCCGCTTATTACTGATCTAAATATTGCCTGTTAATTGTTGTGCTGCCAATTGAGAATCAAAGTAGATTAAAATCTGAGTGCCCCCTACGTGCCTTGCAGCTTGCATTCCTACTATTAACGCCTCATATTCTGCCTCATTATTAGTAGCTCTATAATTTAACTGAATGGATAATTGCATTTGATCCTCCTTTGGTGATATAAGAAGTCTTCCTATCCCACTACCTTGCTGAGTAGAAGACCCATCAACATATATTTTCTAAGTCTCCTCTTCTTCGGGACCTTGTACATCTATTATAAAATCGGCTAAGGCTTGAGCCTTGATTGCTGTCCGAGGTTGATACTGTATGTCATATTCACTAAGTTCAGTTGTCCATTTAATCAGTTGCCCGGATGCCTCCGTGTTAATGAGTACTCAACCCAATCTACTATTAGTTAGTACTATGATTAGATGTCATAAGAAGTAAGGACGTAATCTTTGAGCACCTTTACACTCAGTCGGGATTTATCTTCACTCGATCGGTAATATACTATAAAGCTTTATAACATTGAGCGCCTTTACACTCAGTTGGGCTTTGTCCGACTGAGCCCCTAGAAGTACATTAGTACTCACTGTTAGCTAGAGCCCTAGAGCCAATCATTTGATGATTGTATTTTGGACTTGTTGTATCATATTCTATATAAATAAAGGCATTTGGATTTTGTTTATTATACTTACTTGTATTGGTGCCAAATAAACTAAGTATAATAATGTCCTTGAGTAGACGATTCTCACCTATATCAATCGGTTAGTTGAACCGATAGTGAGATGATATAGGGAACAGTAATCTTAATCATTCCTAGTCGAGTATTAACATTCAGGGACAATGTTAATGCAATAAGACTAGCATGTAGGTCAACTCGATGACTTGATCTCACAAGTCATGGATATAGAGATATCAAGTTGACACATGGGTATACATTAGAGAATATATACTGAATGACCCGCCATGAGATAGTATCATGGATCGTTATATGAGTGTCATATACTTTCTCATGTGGCTATATGACTACTAGTCCTTAGACCTGAAGTCACCATAGATCCCTACATAAGGTGTTATGTACTTTGGTTTCGTCAAATGTCACCCGTAACTGGGTGGACTATAAAGGCGATTACAGGATATTAACCAAATTATGGAGAGGGATGTGAGTGATGTAGATGGGATCTATCCCTCCTATATGACGGGAGAGACATCGTTATTCTTGATAGAGTGAGACCACGAAGTGCATGGTCATGCCCAAATGAGTCAATATAGGATATTGAGCTCATTTGATATAGTGAGTCTACTTGGAGTTCAAGATTTAGATTGGTCAGAGGATGACACGGTCTATGCCTCACATTGATCAATCTAGATGTCTAGGATAGAAGGACACTTGTCAAATTTTGTGAGGAGTCACAATTAGTAGTCACAAGGTGATGTCGGATCTCGACATTCTTGTAACTTGGGTAGTAATGATGTGTTGCTAGATACCGCTCATTACTTATGCTCCTAAATGGGTTTAGGGCATTGCCAACGTTACAAGAACCTATATGGTCACACACTAAGGACAATTAGATGGAGATTAGGTTCATATGATGAACCTGTTAGTTAGAGCCCTAGAGCCAATCATTTGATGATTGTATGGATTCATGTATATCATATTCTTGTATATTAATAAAGGCATTTGTTTGGTTATTATACTTATTTATATTAGTGCCAAATAGACTAAGTATAATAGCGTCCTTGAGTAGAAGGTTCATACCTATATCAATCGATTAGTTTAATCAATAGTGAGATGATATAGGGAACACTACTCTAAATCATTCCTAGTCGAGTATTAGCATTCATGGGCAATGTTAATACAATAAGACTAGCATGTAGGTCAGCTCGATGACTTGATCTCACAAGTCATGGATATAGAGATATCAAGCTGACACATGGGTATGCATTAGAGAGTGTATACTGAATGACCCGCCATGAGAAAGTATCATGGATCGTTATATGAGTGTCATATACTTTCTCATGTGGCTATTAGTATGACTATTAGTCCTTAGACCTGAAGTCACCATGGATCCCGACATAAGGAGTTATGTACTTTAGTTTCGTCAAACGTCATCCGTAACTGGGTGGAATATAATGGTGATTACTGGGTGTGTAACAAATTATGCGGAGGGATGTGAGTGACGTAGATGGAATCTATCCCTCCCATATGACGGGAGCGACATCGTTATTCTTGATAGAGTGAGACCACTAAGTGCATGGCCATGCCCAAATGAGTCAACATTAGATGTTGAGCTCATTTGATCGAGTGAGTCTACTTGGAGTTCAAGATTTAGATTGATTAGAGGATGACACGGTCTATGCCTCACATTGATCAATCTAGATGTTTAGGATAGAAGGACAATGTCATATATTTTGTGAGGAGTCACAATTGGTAGTCACAAGGTGATGTCGGATCTCGACATTCTTGTAACTTGGGTAGTAATGATGTGTTGCTAGATACCGCTCATTACTTATGCTCCTAAATGGGTTTAGGGCATTGCCAACGTTGCAAGAACCTATAGGGCCATACACTAAGGACAATTAGATGGAGATTTGGTTCATATGATGAACCAAGAGGATTAGATTCATTTGATGAATCATATTGGATTAAGACTAATCCAAATTGGGCTAATTGAGTTGGACTCAAGTTGATTCATGTATTTAATGAGTCTAATTTAGATTATGACTCATTAAATCAACTTAATTTAATGAATTAGATTCATTATATTAAGTTGGCTTGAATTATATGGTTGGATTAGATCAACCATGCGAAGATTTGATCAAGTTTGACTTGATTTGAGAGGAAGAGAAAAAGTCATGTTTGACTTGACTTTTTGCCACATCACTAGTGAGTTGGCAAGATGTGGACCAATAGGATTGCTCCACATCATCAATGTGTGCCACCTCATGGAGGTTACAAGCCTCCATAGCATTTAATGTGGCCGGCCAACATTAAATGAGGAGGTTACACTTGTTGCCATGTCATTGAGTGAGGTGGCAAGATGTGGACCAATAGTGTTGATCCACATCATCCTAGAGTGCCACCTCATGGGGGTTACAACTCTTAATGGTCTCCACATTAATTGGAATTAATGTGGAGAGTTACACCTCCAAGATGTGGCCGGCCACTCTAGTGGGGAATGAAAATATTCATTTTTCATTCAAGTGTGATTAAGTCATCTTCTTCCTCTAGAGCTCTCTCTTCTCCCTCTCCTCCTCTCTTGGTCGAACAAGACAAGGTGCTAGCACACCTTTGTTTGGTCTTCTCCATCAAGGATTGTTCGTGTGGATACTTCTAGAGGACCGTACACTTGACGGTCTAGAGATCCGGCACCTTGGACGAGCGGGAACGCGAAAGGCACGCTTCGAAGGTATAACCCTTATCTAGTGTAGATCTAAAGGTTTTACAAACTCGTACAAGAAAAGGTTTTTCGAAAAGTTTTGTTTACGAATCTTTGCACGGATCTACGGCTTTGGGTGACTCGGGGTTTCCGCGACGCGAAAAAGCGGTTTTCGCGGCCCGAAGAACCCAACAGTGGTATCAGAGCCACGTGCAAAGACTTGTACGAGTTCGTTTGTATTTTTATGAAAAATATACCTTCTGTGATTTTCTGTAAAAATTGAGTTTTTAGAGTTTTTATGATTAATTTTTCCGTAGAAGCGAAGCACAAGTGTCTCGGCACTTGTAGGCTTCGGCTACCGGAAAGTTTTCTTTTAAACGGCTTCGTTTTGCCCCAAATCCGTTTGGGACAGCGGGGTCGGGTGCCATTAGATCGCAAAGGAGCAACTCACGATGGTTAGATCGTGGGTAGGGGTACTGCCCCAAGGGGATTTGCTCCACGGTTGCACCCGAAACCGCTAAAAACGAACCCACCGGAAGATTTTTCCAAACGGCAATGTCTCGCCCAAATCGTTTTGGGACAGCGGGTTTAGCGCTGTTGGATCGCAAAGGAACCCTCGCGATGGTAATATAGGGGCGCTGCCCCTGGCCCCGCAAGGGGATCCGTTCCGCGATTGCGCCTGAAACCGCTAAACGGGACCGCCGGGAAATTTTACTCGTAAAAATTGTAAAAATTAATTTTAAAATTATAGAAAATTATGAAAAATATATAATTTTGAATTATATATTAATTTTGTGATAGTCATGGCCCAAATACCCAATATGATTGGTTGTGTTGTAATTCATAATACGGCCTGCGTGCCGTTATGTGTTTGCGAGTGTTGTATTATATTCGCGACATGCGCGTCGTGCCTTCTCTTATATTCTTGTTGTAAATTAGATTTAGACTCGAATGTAACTCGAGTTTCAAATTGTAATGTACAAATTGGAGCGGTGGAGGGTCCACACGAGACGGAGTTCCGAGGCGGGCACGAGCAACACAAGGTGGTCAAAGGGAGGAGCTTGGAGAAGCTGTTGACCCTAGGTTGACCATTCGATCTTCTCATTGGCTTGAGAAGATCGTAGTAGGGCCATTACTAAATCACAAATATATTAATTAGTTAATTGCTTATGTATATGATGCATGTTTAATAAGTAATTAATTAATTAGTGCCTTACGATTAGATTAGATCTAAGTCGTGCACATAATGCACCCTTGCGATTAGATTAGATCTAAGTCGTGCACAAGATGCATCCTTTTCGATTAGATTAGATCTCGATCGAACCAACTCTAAATGCCTAACCGTGCCGTGATACCTATCACTACCTCGATCACATGTATTGTTGAATCTGCCAAAGCAGAGCAATAAATATTATCTTGGTAGGGTACGGAGGGACAATCTTGGTCCCGCCTATCAACGCATGGGTGAATACAAACTCAATTAGATTGAGTATTCCTAGTTACTCGGTTGGATCGAGTCAACTATAGGCATTATTCCAACGGTTGGAAAAGATAGGTCAAAATCACATCTATATTAACTCTCGGCCGTTTTAGCCAAAGCTAACTCGAGTTTTAATATAAATGCGGATATTGATTCTATAAACAAGAGTTGCATAGAGATGTAATAGGTAATCGTTACCTACCGATCATACTAAGCCTTGGGCGTATTAGCCAAAGCTAACTCAAGGGTTAGTATGATGTGGATCTTGTCCCACAAGAATTATAGAATTCAGTGGGAGCATCATTTAATTAAAGGCCTAATTAAATGATTTTAAAAGAATATGATATTTATTTCTGCAAATTTTCTGTTGTAGATAACCATGACGTCGAATACGAACTCTTTCTCCCTGCGTTTTGTCCTTAAGAAGGACAAGCTCAACGGAGCAAATTTCCTGGACTGGTACAGGAACCTCACTCAGGAACGTAAACTGTACGTTCTGGAGCAGCCCATTCCGGAGGCTCCTCCTACCACTGCCACGCGAGCTGAACGGGATGCTTACAAGAAGCATCAAGATGACGCATTAGATGTGTCGTGTCTTATGCTCGCAACCATGAACTCTGAGCTTCAGAAGCAACATGAGTTGATGAGTGCTTACGATATGGTTGAACATCTTTGTCACCTATATCAAGGACAAGCAAGGCACTGGAAGAGGAACTCCAAAGAATACCTGGAAGATCTTACGAAGAAGAGAAATAAGATTCCTACTTCAGGTATACATGTTATAGAAGTCAACCTTTCTATTTCTTCATCGTGGGTATTAGATACCGGATGTGCTTCGCACATTTGTACTAATGTACAAGCGCTGAGAAATAGCAGGGCATTGATGAAGGGTGAGATAGACCTACGAGTAGGCAATGGAGCATGAGTTGCTGCTATTGCTGTAGGAACTTATCATCTATCTCTTCCCTCTGGGCTTGTACTAGAATTAGATGATTATTGTTATGTGCCTGCCTTGACTAAGAACATAATTTCAGTTTCTTGTTTGGACAAGAAAGGATTCTCGTTTATAATAAAGAACAAATGTTGTTCTGTCTATTTAAACGATATGTTCTATTGTAGTGCACCTCTAATAAACGGACTCTATATTCTAGACCTTGAGAGCCCTATCTATAACATAAATACCAAGAGGTTCAAGTCAAATGACATGAACCAAACCTACCTCTGGCACTGTCGCTTAGGTCATATAAATGACAAGCGCTTATCCCAGCTCCATAAGAATGGTATGCTGGACTCATTTGATTTTGAATCATATGAGGTATGCGAGTCATGCCTACGAGGCAAGATGACCAAGACCCCCTTTAGTGGGCATAGCGAGAGAGCAACTGATATGTTAGAACTCATACATAGTGATGTATGTGGCCCTTTCAATGTTGCTGCTAGAGGCGGTTATAGATACTTCATCACATTTACTGATGACTTCAGTAGATATGGTTATGTGTACTTGATGACACATTAGTCTGAATCCTTTGAAAAGTTAAAATAATTCAAGAATGAAGTACAGAACCAGCTTGGCAAGAGTATTAAGATACTTCGATCTGATCGAGGTGGAGAATACCTTAGCCATGAGTTTCGTGACTACTTAGCTGAGTGTGGGATTTTATCTCAACTCACTCCTCCTGGAACACCACAGTGGAATGGTGTATCCGAAAGGAGGAATCGTACCTTATTAGATATGGTACGATCTATGATGAGTCACACAGATCTTCTGACATATCTATGGGGATATGCTCTAGACACGGCAGCTTTCATACTCAACCGAGTTCCATCAAAGGCCGTGATAAAGACACCATATAGGATATGGACAGGGAGAGATGCCCAGGTGTCTTTCATAAGGATATGGGGTTGTGAGGCTTACGTACGACGTCAAGTCTCAGACAAATTAGGACCCAAATCCGACAAGTGCTATTTCATTGGATATCCCAAGGAAACTAAGGGATATTAATTCTACATTCCCAGTCAGCACAAGATAGTTGTGGCAAAGACTGGGGTCTTTCTAGAAAGGGACTTTGTTTCTAGAAAGACTAGTGGGAGCGCGTTCGATCTTGAAGAAGTTCAAGATGCGAACAATAGCACTGATGCCTCGATGCAAATTGAACTGGAACCACAAAGTGTTGTGAATGATGTTGTTCTACAAGGAGTTGAGGAACAATAACCAGTTCAAGTAGACATACCTCTTCGCAGGTCTGATAGGGTACGTCATCAGCCTGAAAGATACTCATTTCTCTTGTCTGACCATGATGATATTGTGCTCATAGAGGATGAGCCTACCACCTATCAGGAAGCTGTGATGAGACCAGATTTTGAGAAATGGCTAGAAGCCATGAGATCCGAAATGGAATCCATGTACACCAACCAAGTATGGACTTTGGTTGATCGACCTGAAGGGGTAAAACCCATTGGGTGTAAGTGGGTCTTTAAGAGAAAGACTAACATGGATGGACTTATTTATAAGGGTCGCTTGGTAGCTAAAGGTTTCAAGCAGATTCATGGTATTGACTATGATGAAACTTTTTCTCCAGTAGCGATATTTAAGTCCATTCGGATCATGCTTGCTATTACAGCCTACCATGACTATGAGATATGGCAGATGGATGTCAAAACCGCGTTTCTGAATGGAAACCTACTCGAGGATGTGTACATGACACAACCTGAGGGTTTTGTAGATCCAGAGCATACTAGCAGAGTATGCAAGCTGCATAAGTCCATTTATGGATTAAAGCAAGCTTCTCGGAGCTGGAATCTTCGTTTTGATGATGCAATCAAATAGTTTGGTTTCATCAAGAACGAAGATGAGCCTTGTGTCTACAAGAAGGTTATAGGGGATATAGTTGTCTTCCTCATATTGTATGTGGATGACATACTACTCATTGGGAAGGACATCCCTATGGTTCAGTCTGTCAAGACCTGGCTAGGGAGTTGCTTCTCAATGAAGGACTTAGGTGAGGCATCCCGCATTCTTGGGATACAGATCTATAGAGATAGATCTAAGAGATTGCTTGGCCTAAGTCAGAGTATATATATTGACAAGGTACTCCTTCGGTTTGCCATGCAGAACTCCAAGAAGGGATTTCTGCCGATGTCACATGGCGTGAGTCTTTCGAAGACTCAAGGTCCCTCTTCTAGAGAGGAGAGAGACCGCATGGATCAGATCCCTTATGCCTCAGCCATAGGATCGATCATGTACGCCATGCTGTGTACTCGACCTGATGTCTCGTATGCTTTGAGCATGACGAGCAGATACCAGTCAGATCCAGGTGAAAGTCACTGGATAGTGGTCAAGAATATTCTTAAGTACTTACGAAGGACTAAAGAATATTTCTTGATATATGGAGGCAATGATCAGCTAACTGTAAAGGGTTACAGTGATGCCAACTTTCAGACCGATCAGGATGATTACCGATCGCAGTCCGGGTTCGTATTTTGCATTAATGGTGGTGCTGTCAGCTAGAAGAGTT
This sequence comes from Zingiber officinale, assembly GCF_018446385.1. NCBI lineage: Eukaryota > Viridiplantae > Streptophyta > Magnoliopsida > Zingiberales > Zingiberaceae > Zingiber > Zingiber officinale. The sequence goes on from NC_055990.1 coordinate 79,403,219, forward strand.
CGAAGCAGGATACAGTAGCTGATTCTACAACAGAAGCCGAGTATATTGCTGCTTCAGAGGCAGCAAAGGAGGCGGTTTGGATCCGCAAGTTCATTACTGAACTTGGGGTGGTTCCTATCATCGCTGACCCAGTTGAGCTCTATTGTGACAACAATGGAGCTATAGCACAGGCGAAGGAACCTCGCTCACATCAGCGGACCAAGCATATACTACGGCGCTTCCATCTCATTCGAGAGATTATCGATAGAGGAGATGTGATGATTTGCAGAGTACCTACAGAGGCTAACATTGCAGATCCTTTGACCAAGGCTTTGGCACAGAGGAAGCATGATGGTTACACATGGTCTTTAGGCCTTAGAGCCTATACTGATTGGCACTAGTGCAAGTGGGAGATTGTTAGTTAGAGCCCTAGAGCCAATCATTTGATGATTGTATGGATTCAAGTATATCATATTCTTGTATATTAATAAAGGCATTTGTTTGGTTATTATACTTATTTATATTAGTGCAAAATAGACTAAGTATAATAGCGTCCTTGAGTAGAAGGTTCATACCTATATCAATCGATTAGTTGAATCGATAGTGAGATGATATAGGGAACACTACTCTAAATCATTCCTAGTCGAGTATTAGCATTCAGGGACAATGTTAATACAATAAGACTAGCATGTAGGTCAGCTCGATGACTTGATCTCACAAGTCATGAATATAGAGATATCAAGCTGACACGTGGGTATGCATTAGAGAGTGTATACTGAATGACCCGCCATGAGAAAGTATCATGGATCGTTATATGAGTGTCATATACTTTCTCATGTGGCTATTAGTATGACTATTAGTCCTTAGACCTGAAGTCACCATGGATCCCTACATAAGGAGTTATGTACTTTAGTTTCGTCAAACGTCACCCATAACTGGGTGGACTATAAAGGCGATTACTGGGTATGTAACAAATTATGCGGAGGGATGTGAGTGACATAGATGGAATCTATCCCTCCCATATGACGGGAGCGACATCGGTATTCTTGATAGAGTGAGACCACTAAGTGCATGGCCATGCCCAAATGAGTCAACATTAGATGTTGAGCTCATTTGATCGAGTGAGTCTACTTGGAGTTCAAGATTTAGATTGATTAGAGGATGACACGGTCTATGCCTCACATTGATCAATCTAGATGTTTAGGATAGAAGAACAATGTCATATATTTTGTGAGGAGTCACAATTGGTAGTCACAAGGTGATGTCGGATCTCGACATTCTTGTAACTTGGGTAGTAATGATGTGTTGCTAGATACCGCTCATTACTTATGCTCCTAAATGGGTTTAGGGCATTGCCAACGTTACAAGAACCTATAGGGTCACACACTAAGGACAATTAGATGGAGATTTGGTTCATATGATGAACCAAGAGGATTAGATTCATTTGATGAATCATATTGGATTAAGAGTAATCCAAATTGGGCTAATTGAGTTGGTCTCAAGTTGATTCATGTATTTAATGAGTCTAATTTAGATTATGACTCATTAAATCAACTTAATTTAATAAATTAGATTCATTATATTAAGTTGGCTTGAATTTTATGGTTGGATTAGATCAACCATGAGAAGATTTGATCAAGTTTGACTTGATTTGAGAGGAAGAGAAAAAGTCATGTTTGACTTGACTTTTTGCCACATCACTAGTGAGTTGGCAAGATGTGGACCAATAGGATTACTCCACATCATCAATGTGTGCCACCTCATGGAGGTTACAAGCCTCCATAGCATTTAATGTGGCCGACCCACATTAAATGAGGAGGTTACACTTGTTGCCATGTCATTGAGTGAGGTGGCAAGATGTGGACCAATAGTGTTGATCCACATCATCCTAGAGTGCCACCTCATGGGGGTTACAACTCTTAATGGTCTCCACATTAATTGGAATTAATGTGGGGAGTTACACCTCCAAGATGTGGCCGGCCACTCTAGTGGGGAATGTAAATATTCATTTTTCATTCAAGTGTGATTAAGTCATCTTCTTCCTCTAGAGCTCTCTCTTCTCCCTCTCCTCCTCTCTTAGCCGAACAAGACAAGGTGCTAGCACACCTTTGTTTGGTCTTCTCCATCAAGGATTGTTTGTGTGGATACTTCTAGAGGACCGTACACTTGACGGTCTAGAGATCCGGCACCTTGGACGAGCGGGAATGCGAAAGGCATGCTTCGAAGGTATAACCCTTATCTAGTGTAGATCTAAAGGTTTTACAAACTCGTACAAGAAAAGGTTTTTCGAAAAGTTTTTGTTTACGAATCTTTACACGGATCTATGGCTTTGGGTGACTCGGGGTTTCCGCGATGCGAAAAAGCGGTTTTCGCGGCCCGAAGAACCCAACAGAACCAAGAGGATTAGATTCATTTGATGAATCAAATTGGATTAAGAGTAATCCTAATTGGGCTAACTTGAGTTGGACTCAAGTTGATTCATGTGTTCAATGAGTCTAATTTAGATTATGACTCATTGAATCAATTTAATTTAATGAATTAGATTCATTATATATTAAATTGGCTTGAATCAAATGGTTAGATTAGATCAACCATGGAAGAGGTTTGGTCAAGTTTGACTTGACTTGAGAGGAAGATTAAAAGTCAAGTTTGACTTGACTTTATGCCACCTCATTGGTGAGTTGGCATTGATGTGGACTAATGATGTTACTCCACATCATCATCATGGTTGCCTCCTCATGGGAGTTACTAGTGAGTGCCACCTCATGGAGGTTACATTCTCTCCTTGATGACAACTAAATGCATTAATGAGGGAAGTTACACATGAGAAAAGTGGTCGGCCACATTTTGAATGGTGTGTGAATTGATTTTCATAATTCATTCAAGTGTGGAATTTTTACATCTTCTTCCTCTCAAGCTCTCCCTCTCCTCCTTCCTTGGCTGAACCACATAGGTGCTAGCACACCTTGGTTTTTGGTCACCTCCACCTAGTGTGTTCGTGTGGATACGTGTAGAGAGTTGTCTACATTGACAACTTCGAGATCCAGCGTACCGAGGACGAGCGGGATACGCAAAAGGGCACGCAACAAGGGTAAAGATCTTCATCATGTAGATCTAGAAGTTTTGTAACTCGTACTCGTATGTTTTCGAATTTTTCTTCGCACGAGATCCGTTGGCTAGGGTGATTCGGGGTTTCCGTGACACAAAAAAGCGGTTTTCGCGGCCCGAAAAACCCAACAGTGGTATCAGAGCCACGTGCGAAGCTTGTACGAGTTTAATTTGATTTTTATGAAAAATTAAAGCTTCTGTACATTTCTGTAAATTTATGGTTTTTATAGTTTTAAGAGTAATATTTCTCGTAGAAGCGAAGCACAAGTGTTTATACACTTGTAGGCTTCGACTACCGAGAAGTTTTTTCCGAAACGGCATCGTTTCAACCCAAATCTTTTTGGGACAGCGGGATAAGGTGCTCTTGGATCGCTTAGGAGCAACTCGCGATGGTTAGATCGCGGGTAGGGGTACTCCCCCTAACCCCGCAAGGGGATTTGCTCCGCGATTGCGCCCGAAATCGCTAATCGGGACCGCCGGGAAAAATTTACTCATAAAATCTGTAAAATTATGAAAAATTACAGAAATATATAATTTTGAATTATATATTAATTTTGTGATAGTCATGGCCCAAAGACCCAATTTTATTGGACAATATGTGTTGAAATTCATAATACGGCCTGCGTGCCGTTATGTGATGTGTGTGCTTGTATTTTTATTTTTATTTTTATTTTATTTTCGCGACCTGCGCGTCGTGCCTTTCTCATATATTCTGGTTGTAAATTAGATTTAGACTTGAATGTAACTCGAGTTTCAAAATTGTAATGTACAAAATTGGAGCTGAGGAAGGTCCACTCGAGACGGAGTTACGAGGAGGCGCGAGCAACACGAGGTGGTCAAAGGAAGGAGCATGAGAAGCTGTTGACCTTAGGTTGACCATCCGATCTTCTCATTGGCTTGAGAAGATCGTAGTAGGGCCATGACATAATCACAAAATTATTTGATTAATTATTTAATTAATTGTTTTGTGTGTATGTGATCCATGCTAGTTAATTAAGTAATTAATTAGTGCCTTACGATTAGATTAGATCTAAGTCGTGCACATGATGCACCCTTCGATTAGATTAGATCTATCGAGTATATGATACGCATCATCGTTTAGATTAGATCTAAATCACGCCAACTCGTAATGCCTACCATGCCGTGATACCTACCACTACCTCGATCGCATGTAGTTGTTGAATCTGCCAAAGAAGAGCAACACATACTATCTTGGTAGGGTACGGAGGGACAATCTTGGTCCCGCCTATCAACGCATGGGTGAGTACAACTCAATTAGATTGAGTATTCCTAGTTAACTCGGTTGGATCGAGTATAACTATAGGCATTCTTCCAACGGTTGGAAAGATAGGTCAAAATCACATTTATATTAACTCTCGGGCGTATTAGCCAAAGCTAACTCGAGTTTTAATATCAATGCGGATCTTGATCCTATCAACAAGAGTTGCATAGAGATGTAATTGGTAATCATTACCTACCAATCATACTAAGTATTCGGCGTATTAGCCAAAGCTAACTCAAGGGTTAGTATGATGTGGATCTTGTCCCACGTGAATTATAGAATTCAGTGGGAGCATCATATAGTTAAAGGCCTAATTAAATGATTAAGAATATGATACTTATTTCTGCATTTATTTCTGTTGTAGAATTTTCATGACGTCGAATACGAACACCTTCTCTCTGCGTTCTGTCCTTAAGAAGGACAAGCTCAACGGAGCAAATTTCCTGGACTGGTACAGGAACCTGAGAATAGTTCTCACCCAAGAACGTAAACTGTACGTTCTGGAGCAGCCCATTCCGGAGGCTCCTCCTGGCACTGCCACGCGAGCAGACCGAGATGATTACAAGAAGCATCAAGCTGACGCATTAGATGCGTCCTGTCTTATGCTCGCGACCATGAACTCTGAGCTTCAGAAGCAACATGAGTTGATGAGTGCTTACGATATGGTTGAACATCTTTGTCACCTATATCAAGGACAAGCAAGGCACTGGAAGAGGAACTCCAAATAATACTTGGAAGATCTTAAGAAGAAGATAAATAAGATTTCTACTTCAGGTATACATGTTATAGAAGTCAACCTCTCTATTTCTTCATCGTGGGTATTAGATATCGGATGTGCTTCGCATATTTGTACCAATGTACAAGCGCTGAGAAATAGCAGGGCATTGACGAAGGGTGAGGTAGACCTACGAGTAGGCAATGGAGCACGGGTTGCTGCTATTGCTGTAGAACTTACTATCTATCTCTGCCCTTTGGGCTAGTACTAGAATTAGATTATTGTTGTTATGTGTCTGCCTTGACTAAGAACATAATTTCAGTTTCTTGTTTGGACAAGAAAGGATTTTCGTTTACAATAAAGAACAAATGTTGTTCTATCTATTTAAACGATATGTTCTATTGTAGTGCACCTCTGATGAATGGACTCTATATTCTAGACCTTGAGAGCCCTATCTATAACATAAATACCAAGAGGTTCAAGTCAAATGACCTGAACCAAACCTATCTCTGACACTGTCGCTTAGGTCATATAAATGTCAAGCGCTTATCCCTGCTCCATAAGGATGGTTTGCTGGACTCATTTGATTTTGAATCATATGAGATATGCGAGTCATGCCTACGAGGCAAGATGACCAAGACTCCCTTTAGTGGGCACAGCGAAAGAGCGACTGATTTGTTAGGACTCATACATAGTGATGTATGTGGTCCTTTCAATGTCGCTGCTAGAGGCGATTATAGGTACTTCATCACATTTACTGATAACTTCAGTAGATATGGTTATGTGTACTTGATGACACAAAAGTCTGAATCCTTTGAAAAGTTCAAAGAATTCAAGAATGAAGTACAGAACCAGCATGGCAAGAGTATTAAGATACTTCGATCTGATCGAGGTGGAGAATACCTTAGCCATGAGTTCCGTGACTATCTAGCTGAGTGTGGGATTCTATTCCAACTCACTCCTCCTGGAACACCACAGTGGAATGGTGTATCCGAACGGAGGAATCGTACCTTATTAGATATGGTACGATCTATGATGATTCACACAGATCTTCCGACATATCTATGGGGATATGCTCTAGACACGGCAGTTTTCATTCTCAACCGAGTTTCGTCCAAGGCCGTGATAAAGACACCATATAGGATATGGACTGGGAGAGACGCCCAGGTGACTTTCATAAGGATATGGGGTTGTGAGGCTTACGTTCGACCTCAAGTCTCAGACAAGTCAGGACCCTAATCTGACAAGTGCTATTTTATTGGATATCCCAAAGAAACTAAGGGATATTACTTCTACATTCCCAGTCAGCACAAAGTAGTTGTGGCAAAGACTGTGATCTTTCTAGAAAGGGACTTTGTTTCTAGAAAGACTAGTGGGAGCGCATTCGATCTTGAAGAAGTTCAAGATGAGAACAATAGCACTGATGCCTCGATGGAAATTGAACTGGAACCACAAAGTGTTGTGGATGATGTTGTTCCACAAGAAGTTGAGGAACAACAACCAGTTCAAGTAGACATACCTCTTCACAGGTCTGATAGGGTACGTCGTCAGCCTGAGAGATACTCATTTCTCTTGTCTGACCATGATGACATTGTGCTCATGGAGGATGAGCCTACCACCTATCAGGAAGCTGTGATGAGACCAGATTGCGAGAAATGGCTAGAGGCCATGAGATCCGAAATGGAATCCATGTACACCAAGCAAGTATGGACTTTGGTTGATCCACCTGAAGGGGTAAAACTCATTGGGTGCAAGTGGGTCTTTAAAAGAAAGACTGACATGGATGGACTTATCTATAAGGGTCGCTTGGTAGCTAAAGGTTTCAAGCAGATTCATGGTATTGACTATGATAAAACCTTTTCTCCAGTAGCGATGTTTAAGTCCATTCGGATCATGCTTGCTATTGCAGCCTACCATGACTACGAGATATGGCAGATGGATGTCAAAACCGCGTTTCTGAATGGAAACCTACTCGAGGATGTGTACATGACACAACCTGAGGGTTTTGTAGATCCACAGCATACTAGCAGAGTATGCAAGCTGCAAAGGTCCATTTATGGACTAAAGCAAGCTTCTCGGAGCTGGAATCTTCGATTCGATGATGCAATCAAACTATTTGGTTTCATCAAGAACGAAGATGAGTCTTGTGTCTACAAGAAGGTTGTAGGGGATATAGTTGTCTTCCTCATATTGTATGTGGATGACATACTACTCATTGGAAGGACATCCCTATGCTTCAGTCTGTCAAGACCTGGCTAGGGAGTTGCTTCTCAATGAAGGACTTAGGTGAGGCATCCCGCATTCTAGGGATACAGATCTATAGAGATAGATCTCAGAGATTGCTTGGCCTAAGTCAGAGTACATACATTGACAAGGTACTTCTACGGTTTGCCATGCAGAACTCTAAGAAGGGATTTCTGCCGATGTCACATGGCGTGAGTCTTCCGAAGACTCAAGGTCCCTCTTCTAGAGAGGAGAGAGACCGCATGGATCAGATCCCTTATGCCTCAGCCATAGGATCGATCATGTACGCCATGCTATGTACTCGACTTGATGTCTCGTATGCTTTGAGCATGACGAGCAGATACCAGTCAGATCCAGGTGAAAGTCACTGGATAGCATTCAAGAATATTCTTAAGTACTTAAGAAGGACTAAAGAATATTTCTTGATATATGGAGGCGATGATGAGCTAGCTGTAAAGGGTTACAGTGATGCTAGCTTCCAGACCGACCAGGATGACTATAGATCGCAGTCCGGGTTCGTATTTTGCATTAATGGTGGTGCTGTCAGCTGGAAGAGTTCGAAGCAGGATACAGTAGCTGATTCTACAATAGAAGGCGAGTACATTGCTGCATCAGAGGCAGCAAAGGAGGCAGTTTGGATCCGCAAGTTCATCTCTGAACTTGGGGTGGTTCCTAGCATTGCTGACCCCATTGAGCTCTATTGTGACAACAATGGAGCTATAGCACAGGCGAAGGAACTTCGCTCACACCAGCGGACCAAACACATACTACGGCGCTTCCATCTCATTCGAGAGATCATCGAGAGAGGAGATGTGAAGATTTGCAGAGTACCTACAGAGGATAACATCGCAGATCTCTTGACCAAGGCCTTGGCACAGAGGAAGCATGATGATCACACTAGGTCATTGGGGCTTAGAGCCTACACTGATTGGCACTAGTGCTAGTGTGAGATTGTTAGCTAGAGCCCTAGAGCCAATCATTTGATGATTGTATTTTGGACTTGTTGTATCATATTCTATATAAATAAAGGCATTTGAATTTTGGTTATTATACTTACTTGTATCGGTGACAAATAAACTAAGTATAATAATGTCCTTGAGTAGACGATTCTCACCTATATCAATCGGTTAGTTGAACCGATAGTGAGATGATATAGGGAACAATACTCTTAATCATTCCTAGTCGAGTATTAACATTCAGGGATAATGTTAATGCAATAAGCCTAGCATGTATGTCAACTCGATGACTTGATCTCACAAGTCATAGATATAGAGATATCAAGTTGACACATGGGTATACATTAGAGAATGTATACTGAATGACCCGCCATGAGAAAGTATCATAGATCGTTATATGAGTGTCATATACTTTCTCATGTGGCTATTAGTATGACTACTAGTCCTTAGACCTGAAGTCACCATAGATCCCTACATAAGGAGTTATGTACTTAGGTTTCGTCAAACGTCACCCGTAACTGGGTGGACTATAAAGGCGATTACTGGGTATATAACAAATTATGCAGAGGGATGTGAGTGATGTAGATGGGATCTATCCCTCTTATATGACGGGAGAGACATCGTTATTCTTGATAGAGTGAGACCACGAAGTGCATGGCCATGCCCAAATGAGTCAATATAGGATATTGAGCTCGTTTGATATAGTGAGTCTACTTGGAGTTCAAGATTTAGATTGGTCAGAGGATGACACGGTCTATGCCTCACATTGATCAATCTAGATGTCTAGGATAGAAGGACACTTGTCATATTTTGTGAGGAGTCACAATTAGTAGTCACAAGGTGATGTCGGATCTCGACATTCTTGTAACTTGGGTAGTAATGATGTGTTGCTAGATACCGCTCATTACATATGCTCCTAAATGGGTTTAGGGCATTGCCAACGTTACAAGAACCTATAGTGTCACACACTAAGGATAATTAGATGGAGATTAGATTCATATGATGAACCAAGAGGATTAGATTCATTTGATGAATCAAATTGGATTAAGAGTAATCCTAATTGGGCTAACCTGAGTTGGACTCAAGTTGATTCATGTGTTCAATGAGTCTAATTTAGATTATGACTCATTGAATCAATTTAATTTAATGAATTAGATTCATTATATATTAAATTGGCTTGAATCAAATGGTTAGATTAGATCAACCATGGAAGAGGTTTGGTCAAGTTTGACTTGACTTGAGAGGAAGATTAAAAGTCAAGTTTGACTTGACTTTATGCCACCTCATTGGTGAGTTGGCATTGATGTGGACTAATGATGTTACTCCACATCATCATCATGGTTGCCACCTCATGGGAGTTACTAGTGAGTGCCACCTCATGGAGGTTACATTCTCTCCTTGATGACAACTTAATGCATTAATGAGGGAAGTTACCCATGAGAAAAGTGGTCGGCCACATTTTGAATGGTGTGTGAATTGATTTTCATAATTCATTCAAGTGTGGAATTTTTACATCTTCTTCCTCTCAAGCTCTCCCTCTCCTCCTTCCTTGGCCAAACCACATAGGTGCTAGCACACCTTGGTTTTTGGTCACCTCCACCTAGTGTGTTCGTGTGGATACGTGTAGGGAGTTGTCTACATTGACAACTTCGAGATCCAGCGTACCGAGGACGAGCGGGATACGCAAAAGGGCACGCAACAAGGGTAAAGATCTTCATCATGTAGATCTAGAAGTTTTGTAACTCCTACTCGTATGTTTTCGAATTTTTCTTCGCACGAGATCCGTTGGCTAGGGTGATTCGGGGTTTCCTCGACGCGAAAAAGCGGTTTTCGCCGCCCGAAAAACCCAACACTCGCTTGACCTTTACTCGGCCGATAATATATTATAAGTTTATAAGGTGAAGTTCCTTTACTCTCAATTGGGATTTATCCGACCGAGCCCATATAAGCACATTGGTGCTTGATCAACCTTCACTCGGCCAATAATATACTAAAAGCTATATAAGGCTAAGTGCCTTTATGCTCAGTCGGGCTTTGTCTGACCGAGCGCATGTAAGCACATTGGTGCTCACTCGAGCTTCACTCGACTGGTAATATACTAAAAGTTGTATAAGGCAAAATGCCTTTAAGCTGGTTGTGTGTAGCCGAACCGAGCACTTGTGAAAAATCTTCTATTTGGTCAGCCATTATCCTATTCATCATATATTCACTCAGCTATGGACCTCTCCTTTCTTTCTCAACCATGACCTCTACGTCATCCGACAGGCTGACCTATCATAACACATATCAGTTGGTGAGACCTTTCTTCCTATGCTTGTGCAATGGCTTCAGTGTTGTCACAGTAAACTGGTAATGCTTCAACAATGGTCAGAACCACTCCTATTCAATGATGAACTTCTTGATCTAAACTACCTCCTTTGCTACTTTCGAAGCAACAATGTATTCCACCTCACAGGTAGAGTCTGTTAGAGTGTATACTGAAAGCCTAAGCTTTTGTAAACATTTATTTTGAATAAAGAATCACATTTGGTCAAATTATCTACATTTATTTGTAGTTGTTCAATTAATTTATATTGTAGATAACATAGTATGCGGTCTCACATGCAGAAAATAATGTTATTAGTACCTTATAAATTATAAACAGTAGCTCATGACCAAGATGGAAAGGAACAAACCATTGGAAGTTCGTAGTGTAATTGGGTATTAGTTTATCTTAACTATATAATTACATTAGTACACTTAGAGTGTATTGAGTAGGACCATTAGAGGTCGTTTCTTTTATACTGACTTTATAAAGGAACAAAGACCTCAGTTATTATGGAAGTGTGTGCTCTTAATCCTAATATAATAACAAGTACATATAATTGATATTTATTTCTTTAATTTATCAATGGGTGAGATTTAGTTTGATAAATCAATAAGCCCGATAAGTTGGGAAATGATATCACTTATAGTGTGTGTTGTTGATTATAAAAGGAAACTGTGTCCTAGAAATCTAGGTTGAGAATGTCCCCAAGAGGAGCTCATAAGGATTGTCATGTTAAACCCTGCAGGTGGACTTAGTCCTACATGATGATAAGGTTGAGTGGTACTACTCTTGGACTAAGATATTAATTAAGTGAGTTGTCAGTAACTCATTTAATTAGTGGACATTTATTATCTTAAACATAGGGAGACTAACATACTCATAATAAGAAGGAGCCCAAAAATGTAATTTGGAATTGGTGCGGCAGTTCAATAATAGTTCTCTAGTGGAATGAATTATTATTGATAAAATTAAGTTGTGTGTTCGGGGCGAACACGGGATGCTTAATTTTATCGGGAGACCAAAACTAATTTCTCCTCTCGGTCCCTATCGTAGCCTCTTAATTATAGAGTTCTATAACCACCTATACCCACTTTCTTATCCATCTAATGGTGGTCAGCCAAGCCTTGCTTGGATTCCAAGCAAGGGTCGGCCTAACCATGTTTAGATGGGAATGATTATGGCCGGCCCAAGCATGGGTTCAATCTATGTGTGGCCGACCATTAAAAATAGAAAAGGAATTTTAATTTTAAATTTTTTCTTATGTGGAATACATGATTTAAAAGAGAGTTTAAAAATTAAACTATTTCCTTTTATAAGATTCTACAAAAGATTAAGAGAAGAGTTAAATCTCTTTCCTTATTTGTAGATTAAAAGGTTGATTTTAATTTTGGTAAAAACTTTCCTTATTTATAAATCATCCACATGTTGAAAAGATAAATTTTAAAATTATAGAAATTTCCTTTTATAACATCAACCATGAAGCGATTATTAAAGAGAAATTTTATTTTAAAATTTTTCCGGAAGCAAATTAGGAAGCTTTAATTTTTCTAGCGAAAAATGTCCTTGTTTGCTTGTTTTGATGTGGCCGGCCATATGCATTAAGAAAAGGATTTTAGTTTTAATTAATTAAATTTTCCTTTTCAATGGCAAAAGAATTAAGGAAGGTTTTATTAAATTTTCCTTATTTGCCAGGGCTAAGGATTATAAAAGAGGGGGTTTGGGTGCCTTCATGGATACAACCTCTATTCTATTTTCTCCCTCTTGTATTCCTTGGTGTGGCCGGCCTCTTCCTTTTCTCTTCTCTCCATATTTGTGGTCAAACCTCCTCTTCCACTTGGAGATCAAGTGGTGGCCAGATCCTAGCTTGGAGAAGAAGAAGAGGAAGCTTGCATCCCTTGGAGCTTGGTTGGTGGAAAAGGTTCTTCATCCTTAGGAGGTTTTGTGTTTGGCCGAAACTTGAAGGAATAAGATTAAGGTGCTAGGTGGTTCTCGTCTCGGAAGATCGTTGCCCACACAACGTTTGAGATTAGAAGAGGAATACGGTAGAAGATTAAAATATCATTATCTTCAAAGAAAGGTATAAATAATAATTGTTTTCCGCATCATGTTAGTTTTGTTTCTTTGTAAAAATACCAAATACAAGAGGCATGTGATTCTAGTTTTTCGAATTAGTTTTCGAAGTTGTGTTCTTTTGTTTTTTTCTTTTCCTTGTGATTTGATTGTTCTTAGTGGTTAACCTAGGGTTACTATGGGAAGGTTAAATATTTAATTTCCTCAAAAGTGTTTGTCTAGTCGGTGGTGGTTGCTCACATATCCAAGAAGGCCAAGTGCCTCGCCATGCAGTACTGGAAGCGGATTTTGGAAATAGATATTTAATTGTCTTCGTGACCTAGGTGATTTGGATCGATCGTGTTAGGTTCTGCAGGAGATCCAAGTCTAAACCTAAAAGAACAAATAAGTTAAACTTAGGATCAAACGTGTTAAGTTCTTCAGGCGATCCAAGTTTAATTTAAAAGAACACATGGTAGCTAGGAAAAGGTTCAGACCTTTGTACAAAATTTTTGTACAGTGGAACCATTAGGCTTTCTGAGTAGCATCCAACAATTGGTATCAGAGCTAGGGTTTTACCTCTGTGTGTTTGGTATTAGTTTAATTATGCACATGTCATACATAATTTAGGCAGGATAATAGTAGGATGTGCTAACTTGGTGGATGCAGGATTCAACTATTATGACTTATATATATTGTGTGTGTGATTGGACCTTGGACATATCAAGGGCATTTTATTGTGTGTGCATGATTGTATTATAAAATACTGCAGGAGCTGTATTTAGTTTTATTAGGATTTTATTTTTGATCTAGATACATGTACATTCTTTCGAGGAATATAGGATCGAAAAATGTAAAATTTTATTTATGTCGCGGATCGAATCTTGCAAGGAGTGGAACCTTTTGAGGACTCGAGGTGCAGCGGAACAAGGAGCAAGATGGGTGCGACAACTAGACCCAGTGGTGGTGGCCAAAAATGGCAGCAGTTAGGGATGCCAACTCACGGAGGACAACAATAGATAAAAGCCATAATAGTTGAAAATTAGTTTTTCTATTTATTCCTTTTATGCTGTACTGTGTGTGCTTGTTAGTATGCATGTTAAATAGGCTAGCATAGTCAAAATTCCTCAATTTAAATAACTAAGTGGGAGGGATTTTAAATAAATTCCACGGTCTCCATTACTGGTTTGTAAGTGATGCAAACAAACTTGCGCGTTGGCTCTGAGTGCCTTCCTCCATATCGGATGAGTTTGTTTTTGGATCACTAGATAAACTTCCATTTTGGATGACTATAGGAAATTAATTAAGAGCGTGTGATCTTCCCCATCGGAAGGGGCACAATCTTATTAATGGACTTAGTGTCAAGTAATGGTATACACTTAGGCACGTCCAATAGTATCCTCTCCATCGGAGTCACTGCTATTATTCGTGTAACCAAAGGAAACCAACTATTAATTTTATTTGTCAAAAAGTTAGGTTGACAAGATAATAAAATTAATGGGTTACACCCTCCTTTTACAAATGTTGAATTTGTATACGTCCACACTATCGTGGCATACAAAATTCACGGTGTTTTGAGGTGTTGGTTAATTTAAAATAGTATTTTTTGAGAATCAATATTATTCTAAATTTAGAGTCCTGACCAAAGTTATTTGTGATTCTTATGATGACTTTCAACCCACTGGCCATCATACTAAAAGAGAACAAACAAACTGGTCCTAACTACATAGATTGGAAAAGGAACCTGGACATTGTTCTTACTGCTGAAAGCTATAAGTTTGTACTAACTGAGCCTTGCCCTGATGCACCCAATGGTGAATCTACCCAAGAGGAGATTGAGTATCATAAGAAATGGGTAAAAGCAGATGAGATGACGCGGTGTTACATATTGGCTTCGATGTCAAATGTATTGCAACATCAGCATCAAGATTTACCAACAGCTTATGATATTATGAACATTCTCAAGGAACTTTTTGGTCACCAGGATCGGGCCTCTAGGCAAGAAGCCATGAGAAAGTTAATGACGACCACCATGCAAGAGGGTACTCCTGTGAGGGATCATATCCTATAGATGATGGCTTATCTAAATGAAATACAAATCCTTAGAGGAGAAATTGATGGAGAAACCCAGATCGATATGATCCTCCAAACGCTACCTAGAAGTTTTGAGCACTTTCGCCTGAATTATAATGTGAATAAATGGGTATATTCATTGGCAGAACTACTGACAGAACTTCAGGCAGTAGAAGGTTTGTTTCGTCACAATTCTCAGATTCACTATGCTGAAAATAGTTCTACTTCTAAACCGAAAGGAAAGAAGAAGAAGAAGCAAGTTAGCTCAGCAAAGAAGGTGAATAAATCTGAGAGTACAGGACCTAAAGCTAGAGTGAAGAAGCTGAAGGGCAAGTGCTTCATCTGCAAGCAGTTAGGGCATTGGAAGGTGGACTATCCTCGTAGGAATCAAAACAACAACGGTATATCTCATGCTCTAGTTGTTGAAATATGTTTAGCGGTGTTATCTACCAGCACCTGGTGTGTAGATACGGGAGCCACTGATCATGTCTGCAATTCTTTGTAGGGGTTCCAGGAAATCCGACGACTATATGAAGGAGAGATAACCGTCTACATGGGCAATGCTACTAAGGTGGCGGCTGTTGCAGTGGGAGACGTCTACTTATCTTTTGATAGGAATAGAAAATTGTTTTTAAGAAATTGTCTTTATGTACCCAGTTTTAGAAAGAATTTAATTTCAGTTTCTAAACTGTATTTGGATGGATATTCTATTTCCTTTAATATGAATGTAGTTATAAAGAGAAATAAAGTGATTATCTGTTCTGGTGCATTAATTGACAGTTTATATATTTTAAATCCAATTTCTCCCACAAAGCGAAATATGGAAAGGCTTGGTCATATTAACTCTAATAAGAGAAAACAACCTTCGGAGATGAACCAAGCGTATCTTTGGCATCTAAGGCTTGGTCATATTAACTTAAGTAGGATTCAAAGGCTTATAGCCGATGGACTCTTGGGTTGATTAGAGTTGGAAAATTTTCCAACTTTTGAATCTTGCTTGGAAGGTAAAATGACCAAGAGGCCTTTTAAGGCCAAGGGGTATAGAGCTAAAGAAACGTTAGAATTGGTTCATTCTGATTTGTGTGGTCCTATGTCTATCCAGGCGAGAGGTGGTTTTGAATATTTCGTCTCTTTTATAGACAATTATTCAAGATACGGATACATTTACCTAATGCACCGCAAGTCTGAGTGTTTTGATAAGTTCAAAGAGTACAAGGCTGATGTGGAGAAACGACTAGGTAAAAGTATCAAGACACTACGGTCTAATCGTGGTGGCGAATACCTCTTAGGAGAGTTTAGGAATTACTTATCATTGTTGGTTGCTACTCGGAAAACCCATTGGCTCCACTGTATAAAAATTTTGTACGTGATCTGAACCTTTCCTAGCTACCATGTGTTCTTTTAAGTTAAACTTGTATCTCCTGCGGAAGTTAACACGTTTGATTCCAAGTTTAACTTATATGTTCTTTTAGGTTTCGATTTGGATCTCCTGCGGAACTTAACACGTTTGATCCAAATCACCTAGGTTATAAATTTAATTAAATATTAGTTTCCAAAATTGGCTTCCAGTGTTGCATGGCGAGGCACTTGGCTTTCTTGGATATGGGAGCAACCACCACCGACTAGACAAAGCCTTTTAAGGAAATTTAATATTTAATTTCCTTATATAACTCTAGGTTAACCAAAAGGAACAATCAAATCACAAGGAAAAAAGAAAAAGAACACAACATCGAAATTAAATTCGAAAAACAAGAATCGAATGCCTCTTGTATTTGGTATTTATATAAAGAAAAATTAACTAGTATGATGCGGAAATTAAATACTAGTTATACCTCTTCCTTGTATGCTAAAAACCTCGAGATCTTCTTCCGTATCCCTCACCTCCTCTTAGACGTCGTGTGGGCGACGATCCTCCAAGACGAACACCACCCGGAAAGCTTCTCCTCCTTCTCTAGAATTCGGCCACCACCACCACAAAGGAGCAAAAGAGAGCAAAGGGAAGAGAGGGAGAGGGGTCGGCCACTTGATGATCTCCAACAAAACAATATCAATTGTTATGTTTTCAAGGCCTCCCCTTCCCCCCTTTTTATATTAGTTTCCCAACGGAAAATTATGGAAAGTGTTTTATAAAAATTAGACTCATTCCTATTTCTTTTAATTTTTTCTTTTCCTTTCCTTTTAATTAATCAATCCTAGATTAATTTATTAATTAAACAACTATTTGTTGATGTTTAATTATTTGACCGGCCCCTTGCTTGGGCACCAAGCAAGGTGGCCGGCCACTTATTAAAAGGGAAAGAAAGAAAAAAATTTTATAAAATTTTAAAAGAAGAAAACTTCTAATAAAATTTTACAAACTCTTTTTTTTTCTAATGTGGATATTAAAAGGAAAGTTTTAAAATTTAAAACCAAGTTTTAAAATTTAAAACATCTCTAATAATATTTATTTTTAAAAGAAAGTTTTATAAATTTTACAACTCTCTTTTAAAACCTTGTGGCCTAATTTAAATTAGGAAAATTTTATAAATTTTTAAAATCTCTCTTTTTACAAATTATAAATATCTGAGGAATTTTAAAAATTCAAAAAACAACCTTCCTAATTTAAATATTGCGGCCGGCCCCCTTGCCCAAGGCAAGGGCCGACCACTTCTAGAGAATATGTGGCCGGCCATTGCTTGGTCACCAAGCAATGAACCGGCCCCTTCTTGGACACCAAGATAGGCTTTTCTTTGGATGGACTTGAGGCTTTATTGAGGCTACAACAGGGACCTAGAGGAGAAATTGGTTTTGGCCTTCCGATGAGCTTGAGTATCCCGTGCTCGCCCCGAACACACAACTCAAGTTCATCGATAATAACTCATTCCACTAGAGAGTTATTACCGCACTACCGCACCAATCCCAAATTACATTATGGGCTCCTTCTTATCATGAGTGTGTTAGTCTCCCTGTGTTTAAGATTAGGAATGTCCACTAATTAAGTGAGTTACTGACAACTCATTTAATTAATATCTAGCTCCAAGAGTAGTACCACTCAACTTTATTGTCATGTTGGACTAGGTCCACCTGCAGGGTTTAACATGGCAATCCTTATGAGCTCCTCTTGGGGACATTCTCAACCTAGATAACTAGGACATACATTCCTTCTATAATCAACAACACATACTATAAGTAATATCATTCCCAACTTATCGGGCATATTGATTTATCGAGCTAAACCTCACCCTTTGATAAGTGAAAGAAATAAATATTAAATATACATGCTTGTTATTATATTAGGATTAAGAGCACACACTTCCATAATAACTAAGGTCTAGTTCTTTTACTAAGTCAGTACAAAAAGAACTTACCTAAATGATCCTACTCAATACACTTAAAGTGTATCAGTGTAATTTATTAGTCAAGATAAACTAATACTTAATTACACTACGTCTATTCTGATTGTTTGTTCCTTTCCATCTTAGTCATGAGCAACTGTTTATAATTTATAGAGAACCGACAACATGATCTTCTAAGTGTGACTCCACACTCCATGTTATCTACTATATAAATTAATTGAACAATTACATTTAACAAATAAATGTAAACATTTGACCAATGTGATTCTTTATTTCAAAATAAATGTGTACAAAAGCTAAACTTTTAAGTATACACTTCAACAATCTTCCACTTATACTAAAAGTCTAAGCTATCATATCTGTTGCCATACATCTGATTCCCATCCCCTCCACATGTCGATCAAAAGCTTTCGCCGGAAGGGCCTTAGTGAAAGGATCTGCTAGGTTTTCTGCTGATGCTATCTTGTCCCTATCTGATTGGAAGTCCGAATCCGTGTAACCCACAAGGAGTAAATCGTCTGCTTGGTAAACTAGCATATAATCTCTAGTTCTTCTCAGGTACTTTAATATATGCTTTACTGCAGTCCAATGTCCTTGTCCAGGGTTACTTTGATATCTGCTAACCATGCACACGATAAAACAGATATCAAGTATCGTACACAACATTGCATACATGAGGCTTCCTACAGCCAATGCATAAGGAACTGCCTTCATGCCCTCAATCTCCTTTGATGTTTTTGGAGACATATCTTTAGATAAGGCTACTCCATGCCTAAAAGGTAAGAAACCTTTCTTGGAGTTTTGCATGCTAAAACGAGCAAGGATTGTATCTATATATAAATCTTGGGATAGGTACAACATTCTTTTCTTGCGATCCCTTATTACTTTGATCCCAAGGATGTGTGCACATTCTCCTAAGTCCTTCATATCAAATTGTTTGGACAATCATACTCTTACGTCTGATAATACCTTGACATTGTTGCCAATAAACAAAATATCATCTATGTATAGTACAAGAAATACCACCATGTTTCCGTTACACTTCTTGTATACACAAGACTCATCCGGACACTGAATAAATCCATATGACTAGATTACTTCATTAAACCGGATGTTCCAAGATCTTGAAGCTTGCTTCAGTCCATAAATGGACCGATTAAGCTTGTACACTAGATGCTCTTTGCCCTTTTCAATGAACCCTTCTGGTTGCTTCATATGGATGTTTTCTTCAAGACTTCCATTAAGAAAAGCTGTCTTGACATCCATTTGCCAAATCTCATAATCCATATGAGCGGCAATGGATAAGAGTATCCGGATAGACTTAAGCATAGCTACCGGCGAAAAGGTCTCCTCATAATCGATTCCCTCTTTCTGAGTGTACCCCTTCGCAACAAGCCTTGCTTTGAAGGTTTCTACCTTCCCATCTATCCCTCTTTTCCTTTTATAGATCCACTTGCATCTAATGGCTTTTACACCATCAGGTGGTTCTATAAGCTCCCAGACCTTATTAGAATACATAGATTCTATTTCGGAATTCATTGCCTTTTTCAAAGATACTACATCTATATCTTGGAGTGCTTCATCATATGTCCAGGGATCTGGTTCATGTTTGCCTGGGATCAAGTCCAAAGACTCACCCAAAAACATGAATCTCTCGGGCTGCCTTACAACCCTCCCAGTACTTCATCTTGTACTGTTGGTACTGAAGTAGACGTGTCCTCTCTAAGTTCTTCTAGAATAATTTTACTACTGGGCTTTTGATCCATTATATAGTCTTCTTCTAAAAACTGGGCATTGGTGCTAACAATGACCTTCTGGTCTTTAGGACTATAAAATAAATCGCATTTCGTTCCTCTGGGATACCCCACAAACATACGAACTTCTGTACGAGATTTTAACTTATCAGCATCTTGTTTCAGCACATGTGTTGGACTACCCCAAATCTGAATATGTCTTAGACTGCGCTTCCGCCCATTCCATAATTCTGTGGGAGTAGAAGATACTGATTTAGAAGGTACGAAGTTCAGAATGTGCGCTGTTGTTTCTAGAGCGTATCCCCAAAACGAATTTGGTAATTCTGAATAACTCATCATCGATCTAAGCATCTCCATAAGAGTCCTATTCCTTCGTTCTGCCACACCATTCTGTGGGGGTGTACCAGGTGCGGATAATTGGGATTGAATCCCGACCTCTGATAAGTAATTCCTAAACTCTCCTAAGAGGTATTCGCCATCACGATCAGACCGTAGTGTCCTGATACTTTTACCTAGACGTTTCTCCACATTAGCCTTGTACTCTTTGAACTTATCAAAGCACTCAGACTTGCGGCGCATTAGGTAAATGTATCCATATCTTGAATAATTGTCTATAAAAGAGACAAAATATTCAAAGCCACCTCTAGACTGGATAGACATAGGACCACACAAATCAGAATGAACCAATTTTAACGCTTCTTTGGCTCTATACCCCTTGGCCTTAAAAGGTCTCTTGGTCATCTTACCTTCCAAGCAGGATTCACACGTTGGAAAGTTTTCCAACTCTAATAGACCCAAGAGTCCATCGGCTGCAAGCCTTTGAATCCTACTTAAGTTAATATGACCAAGCCTTAGATGCCAAAAATGTGTTTGTTCATTTCCGAAGGTTTTTTCTCTAATTAGAGTTAGAAGATGTGTTATTAATTTCCATATTTTGCTTTGTGGGAGAAATTGGATTTTAACTATATAAATTGCCAACCAATGCACCAGAATAGATAATCACTTTATTTCTCTTTATATCCACATTGTTACTAAAAGAAACTGAATATCCATCCAAATACAGTTTAGAAACTGAAATTAAATTCTTTCTAAAACTGGGTACATAAAGACAATTCCTTAAAACCAATTTCTTATTCCTATCAAATGATAAGTAGACATCTCCCACTGCAACAGCTGCCACCTTAGTAGCATTGCCCATGTAGACAGTTATCTCTCTATCAAATAGTCGCCGGGTTTCCTGGAACCCCTGCAAAGAATTACAGATATGATCAGTGGCTCCTGTATCTACACACCAGGTGCTGGTAGATAACACCGCTAAACATGTTTCAACTACTAGAGTATGAGATATACCTTTATTGTTCTGTTTCCTACGAGGACAGTCCGCCTTCCAATGTCCAGTCTGCTTGCAAATAAAGCACTTGCCCTTCGGCTTCTTTATTCCAGCTTTTTGTCCTGCACCTTGAGGTTTATTCACCTTCTTTGCTGAGCCATTTTGTTTCTTCTTCTTCTTGCCTTTCGGCTTAGAAGTAGAACCATTTTTAGCATAGTGAATTTGAGAATGTTGACGAAACAACCCTTCGGCTGCCTGAAGTTCTGTCAGAAGTTCCGCCAATGAATACATCCTTTTATTCATATTATAGTTCAGGCGAAAATGCTCAAAACTTCTGGGCAACGTTTGGAGGATGATATCGACCTGGGGTTCCCCATCAATTTCCCCTCCAAGAACTTGTATTTCGTTTAAGTAAGCCATCATCTTGAGAATATGATCCCTCATGGGAGTCCCCTCAGTCATGGTGGCTGTCATCAGTTTTCTCATTGCCTCTTGCTTAGCAACCCGATTCTGATGTCCGAAGAGTTCCTTGAGATTGTTCATTATATCATAGGCTGTTGGTAAGTCCTGATGCTGATGTTGCAATACATTTGATATCGAAGCCAAGATGTAACGCTGCGCCATCTCATCAGCTTTTACCCATTTACTATGATGCTGAATCTCCTCTGGGGTAGAATCATTGTTAGGTGTTTCTGGGCATTCCTCTGACAGTACAAATTTATAGCCCTCAGCAGTTAAAACAATGTCCAGGTTTCTTTTCCAATCTATATAGTTGGGACCAGTAAGTCTGTTTTCTTTTAGAATAATGGCCAGTGGGTTGAAAGTCATCCTAAGAATCACAAAATAAATTTTGGTCAGAACTCTAAATTTAGAATAATATTGATTCCTCAAACAATACTATTTTAAATTAACCAACACCTTAAAACACCGTGAATTTTGTATGCCACGATAGTGTGGACGTATACAAATTCAACATTTGTAAAAGGAGGGTATATCCCATTAATTTTATTATCTTGTCAACCTAACTTTTTAACAAATAAAATTAATAGTTGGTTTCCTTCGGTCACACAAATAATAGCAGTGACTCCGATGGGGAGGATACTATTAGATGTGCCTAAGTGTATACCATTACTTGACACTAAGTCCAATAATAAGATTGTGCCCTTTCCGATGGGGAAGACCACACGCTCTTAATTAATTTTCTATAGTCATCCGAAATGGAAGTTTGGTCTAATGATCCGCAAACAAACTCATCCGATATGGAGGAAGGCACTCAGAGCCAATGCGCAAGTTTGTTTGCATCACTTACAAACCAGTAATGGAGACCGTGGAATTCACTAAAATAAATTCCTCTCCCACTTAGTTATTTAAAGTGAGGAATTTTGATGATGCTAGCCTACTAAACATGTACACTAACATTCACACACAGCACAATACAAAAGAAATAAATAGAAAAACTAATTTTCAACTATTATGGCTTTTATCTATTGTTGTCCTCCGTGTGTCGTCATCTCTAGTTGCTGCCATCTTTGGCCACCGCCACCGGGTCTAGTTGTCGCATCCATCTTGCTCCTTGTTCCGCTGCACCACTCTGATCCTCAAAAGGTTCCACGCCTTGCAAGATTTGATCCGCGACATAAAAAGAATTTTACATTTTTCGATCCTATATTCCTCGAAGGAATGTACATGTAAAATAGATCGAACATAAAATAAAATTTACATCCATCGATCCTATATTCCATAAAAGGAATGTACATGTATCTAGATCAAAAAATAAAATCCTAATAAAACTAAATACAGCTCCTGCTGTATTTTATAATACAATCATGCACACATAATAAATGCCCTTGACATGTCCAAGGGTCCAATCACACACATAATAACTATAAGCCATAATAGTTGGATCCTGCATCCACAAAGTAAGCACATCCTACTATTAACCTGCCTAAATTATGTATGACATGTGCATAATTAAACTAATACCAAATACACAGAGGCAAAATCCTTGCTCTGATACCAATTGTTGGTTGCTACTCGGAAAACCCAATGGCTCCACTGTACAAAAATTTTGTACGTGATCTGAACCTTTCCTAGCTACCATGTGTTCTTTTAAGTTAAACTTATATCTCCTGCGGAACTTAACACATTTGATTCCAAGTTTAACTTATATGTTCTTTTAGGTTTAGATTTAGATGTCCTGCGTAACTTAACACGTTTGATCCAAATCACCTAGGTTATAAATTGAATTAAATATTAGTTTCCAAAATTGGCTTCCAGTGCTGCATGGCGAGGCACTTGGCCTTCTTGGATATGGGACAACCACCACCGACTAGACAAAGCCTTTTAAGGAAAGTTAATATTTAATTTCCTTATATAACTCTAGGTTAACCAAAAGGAACATCAAATCACAAGGAAAAAAGAAAAAGAACACAACGTCGAAATTAAATTCGAAAAACAAGAATCGAATGCCTCTTGTATTTGGTATTTATACAAAGAAAAATTAACTAGTATGATGCGGAAATTAAATACTAGTTATACCTCTTCCTTGTATGCTAAAAACCTCGAGATCTTCTGTCGTATCCCTCGCCTCCTCTTAGACGTCGTGTGGGCGACGATCCTCCAAGACGAACACCAGCCGGAAAGCTTCTCCTCCTTCTCTAGAATTCGGCCACCACCACCACAAAGGAGCAAAAGAGATCAAAGGGAAGAGAGGGAGAGGGGCCGGCCACTTGATGATCTCCAACAAAACAATATCAATTGTTATGTTTTCAAGGCCTCCCCTTCCCCCCTTTTTATATTAGTTTCCCAACGGAAAATTATGGAAAGTGTTTTAAAAAAATTAGACTCATTCCTATTTCCTTTTAATTTTTTCTTTTTCTTTCCTTTTAATTAATCAATCCTAGATTGATTTATTAATTAAACAACTATTTATTGATGTTTAATTATTTGACAGGCCCCTTGCTTGGGCACCAAGCAAGGTGGCCGGCCACTTATTAAAAGGGAAAGAAAGAAAAAATTTTTATTAAATTTTAAAAGAAGAAAACTTCTAATAAAATTTTTCAAACTCTTTTTTTTTTCTAATGTGGATATTAAAAGGAAAGTTTTAAAATTTAAAACTTGTTTTAAAATTTAAAACATCTCTAATAATATTTATTTTTAAAAGAAAGTTTTATAAATTTTACAACTCTCTTTTAAAATCTTGTGGCCTAATTTAAATTAGAAAAATTTTATAAATTTTTAAATTCTCTCTTTTTACAAATTATAAATATCTGAGGAATTTTAAAAATTCAAAAAACAACCTTCCTAATTTAAATATTGCGGCCGACCCCCTTGCTCAAGGCAAGGGCCGACCACTTCTAGAGAATATGTGGCCGGCCATTGCTTGGTCACCAAGCAATGAACCGGCCCCTTCTTGGACACCAAGATAGGCTTTTCTTTGGATGGACTTGAGGCTTTATTGAGGCTACAACAGGGACCTAGAGGAGAAATTTGTTTTGGCCTTCCGATGAGCTTGAGTATCTCGTGCTCGCCCCCAACACACAACTCAAGTTCATCGATAATAACTCATTCCACTAGAGAGTTATTATTGCACTACCGCACCAATCCCAAATTACATTATGAGCTCCTTCTTATCATGAGTGTGTTAGTCTCCCTGTGTTTAAGATTACGAATGTCCACTAATTAAGTGAGTTACTGACAACTCATTTAATTAATATCTAGCTCCAAGAGTAGTACCACTCAACTTTATTGTCATGTGGGACTAGGTCCACCTGCAGGGTTTAACATGGCAATCCTTATGAGCTCCTTTTGGGGACATTCTCAACCTAGATAACTAGGACACAGATTTCTTCTATAATCAACAACACATACTATAAGTAATATCATTTCCCAACTTATCGAGCATATTTATTTATAGAGCTAAACCTCACCCTTTGATAAGTGAAAGAAATAAATATTAAATATACATGCTTGTTATTATATTAGGATTAAGAGCACACACTTCCATAATAACTAAGGTCTAGTTCTTTTACTAAGTCAGTACAAAAAGAACTTACCTAAATGATCCTACTCAATACACTTAAAGTGTATCAGTGTAATTTATTAGTCAAGATAAACTAATACTTAATTACACTACGTCTATTCTGATGGTTTGTTCTTTTCCATCTTAGTCGTGAGCAACTGTTTATAATTTATAGAGAACCGACAACATGATCTTCTAAGTGTGACTCCACACTCCATGTTATCTACTATATAAATTAATTGAACAATTACATTTAACAAATAAATGTAAACATTTGACCAATGTGATTCTTTATTTCAAAATAAATGTGTACAAAAGCTAAACTATTAAGTATACACTCCAACAATCAAAGGCCGGGATTCAATCCCAATTGTCCACACCTGGTACACCCAATAGAATGGTGTGGCAGAACGAAGGAATAGGACCCTTATGGAGATGGTTAGATCGATGATGAGTTATTCCGAATTACCAAATTTGTTTTGGGGATACACTCTGGAAACGGCAACACACATTCTAAACTTAGTGCCTTTTAAATCTGTATCTTCTACTCCCACAGAATTGTAGAATGGGCGAAAGCCCAGTCTAAGACACATTCGGATTTGGGGTAGTCTAGCACATGTGCTGAAACAAGATGCTGATAAGTTAGAATCTCGTACAGATGTTCGCCTGTTTGTGGGTTATCCCAGAGGAACGAAAGGTGGTTTATTTTATAGTCCTAAAGATCAGAAGGTCATTGTTAGCACTAAATCCTAGTTTTTAGAAGAAGACTATATAATGGATCACAAGCCCAGTAGCAAAATTATTCTAGAAGAACTTAGAGAGGACACGTCTACTTTAGTACCAACAGTACAAGATGAAGTACCCCAAGAGACTTCAACACGTGTCACACATGATACACAACCATAGACAGTGCCTCATCGTAGTGGGAGAGTTGTGAGGGAACCTGAGAGATTCATGTTATTGGGAGACTCTTCAGATTGATCCCGGGTAAACATGATCCTGATCCCCGAACATATGACGAAGCACTCCAAGATATAGATCTAGTATCTTGGCAAAAGGCAATGAATTCTGAAATAGAGTCTATGTACTCTAATAAGGTCTGGGAGCTTGTAGAACCACCTGATGGTGTAAAAGCCGTTGGATGCAAGTGGATCTACAAAAGGAAAAGAGGGACAGATGGGAAGGTAGAAACCTTCAAAGCAAGTCTTGTTGCGAAAGGGTACACTCAGAAAGAGGGAATCGATTATGAGGAGACCTTTTCACCGGTAACCATGCTTAAATCTATCCGGATACTCTTATCCATTACCGCTCATATGGATTATGAGATTTGGCAAATGGATATCAAGACAGCTTTCCTTAATGGAAGTCTTGAAGAAAACATCCATATGAAGCAACCAGAAGGGTTCTTTGAAAAAGGCAAAGAGCATCTAGTGTGCAAGCTCAATCGGTCCATTTATGGACTGAAGCAAGCTTCAAGATCTTGGAACATCCGGTTTAATGAAGTAATCCAGTCATATGGATTTATTCAGTGTCCGGATGAGTCTTGCGTATACAAGAAGTGTAACGAAAACATGGTGGTATTTCTTGTACTATACGTAGATGATATTTTGTTAATTGGTAACAATGTCAAGGTATTATCGGACGTAAGAGTATGGTTGTCCAAACAATTTGATATGAAGGACTTAGGAGATTGTGCACATATTCTTGGGATCAAAGTTATAAGGGATCACAAGAAAAGAATGTTGTGTCTGTCCCAAGCTTCATATATAGATACAATGCTTGATCGTTTTAGCATGCAGAATTCCAAGAAAGGTTTCTTACCTTTTAGGCATGGAGTAACTCTATCTAAAGAGATGTCTCCAAAGACATCAAAGGAGATAGAGGACATGAAAGCAGTTCCTTATGCTTCGGCTGTAGGAAGCCTTATGTATGCAATGCTATGTACGAGACCTGATATCTGTTTTGCCGTGGGCATGGTTAGCAGATATCAGAGTAACCCTGGACAAGGACATTGGACTGCGGTAAAGCATATATTAAAGTAACTGAGAAGGACTAGAGATTATATGCTAGTTTACCAAGCAGACGATTTGCTCCCTGTGGGTTACACGGATTCAGATTTCCAATCGGATAGGGACAACAGTAAGTCTACATCAGGCTATGTGTTTACTTTAGGAGGTGGAGCTATTACATGGAGGGGTGTTAAGCAGAAATGCATTTCGGACTCAACCGTGGAAGCTGAATATGTGGCAGTCTCTGAGGCAGCTAAAGAAGCAGTATGGCTCAGGAACTTTCTAATGGACTTAGATGTGATTTCTGGTTTGCCCAGAATTATCACAATTTATTGTGATAATAGTGGTGCAGTTGCAAACTCAAAGGAACCACAAGCCCATAAGGCAAGTAAACATAAAGAGCGTAAGTACCACCTGATACGAGATATAGTGAAGCGAGGAGAAGTTGTCATCGCCAAGATTGCATCAGCAGATAACCTGGCAGATCCTTTCACTAAGGCCCTTCCAGCGAAAGCTTTCGATCGGCATGTGGAGGGGATGGGAATCAGATGTATAGCAGCAGATATGGAAGCTTAGTCATTAGTATAAGTGGGAGATTGTTAGAGTGTATACTGAAAGCCTAAGCTTTTGTAAACATTTATTTTGAATAAAGAATCACATTTAGTCAAATTATATACATTTATTTGTAGTTGTTCAATTAATTTATATTGTAGATAACATAGTATGTGGTCTCACATGCAGAAGATAATGTTATTAGTACCTTATAAATTATAAATAGTAGCTCACGACCAAGATGGAAAACAAACCATTGGAAGGTCGTAATGTAATTGGGGATTAGTTTATCTTAACTACATAATTACACTAGTACACTTAAGTGTATTGAGTAGGGCTATTAGAGGTCGTTTCTTTTATACTGACTTTATAAAGGAACAAAGACATTAGTTATTATAGAAGTGTGTGCTCTTAATCCTAATATAATAACAAGCACATATATTTGATATTTATTTCTTTATGTTATCAATGGGTGAGATTTAGTTTGATAAATCAATAAGCCCGATAAGTTGGAAAATGATATCACTTATAGTGTGTGTTGTTGATTATAAAAGGAAACTATGTCCTAGAAATCTAGGTTGAGAATGTCCCCAAGAGGAGCTCATATGGATTGTCATGTTAAACCCTGCAGGTGAACATAGTCCGACATGATGATAAGGTTGAGTGGTACTACTCTTGGACTAAGATATTAATTAAGTAAGTTGTCAGTAACTCATTTAATTAGTGGGCATTCATTATCTTAAAAATAGGGAGACTAACATACTCATAATAAGATGGAGCCCAAAAATGTAATTTGTAATTGGTGCGGTAGTTCAATAATAGTTCTCTAGTGGAATGAATTATTATTGATAAAATTAAGTTGTGTGTTCGGGGCGAACACAGGATGCTTAATTTTATCGGGAGACCAAAACCAATTCCTCCTCTCGGTCCCTATCATAGCCTCTTAATTATAGAGTTCTATACCCACCTATACCCACTTTCTTACCCATCTAAAGGTGGTCAGCCAAGCCTTGCTTGGATTCCAAGCAAGGGCCGGCCTAACCATGTTTAGATGGGAATGATTGTGGCCGACCCAAGCATGGGTTCAATCTATGTGTGGTCGGCCATTAAAAATAGAAAAGGAATTTTAATTTTAAATTTTTTCTTATATGGAATACATGATTTAAAAGAGAGTTTAAAAATTAAAATATTTCCTTTTATAAGATTCTACAAAAGATTAAGAGAAGAGTTAAATCTCTTTCCTTATTTGTAGATTAAAAGGTTGAATTTAATTTTGGTAAAAACTTTCCTTATTTATAAATCATTCACATGTTGAAAAGATAAATTTTAAAATTATAGAAATTTCCTTTTTTAACATCAACCATGAAGCGATTATTAAAGAGAAATTTTATTTTAAAATTTTTTCGGAAGCAAATTAGGAAGCTTTAATTTTTCTAGCGAAAAATTTCCTTGTTTGCTTGTTTTGATGTGGCCAGCCATATGCATTAAGAAAAGGATTTTAATTTTAATTAATTAAATTTTCCTTTTCAATGGAAAAAGAATTAAGGAAGCTTTTATTAAATTTTCCGTATTTGCCAAGGCTAAGGATTATAAATGAGGGTGTTTGGGTGCCTTCATTGATACAACCTCTTTTCTTCCTTGGTGTGGCCGGCCTCTTCCTTTTCTCTTCTGACCATATTTGTGGCTGAACCTCCTCTTCCTCTTGGAGATCAAGTGGTGGCCGGATCCTAGCTTGGAGAAGATGAAGAGGAAGCTTGCATCCCTTGGAGCTTGGTTGGTGGAAAAGGTTCTTCATCCTTAGGAGGTTTTGTGTTTGGCTGAAACTTGAAGGAGGAAGAAGAAGGTGCTAGGTGGTTCTCGTCTCGGAAGATCGTTGCCCACACAACGTTCGAGATTAGAAGAGGAATACGGTAGAAGATCAAGAGGTCATTATCTTCAAAGAAAGGTATAACTAATTGTTGATACAGTCTGACCTGGCTGTTGTTTTGATGTTGACACGGATTTAAGTTTGTATCAGATGTTAATTAAACTCGGTTTGATTAATGATCAAGGTTGATCAAGTGGAAGGAAAAGTCCAAGTTGGAAACTTGTCACGCGAAGTCAGAGAGGGCTCGGAGAGAGCTCGTTCTCCGGACTAGGTCAAAGAGGGCTCGGTAGCTCGTTCTCTGGACCTGACGAAGTCGAAGAGGGCTCGGTAGCTCGTTCTCCGGACTAGGTCAGAGAGGGCTCGATAGCTCGTTCTCTGGACCAGACGAAGTCGGAGAGGGCTCGGTAGTTTGTTCTCCGGATTAGATCAGAGAGGGACCTAAGTGGACATTCCATGGTACATTGGATCGGTCGGCAGACCGATCCAGTGATATATAAGACAGTGGATCGGTCGGCAGACCGATCCAGTGAAACTAAGTTTCCATGGATCACTCAGTAGCACACTGAGTGTAATCTGATCGGTCTGTAGACCGATCAGGAAACACTCAGTAGCACACTGAGTGCAATCTGATCGGTCTGTAGACCGATCAGGAAACACTCAGTAGCACACTGAGTGCAATCTGATCGGTCTTGGAGACCGATCAGGAGATGATATTGCGAAGAAAAGAAGGCAGGGGATCGGTCTGCCGACCGATCCACCTGCAGTCTGATCGGTCTCCACGACCGATCAGACAAGCTGCGGACCGATCAGGATATGTCCTGATCGGTCCATGGATCGGTCTGGTGACCGATCCACACACAATCAGATTTGTTCGCTGTTTCTGCGATTCCTCCACTGCATTTGATCTGCCTGATTCATGTGATATAATCCTCTGTGCTGTTAGCTTTTGAGTTTGCAGGATCACAGGTATCATTCCAAGCCTAATTTCAAATTAAGTCCATAAGAGGAATACGACAAATGGCCTTTCTGCTGTGATTCGCGGCGCATGGTGCATTTGAAGCATCAACGGCTACTGGTGTGATCTGGCTGCGATCCGCTTGACTCCTGGTGATTGGTTCGAGCTCAGAAGACACCAGTGAAGACTGTGATTTCATTGGTGTGAGTTCAGAGAACCAGGTAAGAAGGAAGAGGGATTGGCTGCAGCGATGATTCTGTGCAGTTTGACCACGATCCATGACAGCAGAGAATAGGGGCTTAAGAAGCAGTAAAAAGCGAGAGGAAAGAAGAACAAGAAAGCAAGAAAGTGAAAAAAGAAACACGTTCTGTTGATCATTGAGGTGTGCTAAGTTCTTGAGCTCTCGGGTGATAAACTGCTGTCTGTGAGTTCTCTGTTTCCACTGATCCTCGCGTGGTTGTAAGCGTTAGTTCATTCTTCTCTGCCACCGAGCTCTGTAAGTCTTGTGCTTTAACATATATATTTCTTGAGACTTTGTGGAGAGGTCACTCCACCGAGAAGGAGGATCTTTAGCCGGAATTTATCCGGGGTGTGATCTACCGAAGATCAAGGGGTCGTCCACCTTACGGACACGCCGAGGAGTAGGGGCAAGTTATCCATGAACCTCGTAAATTCGTGTGTTAGTGTGCTTGTTTCCTCTTTGTTTTAGTTTCCTAATTCCGCTGTGCTAACAAGTTTCTTTGTAGAAATTTGTGTTTAAGTTTTTAAGAGGCTATTCACCCCCCCCCTCTAGCCATCTAAGATCCCAACAAGTGGTATCAGAGCCTGGTGCTCTTCATCTGGACTAACATCCTAATGAGCAAGAAGATGGCCATGAAGGAAGGATTCAGCACCAACAGACCACCCTTCTTCGATGGAGCAGATTTCGAATATTGGAAGAGTCGCATGGAGTATTATCTCAAAACTGATATCTCCATGTGGTTTTCTGTAAAGGAAGGATTTACGCCTCCAAAGGACGAAGAAGGTAAGGAACTCGACTCCTCGAGGTGGTCTACCGAACAAACTCGTAAAGGGCAAGCCGATGCCAAGGCGGTAGTCACCTTACAATGTGGGATTGCCAAGGACCAACTCGTCAAGGTAGGTCCATTCTCGAGTGCAAAAGATTTATGGAACAAGCTTATCGAGCTCCAAGAAGGAACTCGAGATTCTCGGATAGCCAAGAGGGACCTATTCTTGAATCAACTACAAAATCTCACCATGAAGGAAAACGAAACGGTAAGTGAGTTACATGGGAGGTTCAAGGAAATCATCAATGGTCTACATTCCGTAGATGAACGCGTGGAGAATCGCGATCTAGTAAGGTATGCTCTTAAAGCCTTTCCAAGGAATGCCTTGTGGTCATCTATGGTAGATGCCTACAAGGTTTCCAAGGATCTTTCCATTGTTAAGTTAGACGAATTCTTTTGTGAAATGGAACTTCATGAACTTGCTAACAAAGGTCAAAGAGAGAAAGGTATTGCCTTAGTTGCAGGACCAAAGAACAAGGATGGAAGAAGAAAGAGGGAAAAGAAGAAGGAGAAAGAGATTTCTTCATCTACATCCTCCTCCGAGTCCGATGATGAAGGTGGATCATCATCAAGCGAGATGGCAAATTTTGTGAGGAGGATCATGAGAAGAAGCCGAAGATACAAAGGAAAAGGTAAACCTAATGATCAAAATATCGATAAGACTAATGTTACATGTTATGAGTGTAGCAAGAAAGGCCACTACCGGAGTGAGTGTCCAAAACTCAAGAAGGAGGGACGGGCTAAAAAGAAGGAGGAAAGAGCCAAGAAGAAGAAAGCTCTCAAAGCCACTTGGGATGAATCATCCTCAAGCTCATCGGAGGAGGAAGAGAAGAAGGAGAAGAGTACTCGGCAATTGGCACTCATGGCAAGGGAGGAGTCCGAGTCCGAGAGTGATGACTCAAGCACTTCAGCCGCGGCTTCATCATCGTCGGATGATGAAGAGGTAACCTCTTCTCACTTAGAAAAATGTTATAAGACTATTACACATTTGTCTACCTTGCTTAAAAAATCAAAAACAGAAAATAAATCATTAAAAGAAGAAGTAGAAAACTTGAGGGCCCTTAGGGAAGATGAGGTTGATGACCTACATCTAGAGGTCCTTGAGAATGAGAACAAGGCCTTGAAGGGTGAGGTTGAGAAACTCAAGAAAATGCTTGAAAAATTCTCAACTAGCTCTAAGACCCTAGACATGATTCTAAATGCCCAAAGGGCGGTCTACAACAAGGCTAGATTAGGATACCAACCTAAGGAGTCTAGCTTTATTTCTTTAGTGTCAAGAACCCAATTTCATAGATCGCATGTTTCTAGGGTTCATGAGACTAGGAAGAAGGTAACAAAGGCATGGGTGCCTAAGTCTTTCATTGTAGATGCATTAGGTCCCAAGATTTGGGTACCTAAAACATCTATCTTTCGTGTCTTGTAGGCATTGGTAAAGGGGGAGCATCTATCAACTTGGTTTGTTGATAGTGGATGCTCCAAGCACATGACCGGGGACAAGTCACTATTTTCTACCATTCAAAACAAAAATAGAGGTAATGTGTCCTTTGGTAATAATGGTAGCCTTAAGGTTATAGGGGTTGGAGACATTCATATATCCGAATATCTCCAAATCAAGAATGTCCTTCTAGTCAAGGGGATGACTTTTAATCTCCTAAGTGTCAGTCAATTGTGTGATACGGGTTACACAATTGAGTTTCATTCGAGTCAATGTCTAGTTAAAAACATTGACACACTTGACACGGTACTAGTAGCCACAAGGGTAGATAACATTTATCAAGTTTCTTTTAAAAGTTCTACTAATGTTCTTGCTAAGTGTTTCATGTCAAAAGAAGAAGAATCGTGGCTTTGGCATAGGAGGTTGGCTCATGTGAACATGAAGAATATCCAGAAGCTGGTCAACAAAGGGTTAGTGCGAGGCTTACCAAGCATCATGTACCAAAAGACCAAATTGTGTGATGCATGTCAGAAGGGTAAGCAAACTAAAGCGCCTCATAAAGGTAAAAGCGCTGTAAGTACAACTACTGCCTTAGACCTATTACATATGGATTTGTTTGATTGCAGTAGTGTTATTTCATTAAATGGAAGTAGATACTGTTTAGTGATTATTGATGACTTTACTAGGTATACATGGACCTTCTTTTTGAAAACTAAGGATCAAACCATAGATATTTTTATTTCCTTTTGTAGAAGAACTGAAAATGAAAAATCAACAACAATTTAAACCATTAGAAGTGATCATGGTGGGGAATTTCAAAATCATAGGTTTTTAGAATTCTGTCAAGAAAAGGGATATAGGCATGAGTTCTCTACTCCAAGGACCCCACAGCAAAATGGGGTTGTGGAGAGAAAGAACCGAGTCTTACAAGAGGTTGCACGAAGTATGCTCAATGAGTACTCACTACCGAGTTACTTATGGGCTGAAGCTGTAAATATAGCTTGCTATGTGCAAAACCGAATCCTGATACATAGGTTTTTAGGAAAGACTCCCCATGAACTTTGGTTTGGAAAACCCCCTACAATTAAACATCTTAGGGTGTTTGGTTGTAAGGTGTTTATTTTGAACACCAAGGACCATCTTGGAAAATTTTCGGCCAAGGTTGATGAAGGGATACTGGTCGGGTACTCGCTCACCAGCAAAGCCTATCGAGTCTACAATAATAGGACTAAATTGATTGAAGAGTCCTCTGATGTAGCTTTTGAAGAAATCCCTAACTTAAATGATCAATCAAGGGATGTAGGAGAAATTCAATTTGAACTTAGAAGGCTAAGTTTGAATGATCGAAACATAGAAAGAGTCGAAGTTGACTCTGATGATGATGAGCAAAGGCAACAAAGAACTCAATCTGATCCTTTGCCTGATATTGAGTCCTTGCCTGTGCCTAGTGAAACCATTCATGAGGCACCACCAACACCAAGACAATCTAGGATAGCCACTAGTCATCCCCAAGACCAAATTGTGGGAGACATCCAACAAGGGGTTAGGACTAGGTCATTCTTTAGAAATGAGTCTAATGAAGTCGCATTGATTTCAGAGATTGAACCAAAATTATTTGATGAGGCATTGCGCGATCCTGATTGGATCATAGCTATGCAAGATGAGTTAGGTCAATTTGAAAGGAGCCAAGTGTGGGACTTAGTTCCTAGACCTAAGAAGACCACCATTATTGGAACTAAATGGGTCTTCAAAAATAAGTTAAATCAAAAGGGAGAAGTTGTAAGAAACAAGGCAAGACTTGTAGCCAAGGGCTATAGTCAAGTCGAAGGTCTCGATTATGATGAGACTTATGCTCCCGTGGCCCGATTAGAGTCCATTCGTTTGATGCTAGCTTTTGCTACACATAGAGGTTTCAAGCTCTATCAAATGGATGTTAAATCTGCCTTCTTAAATGGCTTTATTAAAGAAGAAGTCTATGTTGAACAACCATCGGGGTTTGTAAATACCGAAGCTCCAAACCACATGTACAAGCTCAAGAAAGCACTTTATGGGCTTAAACAAGCACCACGAGCTTGGTACGAAAGGTTGTTAACATATTTACTAAAAAAGGATTTTGTAAGAGGCCAAATAGACCCAACACTATTTCTACATAGAGATGGTGAAAACATTTTTGTAGCCCAAGTGTATGTCGATGACATAATTTGTGGCTCAAATAACAAGGGCTATTTGAATGAATTTATTTCTCACATGGAAAGTGAGTTTGAGATGAGTCTAGTAGGAGAATTGACATTCTTCCTTGGACTTGAAATCAAACAAACTCGAGATGGAATTTATGTCCATCAGACGAAATACACTCAAGAGATGCTCAAAAAATTCAAATGAGTGACTCTAAGGAAGTATCCACTCCAATGGCGACAAACACTCATCTTGACAATGATGAGAGTGGGAAACCAGTTGATCTAACGCAATATAGAAGCATGATCGGTAGTCTTCTATATCTCACAGCTAATCGACCGGACATACTTTTTGCTGTGGGCATGTGCGCTAGATATCAAGTTTGCGCCAAGGAATCTCATTTAACTGCAGTTAAGAGAATTCTAAGATATCTCAAGGGCACAATTAGAGTAGGACTGTGGTACCCTCGTACGGAGTCTTTTGATTTGATAGGCTATACCGATTCTGACTATGCTGGATGCAAATTGGATCGGAAAAGCACTAGTGGGGGTTGCCAATTTTTAGGTTCATCATTGATTAGTTGGTCAAGTCGGAAGCAATATTGTGTTGCTCTCTCCACGACCGAGGCTGAATACATTGCCATGGGAGAGAGTGTATCACAATTGTTGTGGATGATTCACACTCTAGAAGATTATGGACTTTCATATAAAGGAGTGCAAGTGTTGTGTGACAACATTAGCACAATAAAGCTAACGAAAAATCCAGTCCATCATTCAAGGACCAAACACATTGAAGTGCGTCATCACTTCATTAGAGATCACGTAGCTAGGGGAGACATTGCACTCACATATGTTGAGTCAAAGTCAAACTTAGCCGACATTTTCACCAAACCCCTTCCGGAAAATGAATTTAGTCATTTAAGGAGAGAATTGGGAATGTGTTTGGCTCAATAGGACATTAGGATTTCATCATGATCAATAAGGACAACTAAAACTACAAGAGAAATTGAGAAATTAATTTGGGCAACTTGGGGACATCTCACACAAACTATAAGGTTTAACAAATTATTTTTGTTTGCTAAATATGGGGTGAGATGCTAGGATCAACCAAATTATTCAAAATGTATCATGCATCCCTTGAATAATTACGTTGAAGAGACATAAATTGAGTATGGGGAAGGTCATTACATAATTCATGTGTATTTGGCTCCTAGATCTTACTCATATATTCCAACCAAGGAATCTTGGTTGGACCTGTGTCTAGAAATCATCTAACCTTGTTGATGTGTTGATTGATACCCTTGATTGATACCTTCCTGATTTTGATTGAAAATAGGACAAGTTGGTGAAGAAATCTTGACATATTTTGACAAACTTGTGATTACTCATAGCAAGGATATATTTTGAACCGATGGCCTGAGACAGATTTATTACCTTGGTTCACTATAGATCATAGTTTCAGCAAACAAACAAAACAAACTTCTCTGGTTTTGAAACTTTGAGATTCAACACATTTGTTATGTAGTGTCTGAAACTTTCGAGCCCTAAATAACTTCAAATCATTAGAGCTCATCATTAGGAAATATTCATTGGTATCACTGAATATAATCTGTGGGCTCTTCAGACCCTAGGTTCTGAACTTGGAAGTTGTTGAACCAAGTTTCAGAGCTTTCGATACGAATTTCAGAGACTGAAATCACTGGTTATCAGACACTGATCGGTCCAGGGACCGATCAGGATGATATCTGATCGATCTCTACGACCGATCAGGAGAGTTCCACCTCTATCGATTTCTGATCGGTCCGGGGACCGATCAGGAGGTTCCCTGATCGGTCTCCACGACCGATCAGGACACTCCCTGACTGATCAGGACGTTCCCTGATCGGTCAGGATTTCTCCTGTTCGGACAGCCGTCCGATCCTATGATCTTATTATTCTCTTTAACTTCCCCCAATCCTTCGTCCTCTCATTTCAGCCGAAAACCCTTGCCGAACCACTCCTCAGTCCCGACTCTTCTCTCCATCTTCTCCGAAAGCCTCAAATGGCGCCCAGGTAACTTCCTTTCTCCCCGAAATCTGTTCATTTTTGGCATTTTAGCTTCTTTTCACAGTGTATCTCTGTGTGTTGTCTCGGTTCTCGACTCTGTGGCTCCCGTGGACTCCCATTTACCCCGACCATGTCCTATTTTTGACCTATTTAGGAAGAAATCAGCCGGTGAGGGTACGTCTAAGTCATCAACTGAGAAATCCAAGTCGCAGGCACCCTCCCAACCTCAACCTTCTTCTTCTTCGAGATTCCCGAACCGACAGTTTGAACAAGCGTTTCAACAGAGGACATTCAAGCTACTCCCATGTCGATCTGTGGATCGAAAGTACATGGATGAGTTTTGTCCCTCTGTATCCGAAACCCTGGCTTATTATAAACTTGACTCGTTAGTCTACCTAGAAAGGGACATCAACTATGACCTAGTATCTGAATTCTATAACAATCTTCATCAGGCCAGTGATGGTGCTTATAGAACCAGAGTTGCTAAAAGAACTATCGATTTCTCCGTCGTAGAATTCTTTGGGTATCTAGGTTGCCGAATGTGTTCAGGAGATCTTTTTCCCATTTATCCTGATTTACCCCATCCTTTACCTCCTCCATTTGATGTCTCACCAGATTCCATCTATGAGTACTTCTTCGGTCATCCTAGACCAGATGGACTGGATGAGTTGGATGTCGAGTTTCCTACTTTTGCGGCTCTGAGACTATCTCCTCCTCACTATATTCTTTTTAAGATAGTCACAAACTGTCTTCTTCCAATCACATCCAAACCTCTAGCAGAGATCCGACCCTATCATTGTTTGATGCTTTATGGGTTGCGTCGGTGTCTCGACTTTGACATTATGTCCAGCATCTATTCTTCGATCATCTCATATACTCAGCCTAGCAGCTCCACTATTTATATGCCTTATGGGCATATAATTACAGATTGGCTCGAGACCCTTCTGATAGATGTGTCTAAGGGTAGGATAGTGAAGATGGTCAGACAGGATTGCAGACTTGGGAAACGGGCATTTTCCAAGTCCGGTATCTTGGGACAGAATGGGACTATTCGATGGAAGGATGGGAGAGGTCTGGGAGAGTTACCATGGGCACATCCTCGACAGGTTGCTGCTCCTCCTGCTGCTGCTAATGAGGCCGATCTTGATCTGCGCTGGCATATCGCTGAGCTAGAGAGCCGCTTCGATCAGCACGATGAGCTGCTGTCTGCTGAGCTCCATGGACTGCGTGTTCGGATCGACCAGCGCTACGATGACTTACGCAGTCAGCAGTTGGTGACGCAGCAGCTGCTTCTGGGCTGGATGGCCAACTACCCACCTCCGCAGCATTTCTCGGGTCATCCACCTTCGAGCTCCAGCATGCCGCCTCAGGGTTACATGCCTCCAGCAGATGATGATGATGTTCCTCGTTGTGAGGATATTGATTGATACATTCTGTGTGTCACTTTGCCTGTCTGTGTTTTGGATGCTATTTGTTGGATATCTTTGTCTGACCTGGATACTTATGCTACTCATATATTTTTGCTATTCATTTGTCTATTTCTTGCTTTTCCTTATGCTTCAGTTCATATTAATATGTTGTTCCTATGCCATGACTTGATTGTATCTTATCTCTTTCTTGCTGTCATATAATACACTTAGAGGGAACTCTAGGTGCATTAAGAAAAAGACAGTATGGGTTAAGGGGGAGCCTTTTGAGTTTTGTCACCTCATTTGCACCTTTTCGGTGTTTGACAAAGGGGGAGAGGACACCTAAGTTTAGAGATGTATGAAGGCTTGATTTTAGGGAGAAGATAACGGGAAGGATCTTGATTCCCGTTATTGACTTAGTGGTGTATCCATCTTAGGGGGAGGATCTTGATTCCCCTAAAATTATGAAAATAAGAACATTTCTGATCTAAACTTAAATCGTGTTGTCAAACAACAAAAAGGGGGAGATTGTTGATACAGTCTGACCTGGCTGTTGTTTTGATGTTGACACGGATTTAAGTTTGTATCAGATGTTAATTAAACTCGGTTTGATTAATGATCAAGGTTGATCAAGTGGAAGGGAAAAGTCCAAGTTGGAAACTTGGCACGCGAAGTCGGAGAGAGCTCGTTCTTCGGACTAGGTCGGAGAGGGCTCGGGAGCTCGTTCTCCTGACTAGGTCGAGAGGGCTCGGTAGCTCGTTCTCCGGACTAGGGCAGAGAGGGCTCGGTAGCTCGTTCTCTGGATCTGACGAAGTCGGAGAGGGCTCGGTAGCTCGTTCTCCGGACTAGGTCAGAGAGGGCTCGGTAGCTCGTTCTCTGGACCTGACGAAGTCGGAGAGGGCTCGGTAGCTCGTTCTCCGGACTAGGTCAGAGAGGGCTCGGTAGCTCGTTCTCTGGACCGGACGAAGTCGGAGAGGGCTCGGTAGTTTGTTCTCCGGATTAGGTCAGAGAGGGACCTAAGTGGACATTCCATGGTACATTGGATCGGTCGGCAGACCGATCCAGTGATACATAAGACAGTGGATCGGTCGGCAGACCGATCCAGTGAAACTAAGTTTCCATGGATCACTCAGTAGCACACTGAGTGTAATCTGATCGGTCTGTAGACCGATCAGGAAACACTCAGTAGCACACTGAGTGCAATCTGATCGGTCTGTAGACCGATCAGGAAACACTCAGTAGCACACTGAGTGCAATCTGATCGGTATGTAGACTGATCAGGAAACACTCAGTAGCACACTGAGTGCAATCTGATCGGTCTTGGAGACCGATCAGGAGATGATATTGCGAAGAAAAGAAGGCAGGGGATCGGTCTGCCGACCGATCCACCTGCAGTCTGATCGGTCTCCACGACTGATCAGACAAACTGCGGACCGATCATGACATAGGTCCATGGATCGGTCTGGTGACCGATCCACACACAATCAGATTTGTTCGCTATTTCTGCGATTCCTCCACTGCATTTGATCTGCCTGATTCATGTGATATAATCCTCTGTGCTATTAGCTTTTGAGTTTGCAGGATCACAGGTATCATTCCAAGCCTAATTTCAAATTAAGTCCATAAGAGGAATACGACAAATGGCCTTTTTGCTGTGATTCGCGGCGCATAGTGCATTGGAGGCATCAATGGCTACTGGTGTGATCTGGCTGCGATCCGCTTGACTCCTGGTGATTGGTTCGAGCTCAGAAGACACCAGTGAAGACTGTGATTTCATTGGTGTGAGTTCAGAGAACCAGTAAGGAGGAAGAGGGATTGGCTGCAGCGATGATTCTGTGCAGATTGACCACGATCCATGACAGTAGAGGACAGGGGCTTAAGAAGCAGTAAAAAGCGAGAGGAAATAAGAACAAGAAAACGAGAAAGAAAGCAAAAAAAAAAAAGTTCTGTTGATCGTTGAGGTGTGCTAAGTTCTTGAGCTCTCGGGTGAGAAACTGCTGTCTGTGAGTTCTCTGTTTCTTCTGATCCTCGCGTGGTTGTAAGCGATAGTTCATTCTTCCTTGCCACCGAGCTCTGTAAGTCTTGTGCTTTAACATATATATTTCTTGAGACTTTGTGGAGAGGTTACTCCACCGAGAAGGAGGATCTTTAGCCGGAATTTATCCGGGGTGTGATCTACCGAAGATCAAGGGGTCGTCCACCTTACGGACATGCCGAGGAGTAGGGGCAAGTTATCCCCGAACCTCGTAAATTCGTGTGTTAGTGTGCTTGTTTCCTCTTTGTTTTAGTTTCCTAATTCCGCTGTGCTAACAAGTTTCTTTGTAGAAATTTGTGTTTAAGTTTTTAGGAGGTTATTCACCCCCCCTCTAGCCATCTAAGATCCCAACACTAATAATTGTTTTCCGCATCATGTTAGTTTTGTTTCTTTGTATAAATACCAAATACAAGAGGCATGTGATTCTAGTTTTTCGAATTAGTTTTCGAAGTTGTGTTCTTTTGTTTTTTTTCTTTTCCTTGTGATTTGATTGTTCTTAGTGGTTAACCTAGGGTTACTATGGGAAGGTTAAATATTTAATTTCCTTAAAAGGCTTTGTCTAGTCGGTGGTGGTTGCTCCCATATCCAAGAAGGCCAAGTGCCTCGCCATACAGTACTGGAAGCCGATTTTGGAAATAGATATTTAATTGTCTTCGTGAATAGGTGATTTGGATCGATCATGTTAAGTTCTGCAGGAGATCCAAGTCTAAACCTAAAAGAACAAATAAGTTAAACTTAATATCAAACGTGTTATGTTCTGTAGGCGATCTATGTTTAATTTAAAAGAACACATGGTAGCTAGGAAAAGGTTGAGACCTTTGTACAAATTTTTTGTACAGTGGAACCATTAGGCTTTCCGAGTAGCAACCAACAGAGTCTACTACGGTGCCTTACTTAGAACTCTTGTAGCTAACTATACCTCTGTTCAATGTGAATATGTATCTAGATTGGGACTTCGAATCATCTTTGTCTATCTAGAAGCTGGCATTCGTATATCCACCCACTTATAACCATATCACTATCCCCATATACCTAGAACATATCCTAAGTTTTTCTTAAGTACACAAGGTTTATCTTGACAACCGTCCAATGATCTATTCCTAGATTTGATTGGTATCTTCTCATGACACTCAAAGCATATGATACATTAGACCTTGTACATAACATAGCATACTTGATAGATCCTATCACAGATGCATAGGAAATCTTATTCATGCAAATCGTCTCATCTTCTATGTGTGGGCACATAGATTTTGAAAGTTAAATTTCATGCCTCATAGGTATGAAACCTTTCTTGGATTCAGACATGCTAAATTATTTTAGCACTTTGTCCATATACTTAGACTATAAAAGACCAAGGAATATTTTGGATCTATCTCTATAGATCTTTATACCAAAGATGTAAGTTTCTTCTCCCATGTCCTTTTTGGAGAACATCTTAGACAACCAAACTTTAGCTAATTATAGAAGTGGCACGTAGTTTCTTATGATTAATATGTCATCAATATATAATATTAGGAATATAACTACACTTTCACTAACCTTTTAGTATACACAAGGTTCATCAAGATTTTGTGAGACATCAAACTCTTTGATTTCTTCATCAAAATGAATATTCCAACTCTTGGATGCTTGCTTCCGTCCATAAATGAACCTTTGAAGCATGCATATTTTATTTCTATCAACATATATGAAACCTCAGGTTGTATGTATCATATATATGTCCTCAAGCAGGGTTCCATTAAGAAATGATATTTTCACATCAGTCTGCCATATCTTATAATCATAATGAGCTGATATGGCCATGTGTGTCCAAATGGATTTAAGTATAGCTATTGGTAAAAAAGTTTCATTATAGTTATTATATTACCATCCATATCAGTTTTCTTCTTGAAAACCTACTTGCACCCAATAGACGTGATGCCTTTAGTGGGTCCACCAAGTCTATACTTAGTTTTCATACATAAAATCTATTTCTCACTTTATAGCTATAAGTCACTTGTCCCTTTCTAAACTTTTTAAAACTTCTTTATATTAGTAGGTTCCTCATTCTTAATGAGTAATACATCATTTGATTCACTTATGAGAGATCCATATCTTTCATGAATATTACATGTCCTATGAGATTTATGAGGAAGTTGTGTTACCATAGGTTTAACTGATTGTTTATCATTATGAGTAATCAGTTGTGGTTATTAACTATGCATCTCTTTAGTGTCTATTAGAGTCTCTTAAACTTCATCAAGTTCAACCATACTCCCACTTATTTCCTAAAAGAGAAACTCTTTCTCTAGGAATGTCGCATGACTTGAAACAA
Source organism: Zingiber officinale (assembly GCF_018446385.1). Lineage (NCBI taxonomy): Eukaryota > Viridiplantae > Streptophyta > Magnoliopsida > Zingiberales > Zingiberaceae > Zingiber > Zingiber officinale. Next base: position 79,446,239 of record NC_055990.1, read on the forward strand.
ATACTTTTTGTTTGAAGGGATTATAGAATTGGTAACCCTTTGTTTCATTAGGATCTAACAAATAGATACATATTAGACTTAGCATCTAGCTTGTCTGACACAATCATCTTTACATAAGTAGGACAACCCCATATCTTTAAGTGAGATAGATGAGGTTTCTTACTAGCCTATATTTCATATGGAATAGTAGAGATTGCCTTAGTCAGGACTCTATTTAACAAGTAGTTGTCTCGAGTGCATAACCCCAAAAGGATTTGGAAAGATTTGCATGATTCATCATTGACCTAACCTTGTCTATCAAAGTTTAGTTTTACCTTTTAGATACACCATTATGTTGTGACATATAAGGCGAAGTCTATTGAGACAATATTCCATTATCCCTTAGATAATCCTGAAACTCTTGGCTTAAGTATTCACCACCTCGATCAGATTGAAGTTTCTAAATGCTTTTACAAAGTTGTTTCTCTTCTTCATTTCTGAATTCTTTGAACCTTTCAAAGGCTCTAGACTTGTGTTTCTTCAGATACACATAACCAAATCATGAATGACCATCAATAAAGGTAATGAAGTAGTTATAACCTTCTAGTATTTGAGTTGATATTGGTCTATATACATCGATATGTATGAAATCAAGTAACTCTTTGACTAGTTCACCTTTCAAGTAAAAGCTAACTTTGTCATCTTGCCTTTTAAACATGAATCACATGTATCAAATGAATCTAATTCAAATGATTCCAGAATTGTATGTCTTTGCAATTCGACATGCTTTTCTTGTATATATGTGGCCAAGGCAGCAATGCCATGAGTAGAAGGTCATTTGATCATCATTTTGAGAATGTTTATCACTCGTTTTGATATTGAATACATCACTGAATATATTTAATGTGTAGATGCTATTGCATAAAGTTCTTATACCGTAAAACATTTAAAGTTATATAATTATTACTAAAAGTTAAATGGAAATCTTTTCTATTTAAACAAAAAATAGAAATAATATTTTTTACTAATCGAAAAATGAAATAATAATTATCCAATTATAAGATAAGTCCATTAGGAGGTTTCAATAAATATGTTCTGATGGCGACAGCTACAACCTTTGCTCCATTGCCAAATCACAGATTTGATTCTCCCTTGATAAGTCTTCTATTATTTCTTAGCCCCTGTTGTAAGGAACTAGAGTGATAAACACACTTATGCGCAGTGGAAACCATCTAGTTCCTACAGGAGATCCATGCGAATGGTTAAGAAAAATATACTAAGTTTTCTATAAGAGCATAAAAGGTTATACCTTTGGTGCGTGCACACGGACTCCAGACAGTTTGGATCACAGCACGATCACACTTTCACGCCTCTATGGTATCCACACGAACAAGCCTTGCCTTCGTTTGTCTCATAAACTCACAAGTTAGAGAAGGAAACCACCTAAGGTAGCGCTAGCAACCTAGAGAAGGGGTTTCGGCCAAGAGGAGAAGAGAGGGAGGAGAGAATGAAGATCTACCCAAAAAATGAAGAGAAAAATGCTTATGTATTTTCATCCAATGAAAACACTTAATGACCATTAATTCAATTAATGAGCCTTAATGAGTATTTACACTCCATTAAGGACCACACGTGAAACTCCTTATTTTAAATTCAATTTCAAAAATTGAATGAAATGATTCATTGAATTTCAAAATCCAAGGAATATCTCCATTAATCCTCACTTGAGTCTAACTCAAGTCTAATTCACTTGAGTCTAACTCAAATCTAATTCAATCGAGTTTTCCTCAATTAATCTCATGCAATTTCAAATTCAATGAATAGCACTTTATTAATTTAAATTGACTCCTTAAGTCTAGTTTTAATTGGACTTAATCCAATAATTAGATCCAATTGAGTCTAACTCAATAAGTCCAATTCGGATTAGACTTAATTAAATGATTCATCATATGAACCCATTTTCAAATCTACTTGTTCTTTGTGTGTGACCCAATAGGTTCTCGTAACATTGGCAATGCACCCAAATCAACATTTGGATGCATAAGCAATGAGTGGCATCTAGTAAGGCATCATTGCTACCCCAAGTGACGAGAAAGTCGAGATCCAACCAAACCTGCGCATGGCTATTATCTTGTATGACTTGGTCCCTCTATCCTTGATATCTAGATTGACAATGAGGCATAAACCATGTCATCCTCTTATCAACCTTTGTGTTTCTTGATCTCTAAGTAGACACACTCAATCAAATAAGCTCAATATCTCATATTGACTTATTTGAGCAAGGTCATACTTTCTTGTGTCTTACTAATCAAGGGGCTCACAGATATCACTTATGTCACGCCCCGTGACCTATGCTTGTGACATCAGCGTTGCTCACGAATATAAATACTCAAAAACAACAAGCCTTATAAAATGAATACCAAACCAGTAATACTATAATGAAAATAATGTCTTTACAATCAAAAAGCAAAAGCGTACAAATAAAGATAACATGAACTAAAAGGATGAATCACTTGGACACGACTTCATTACAAGCCCCAAAACATCTCTTGCTCCTCCTTCTCAACTTGTTCCTCGTCTTTATCTGGGGATGGGAGTAAGGGGGGTGAGTGCTAGGAAAAACACTCAGTAAGTGGGATCGATCGAACATAGCATGACAAAATACAAAATATAGCAAAATATTTAGAATTCATGACGAAAACATATTTCATAAAACATGACAGAAACATAACTTAATCGAAAACATATAATTTTAGCAAGACATTCAAAATTCATGACAAAAATATAACTTAATTAATAACATAGCATTGTTAATCATCTTATTTTTCCATGGGATTACTGATCAGTTCCCTATATGTAATTCCTCTAAGAGGTGAGGCCATATATTGGTTATTATTACCCATCGCATCAGAGCAATAACTTGTCATATCTTATCATGTTTTCAGAAATTTCTTTTTACTGATCAGTCCCCTATATGTAATTCCTCTAAGAGGTGAGGTCATATATCGATTATTATTACCCACCACATCAGGGCCATAACTTGTCATATCTTATAATGTTTTCAGAAATTCCCTTTTACCATATCTAACTTGAGTCATAACAGTGCATCTTGGAATAAAAAGAAATGACTTTAAAATATAGAATGATGAAATGTAAACATATTCCTCAGCTGCACTCGAAACGAAAAGCCCACTTACTTGGTCAAAAACTTCTTTGGTTTTGGATAGAAACTTTACATAACTTGAACTTGCACTTGTTGATCGGTACTTGGTCTTGGAACTTTCGTAGAAACTTGCACAAAGGTTTAAGTGTCCATTTGGAAGACAATGCATTGGCTATATATAGGTATGAAGGGGTGGCCAAGGAATATGAAGAGATGGCTAGATGGAAGATCATTTATTAAAAAGGCTAGGGGAAAGGGTATGGCTAGATGGAAGTTACAAGTAGATGGAGGGGCATTCATTAAAAAGGCTAGGTAAAAAGGTCATGGCTAGATGGAAGTTACAAGTAGATGGAGGGTCATTCATTAAAAAGGATAGGTGAAAGGCCATGGCTAGATGAAAAGTCATCCATTAAAAAGGCTAGGTGAAAGGTCACCATAGCACAACTTTGCACATGAAACATAGGCATAGCTAGAACAATCCAAGTTACATAAAAGGATTAACACATGACTTATTATGTTATCATGATAAAATCAAAAGAAACATAGGTATAAAATTTTAACATATGACTCACTATGTCATCTTGTTAGAAAGCAAGAAAAACATAGATATAACTAGAATAAAAATTTAAAACACATAAAATTAATATGTGGCTCATTAAATTCTCATAATGTAGATCATAGAAGAAACATATGAGTAACTATACCCAACATCTGAAATCCCTAAGATCCAAACCTACGCATGACACAAAGTAATCGTAAACTTGGGTTCAATTTTTATGGTATTAAGATTTCTAGGAGTCGAACATAACTAGTGTCCATCATTATGTCCAAAATCAGGTTTTCACATCCCACCCTCCTTATTGGAAGTTTCAACTTTGAAACTTGAGCTCGCTTGATCTTCGAAGAGATATGGGTAATGCTTGCGCATCTTTTCCTCGGGTTCCCAGGTAGCTTCCCTTTCAGTGTGATTGGACCATTGTATTTTGATGTACGGGATGGTTCTTCATCTAAGTACTTGAGCCTTGGTGTCCATAATTCGAATGGGAACTTCTTCATACTTCAATTCTTCATTCAAGTTCCCTTCGACTAGGAGTGGTCCAGTTTCCAGAATATGGTTCGGGTCTGCAATGTATCTTCTTACTTGGGAGACATGAAAGACATTATGAATCCTTGACATATCCGGTGGTAATGTCAGTCTGTAAGCTAGTGATCCCACTTTCTCTAGAATCTCGAAAGGCCCTATATATTTAGGATTCAGTTTCCCCACTTTATTGTATCGAACTACTCCCTTCATTGGCTAAATCTTTATTTAGGCCTTATCACCTATTTCAAATTCCACTGGTCTTCTTTTTAAATTAGCCCAACTTTTCTACCAATCTTGAGTAGCCTTGAGTCATTCCTTGATGACAGTCACTTTTTCTACCGTGGTTTGGATAAGCTCAGGTCCAGTGATAGCTTTTCTCCTACTTCATCCCAAGATAGAGGTGACCAAGACTTGCGGCCATATAGAGCCTCGTATGGGGCCATTCCAATGTTTCTATGATAACTGTTATTATAAGCAAACTTGATTAAGGGCAGGTGCTCACTCCAATTACTATTGAAGTCCAAAGCACATGCTCTTAGAATGCCTTCAAGTGTGTGTATTGTCCTCTCAGTTTGGCCATCAGTCTGAGGGTGAGAGGTCGTGCTGAGAGTGGCCTTAGTCCCCATAGCTTTTTGAAAACTTTGCCAAAAGTTGGACACAAATCTTGGGTCTCTGTCGGATAGTATGCTTGCCAGCACTCCATGCAGCTGCACAATGTTGTCCATGTATAGAGTGCCAACTTATCCATATTATAATTCATGTGAACGGGTAGGAAATGTGCAGATTTTGTGAGTCTATCCACCACCACCCATATCCCATCATGGCTTTGTCTTGACTTTGGCAATCCCACCACAAAGTTCATGGAAATGTGCTCCCACATCCACTCTAGAATCTCTAAAGGTTGAAGAAGTCCTCCAGGTTGTTGGTGTTTTTCTTTGACTTGTTGACACACTAGGCACCTAGAGACAACATCCTTCTTCATTTTGCTCCACCAGAAGTTCTTCTTCAAATCTCTATACATCTTTGTACTGCCAGGGTGGACTGAGAATTTTGATTTGTGGGCCTCAGACATTACTTCTTGTTGAAGATTATCAATGTCAGGCACCCACAACCTTCCTTTCATCCATAAGATCCCGCTGTCATTTGTTTGAAGATCAAGTTCTTTTCCCTTTTTCATCTACTCTGTAAGTCTTGCCAACATCGAGTCTTGCTTCTGCTTCAACTTGATTGTTTCTCGAAGGCATGGTTGTACTGAGAGCGATGCCAAAACTATCTTGCCCATGGTCTTCCGACTTAAAGCATCAGCTACCTTGTTTGCTTTACTTGGGTGGTAGCTTATTATTAAGTCATAATCCTTTAAGAGCTCAACCCATCGTCGTTGCCTCATGTTTAATTCTTTTTGTGTAAACAGATATTTGAGACTCTGATGATCTGTAAACACTTCGCACTTGGCACCATATAGATAGTGTCTCTAAATTTTTAGTGTGAATATTACTGCAGCTAGTTCGAGGTCATACGTGGGATAGTTGTGCTCATACAATTTTAGTTGTCATGAAGCGTAAGAAATAACCCTTCCCTCTTGTATGAGGACACTCCCCAAACCTCCTTTTGATGCATCACTGTAAATAGTGAAATCCATATCTTTTGCGGGTAGTACTAGTACTGGTGTAGATGCAAGCCTTTTCTTCAAGGTTACAAAGCTCTTCTCACATTCATCACTCCAATAAATTTGGAGTTCTTTTGTGTGTGCTTGGTGAGAGGTATAACTATTGAGGAAAATCCTTTAATGAATTTTCGATAATAGCCAGTTAGCCCCAAAAAGCTATGAATCTCTGTTACTGTCTTTGGTCTTAGCCAGTCTAAAATTACTTCTACTTTCTTGGGGTCTACTTAAATGCATGCTTCAGAGATTATGTGACCCAAGAAGGTAACGCTTTTCAACTAAAATTCACACTTCTTGAATTTGGCATATAGTTCCTTATCTCTCAGTGTCTGGAGGGTAAGGCGAAGGTGCTCTTTGTGGTCTTCTTCACTTGGTGAATATACGAGGATATCGTCGATAAACACCACCACAAATTTTTCAAGATATGGTCTGAACACTCTATTCATGAGATCCATGAATGCTGTCGGGGCATTGGTTAAGCCGAATGGCATTACCATGAACTCGTAGTATCCATTCCTGGTTTTGAAAGCCGCCTTTGGTATATCTTCAGCCTTAACCTTCAACTGGTGATAGCCTGACCTTAAATCGAATTTGGAGAACACTGTAGCTCCTATAAGTTGGTCGAAGAGGTTATCTATCCTTGGAAGGGGGTACCTATTCATGATTATGATTTTATTCAATTCTCGGTAATCGATACACAATCTCATGCTCCCGTCTTTCTTCTTCACAAATAAAACTGGGGCTCCCCACGGAGATGCACTCGGTCTAATTTGCTTTTTGTTTAACAACTCTTGAAGTTGTTCTTTTAGTTCTTTGAGTTTCGTCGGGGCCATCCAGTAGGGTGCCTTTGATATTGGCGCTACACCTAGTGCCAAATTAATTTCAAAGTCTACTTCACGGTCTAGAATTGTGCCAGGTAGTTCCTCAGGAAATACATCTGGGAAGTCTTGAATGACTAGAATTTCTTCTAGACTAGCCTCAATCTTCTATTCCACCTCACTTATCATAGCTAGATATATTCCACCACTGCTCCTCATGGCTTTCCAAGTCTGAGATGCGGATAGGAGCAATCTCTTTTCCTTGGCCTTGCCATGGTAGATGATTTCTTCTTGGCTTCAAGTCCGAAGTTTGACACTCTTCCTGTGGCAATCCACTAATGTGTGGTTCTTGGCCAACCAATCCATTCCAAGAATGACATCAAACTCAACCATGTTTAGTTGAATCAGATCAGCTTCGAATATATGATTACCAATACTAACCTAACAGCTTCGATGCAACTTATGAGTTTCGATAGCTTTATTAGTGGGCATAGCTACTATATATGATTCACTAAGTATTTTAGCTCTAAGTCCTAACTTCATAGTGAATCTTTTAGATATAAAAGAATGAGTGGCACCATAGTCAAATAATACATAGGCAGTCATTTTGTTGATTAGAATGCTACCTGCCACCATATTGCTTGCGTTGTCCACCTCTTCTTGAGTCATAGCGAACACCCAAGTATTGGGCTTATTTTCCTTTGGTTTATTTTGGACTGTAGAAGAATTTGATACTGCCCCTTGTTTCTTGGGTTTAGGAAAATCCACAATTTAGTGCCCCATCTTCCCACAGTTGAAGCATGCACCAGAGATCCTACGACATTTTCCAAGTTGTCTGGAGTTACAAGTAGGACATGACTTAATGCTTTGGGAGGGCAAAGTGAAAGAGGTTCCTTTGGACTGGCCACTTGATAGGTTGAGCCATTTTAACCTTTGTTCACTTGGGGAAGATTGACTCCCGAGGGGTCACTTGTTCTTTCCTTCTTCTTCACGTCGTTTGATGTCCGTTTCGGCTCTAATGGTTGCTCCCATCAGATCGACGAAGTTAGTTGGCTTGTAGATTGCTAATGCTGACTAAATTCGGCTACTCAAACCCTTCTTGAAGCGATGTAGCTTCAGGGTGTCATCTACCATGATGGCTGGGGCATAGGTCCCGAGCGAGTTGAACTTTGAGTTGTACTCCAGTACGGGCATACCCGGAGCTTGAGTAAAGTTTTCAAATTCACTCAGCTTCTGTAACTTGAACTCAGTCGGATAGTACTGCTTAAAGAACATCTCTTTAAATTATTTCCATGTCACTGGTCCAGCTTCAGTCATTGATGGCGAAATGATTTCCCACAACTTGAATACCTTATCTTCTAGGAAGGGTGCCACAACATCCACTTTAAACACCTCTAGGATTTCCAGTAGTCAAAGCTGAGTCTCGATATTCTTGAGCCAGTTTTGACCAACTTCTGGGTCGGGGTTGCCATCAAACGTTGGGGCTTTGTTTTCCTGAAGGGACTCATAGAAGTACTTAATACCACACGATTGGACTTCTAGTGGCGGGTTGGGATTCTGGTTAGCACTTGGGGTTGCTAACCCTTGTAGTGTGATTGCTACGATGGTAGTGATGGCCATTAAATCTTCTTGGCTTAGGCTAACTCTTGGGGAGGGTTTGTGTTGGGCGCTACTCAGAATACCATTCTGTTTCCCCTGTACAAAAAATTTGTACAAGCACGGGACGTTTCCTAGCAACCCATGTGCTCTTTAGAAGTTAAACTTGGATTGGAAACGAAACTTAACATTTTTACTCCAAGATCGTTCTTCAAAGTTAAACTTGGATTGGAAACGAAACTTAACATTTTTACTCCAAGTTCAACCCTTGCGTTATTCAGAAGTTAAACCATATTACAGAAGTTGATTAAATATTTATTTCAAGGATTGACTTCTAGGTCGTTGGCGAGGCACTAGACCTTCTTGGTTATGGGATCATCCACCACTTTCTAGATAAAGCCTTTCAAAGAAATTGAATATTTAAACTTCTCACAATAACGTTAGGTTTAACTACAGAGATCTTAATCAAAGCACAAGATCGAAATACAAAATCAAAGCAAAAAAATGAAATCGCTAGCCTCTTGTGTTGGTATTTCAGGATCCATACAAATAAAACAAAACTAGTTGTGCTGCGAAAAGATAAATAGTTGTACCTTTCTTCATAGACAAAGACCTCATGATCTTCTATCATATTCCTCTCCTCTTCTTGGATGTCGTGTGGGTGACGTTTTACCAAGACAAAAATACTCGAACCCCTTTTGTTTCCAAGCCGCCTACCACCAAAAGATGCAAAGAAAGGAATGCCTCCTTCTTATTCTTCTCCTCCAAACCACAGGCCACCAAGGTGCTTCGTCTCTTCGTTTTCTTTTCCTCCAAGCTCTAGCCACCAAAAGAAGATGGGGCATCGACCCTAGAGGGAAGAAAAGGGAAGAAGAAAAGAAGTGAGGCGCCATCCCTAGATGAAAGAAAGGAAAAAATGGCCGCCGACCTTAAGGGAAAGGAGAGGGTTTTTAGTTGTGGAGAAAAAGTTATCATTTCTTAATTGAATTGTTGATTTTTATGGTACAACCTCCTCTCCTTTTATAATCCTTTGCCCCAGATAAAAAAGTAGAAAAAGTAATAGATTTTTGTTTAGAAAAAATCTCTAGAAAAGAATTAACATAATTCTGTTTAGAAAAATTTCTTAAGAAAGAATTAGTATAATTCTTTTTAGAAAATTTCTAAGAAAGAATCAACATAATTTTTTTTAGAAAAATCTCTAGGAAAGAATTAACATAATTCTTTTTAGAAAAATTTCTTAAGAAAGAATTAGTATAATTCTTTTTAGAAAATTTCTAAGAAAAAATCAACATAATTCTTTTTAGAAAAATCTCTAGGAAAGAATTAACATAATTCTTTTTAGAAACATTTCTTAGGAAAGAATTAATATAATTCTTTTTAGAAAATTTCTAATAAAAAATCAACGTAATTATTTTTAGAAAAATTTCTAATTCTGCTGAGAAAAAAACTCCCCTTTTTGTTCTTTTCTTTTGGTTTGGCTGGTCCCTTGCTTTGGCACCAAGCAAGGCTTGGTCGGCCCCTTTCTTGGGTAGGAAGCAAGGCTTGGTCGACCCCTTGCTTAAGCACCAATCAAGGATGTGGCCGGCCCCTTTCTTGGGTAGGAAGCAAAACAAAAATAGTCGAATGCGAGGCTCTATAGAGGCTACAATAGGGACCGAGACGAGAAATTGATTTTGGCCTTCTGATGGACTTGAGCTTCCTGTGTTCGACCCGAACATCCAACTCAAGTTCATCAATAATAACTCATACCACTAAAGAGTTATTATTGAACAACCACATCAATCCTATATTACAATATGGACTCCTTCTAATAATGAGTGTGTTAGTATCCCTGTGTTTAAGATATCGTATGCCCATTAATTAAATGAGTTACTAACAACTCACATAATGAACATCTAGCTCCAAGAGTAGTACCACTCAACCTTATTATCATGTTAGACTAAGTCCACCTGCAGGGTTTACATGATAAACCTAATCAGCTCCTCAAGGGGATATCATCAATCGAAATTACTAGGACACAGTTTCCATTTATAATCAACAACACACCATATAAATAATATTATTTCCCAACTTATCGAGCCTATTGATTTAACTGAATAAATCTCACCATTTGATAAATTAAAGAAATAAATACTAAGTATATGTGTTTGTTATTATATCGGGATTAAGAGTACACACATCCATAATAACAGAGGTTTTGTTCTTTTATGCTGCCAGTATAAAAAGAAACAACCTCAAATGGTCCTACTCAATACACAGATAGTGTACTAGTGTGATTTTATAGTCAAGATAAACTAATACCAAATTATACTACAATCATTCCAATGGTTTGTCCCTATCCATCTTGGTTGCGAGCTACTATTTTTATAATTTATAAGGAACTGATAACATTATCTTCTGTGTGACACTACACTCCATGTTATTTACGATATAAATTAAATGGACAACTGCATTTAACGAAATGTAGACATTTTAACAATATGATTCTCATTTCAAAATAAATGTTCATACAAAAATCTAGGTTTTTAGTATACATCCTAACAGTTTGCATCTTCAGTGTTGTTGCGGTTGGCACAGTTGGGGTTACAATTGTTCCGGACGGTTCTGCCGGCCATTTCCTAAAATCGGATAAGCGAAATGGTTCATGATAGTTCAAAGATAACTACTTAAGTAATGAGGAGTATCGATTAACGGAATCAAATTTTCACTTTCCTATGAGAAGTTATAGGCAATTGGAAACTTTCTTGCAATGGCAAAAACATGATTTCGGGACCTAAACGATGGAACTCGGTAGAGAAATGGCATGTGATTTTTTTTGCTAGTTAGGCCATTTCGAAGGCCACTAGAATTTTGTTGAAAATCCGACTTCGTTAGAGTTTAATAAAAAACGTCCCTACCGGATTAAAACTTGGCTCTGATACCACTTCAATGTCACGCCCCGTGACCTAGGCACGTGACACCGCCATTGCTCATGAATATAAATACTTGAAAACAACAAGTATCATAAAGTGCATACAAAACCAATAATACTATAATGAAAATATTGTCTTTACAATCCAAAATCGAAAGCGTAAAAATAAACATAACATGAACTAAAAGGATGAATCACTTGGACATGGCTTCATTACTAGCCCCAAAACATCTCTTGCTCCTCCTTCTCAACTTGTTCCTCGTCTTTATCTAGGAACACTCAGTAAGTGGGATCTATCGAACATAGCATGACAAAATACAAAATATAGCAAAATATTCAAAATTCATGATGAAAACATATTTCATGAAACATGTTAGAAACATAACTTAATCGAAAACATATACTTTTAGCACGACATTCAGAATTCATGACAAAAATATAACTTAATAAAAAAAATAGCATTGTTAATCATCTTGTTTTCCATGGTATTACTGATCAGTCCCCTATATGTAATTCCTCTAAGGGATGAGGCCATATATCGGTTATTATTATCCACCGCATTAGGGTCATAACTTATCATATCTTATCATGTTTTCAGAAATTTCTTTTTACTGATCAATCCCCTATATGTAATTCCTCTAATAGGTGAGACCATATATCGGTTTTTATTACCCACCGTATTAGGGCCATAACTTGTCATATGTTATCATGTTTTCAAAAATTCCCTTTTACCATATCTAACTTGAGTCATAACAGTGCATCTTGGAATAAAAAGAAATAAATTTAAAATGTAAAATGATGAAATGTAAACATATTCCGCAGCTACACTTGAAACGAAAAGCCCACTTGGTCAGAAACTTCTTCACTTTTGGATAAAAACTTTACGAAACTTGAACTTGCACTTATTAATCAGAACTTGGGCTTAGAACTTGCATAGAAACTTGCACAAAGGTTTAAGTGTCCATTTGGAAGACAATGCATTGACTATTTATACGTATGAAGGGGTGGCCAAGGCATATGAAGAGATGGCTAGATGGAGGGGCATTCATTAAAAACGCTAGGTGCAAGGTCATGGCTAGATGGAAGTTAAAGGTAGAAGGAGGGTCATTCATTAAAAAGGCTAGGTGAAAAGGTCATGGCTAGATGGAAGTTACAAGTAGATGGAGGGGCATTCATTAAAAAACCTAGGTGAATAACCATGTCTAGATGAAAAGTCATCCATTAAAAAGGCTAGGCGAAAGGTCACCATACCATTACAACTTACCACATGAAACACAGGCATAGCTAGAAAAAGTCCAAGTTACATAAAATGACTAACACATGACTTATTATGTTATCATGATAAAACCAAAAGAAACATAGGTTTAAAATTTTAACATATGACTCACTATGTCATCTTGTTAGAAAATAAGAAAAACATAGATATAACTAGAATAAAAATTTAAAACACAAAAAATTAAGATGTGACTCATTAAATTCTCTTGATGAACATTATAAAAGAAACATATGAGTAACTAGACCCAACATTTGAAATCCCTAAGATCCAAACCTACACATGACACAAAGTAATCATAAACTTGGGTTCAATTTTTATGGTATTAAGATTTCTAGGAGTCGAACCTAACTTAACCTTCAAAGGTATCTCCACTAGTGTCCATAATTATGTCCAAAATCGGATCTTCACAGCTTCCGTCATATGGAAGGGATAGATCCCATCTACATCACTCATATCCCTCTGCATAATTCATTGCATACCCAGGGATCGACTTTATTGTCCATCTTGTTACAGGTGACGTTTGCCGATACCAAAGTATACTACTCCTTATGTTGGGAATCATAGTGACTTCAAGTCTAAGGACTATTCATATCAATAGTCACATGAGAATGTTTATGACACTCATATAACGATCCATGAAACATTCTCATGGCGGGTCATTTATATATTCTCTAATATATACCCATGTGTCAACCTGATATCTCATATCCATGACTTGTAAGATTAAGTCATCTGTTGACCTACATGGTAGTCTCAACGCATTAATATTGTCCTTGTATATTAATGCTTGACTAGGAATAGTTAAGGGTAATGGTCTATGTATATCTACAATATCTCACTACCAATTCAACTAATTGATATGTGTAGATATAAACTAACTACCCAAGGACATTATTATACTTATTCAATCAACACTGATCTGATATAAATATAATAACCAACTTTGCCTTTTTATTAATAATGAAATATGATACAAAAATGAGCCTTTTACAATTATCTCATAATTGGTACTAGGGCTAATACTAACAATCTTCCACTAGCACTAGTGTCAATCACTGAGATATCGAATACCCATTGACCTAGTGTGACCATAATGCTTTCTCTGTGCCAAAGCATTGGTCTAAGGGTCTATAATGTTAGCATCGGTTGGTACTCTACATATTATCACATCTCCTCTATCGATGATCTCTCGAATGAGATGGAATCACCGTAGTATGTATTTGGATCTCTGATGAGAGCGGAGTTCCTTAGCCTGTCTAATAGCCCTATTGTTATCACAATAGAGGTCTGTTGGGTTTGCTATAATAGGAAAAACATCAAGCTCTGTAATGAACTTCCTGATCCAAATAGCCTCCTTTGCTGAAGCTAAAGCAGCAATGTACTCGGCCTCTCTTGTAGAATCAGTGACTGTGTCCTGCTATGAACTCTTCCAACTCACAACACCACCATTTAAGCATAACACATATCCTGACTGTGATCTGTAATCATCCTTGTCAGTTTGGAAGCTAGCATCGGTGTAACCCTTTATAACAAGCTCTTCATCGCCTCCAAAGAGCAAGAAATAATCTTGAGTCCTTCTTAAGTACTTAAGAATATTCTTGACTGTCTAGTAACCTTCACCTGGATCTGACAGGTATCTGTTCGTCATGCTTAATGCATATGAGACATCTAGGCGAGTATAAAGTATGACATACATGATAGACCCTATAGCAGATGCATAAGAAATCTGGTCCATGCGGTCCCTTTCTTCCTTAGAAGAGGGGCTTTGAGTCTTCAAAAGACTCACACCATGTGAGATAGGCAGGAAACCCTTCTTAGAATTATCCATGGAAAAATGTTTAAGCACCTTATCAATGTACGTACTCTTGCTTAGGCCAAGCAATCTTTTAGATCTATCTCTATAGATCTTAAGGCCTAAAATATAGACTGCTTCACCTAAGTCTTTCATTGAAAAATAATTCTCAAATCAAGTATTCACTGACTAAAGAGTAGGGATATCATTTCTAATGAGTAGTATGGCATCTACATAAAATATGAGAAAGATGACTGTGCTCCCACTAACCTTTTTGTAGACACAAGGTTCATCTTCATTCTTAATGAAACCAAACATTTTGATCGCATCATCGAATCGAAGATTCTAGCTTCTAGAAGCTTGCTTTAATCCATAAATGGACCTTTGCAACTTACAAACCTTTCAATCATGCTTTGGATCTACAAAACCCTCAGGTTGTGTCATGTACACATCCTTGAGTAGATTTCCGTTAAGAAATACAATTTTGGCATCCATCTGCCAGATCTCATAATCATAGTAAGCTACAATAGCAAGTAAAATCTGAATGGACTTAAGCACCGCAACTGGTGAAAATGTTTCATCATAGTCTATACCATGATTTTGCTTGAAACCTTTAGCTACTAATCTACCTTCATCATAGTCCATCAATGTCAATCTTCACTTTGAAGACCCACTTACACCCAATGGGTTTGATCCCTTCAGGTGGATCAACCAAAGTCCATACTTAGTTAGTGTACATGGATTCCATTTCGGATCTCATGGCCTCTATCCATTTCTCAGAATCTAGGCCCTGTACAGCTTTCTGATAAGATGTAGGCTCATCGAGACCAATACACACTATATCATCATGGTCAGACAAGAGAAATGAATATCTCTTAGGTTGACGATGAGTCCTATCATATCTGCATATAGCATGTGCTACTTGAATAGGTTGTTGTTCCACACCTTCTTGTGGTGTAACAAAATCCTGATCCACAACATCTTGTGGTACCTGTTCACTTTCCATCAAGGCATCGGTGCTAGTTTGTGTATCTTGAATTTCTTCAAGATCAACTTCACTCCCACTAGTTTTTTCTAGAAATAAATTTCCTTTCTAGAAAGACACCAGTTATGGCAACAAACACCTTGCCTTGTGTGGGATTATAGAAGTAATATCCCTTTATTTCCTTGGGATATCCAACAAAATAACACTTATCTAATTTGGGTCCTAGTTTATCTATGATTTATCTTCGAACGTAAGCCTCACAACCCCAAATCTTCATAAAAGACATCTTGGAACTCTTCCCTGTCCATATCATATATGGTGTCTTTATGACGACCTTGGATGGAACTCGGTTAAGTGTGAAAGTGGCCGCTCTAGAGCATGCCCCTAGAAGGAAGTAGGAAGATCTGTATGAGTCATCATCGATTATACGATATCTAATAAAGTACGATTTCTCCTTTTTGATACACCATTCCATTGTGTTGTTCCAGGTGGAGTGAGTTGAGATATGATCCCACACTCAACGAGATGATCATGAAACTCTTGGCTAAGGTATCCCCACCTTAATCTGATAGAAGCATCTTAATACTTTTACTAAGTTGGTTTTGAACTTCATTCTTCAATTCTTTGAACTTTTGAAAGGATTCTGACTTCTGTCTCATCAGACACACATAGTCGTATCTATCGAAATCATCAGTGAAGATAATGAAGCAATAATAGCCTCCTCTAGCTGCTATTCTGAAAGGGTCACATACATCAGGATGTATGTGTTGGAACCCCAAGGTTGGTTTTGGTGTGATCAACAAGTTGAGTTAGGTTCTGTTGTTTTCTAACCTTGTATCTAAGTAAGCAGGAGCTTAGGAACACAGGTATTCGAGCGGAAGACGCAGCTAGTGAGAAGGACAGCAGTCTGAGGGATGAGGTACTGCGGAAGAGTACACCGGCGGACGAGAAGGAAAAGCATGCGGTGGTTCCGAGGGACGAAAGCCGGAGCTGAAGATTGCTCGGGGAGCAAGAGACGCAGCTAGCGATCCGAGGGACGAAGACTGCGGATGAGTACGCTGGCGGACGAGAAGGAAACACGCGGCGGTTCCGAGGGACGAGAAGCCGGAGGGAACCCCGCTCGAGAAGACCGGAAGTTGGGTTCGGGTGAGCCCTATTCCGAATAGCAGAGATCACCCAATCAAGCGGATCCGGAGCGGAAGAACCGGACCGAAGCGGGACTGAACCAGAGAAGCGGTCCCGGATGAAAAAGTCAACTGTGTTGACTTTCGGGGTCCGGGGCGCCCGGAACTGACCAGGGCGCCCGGACCCCTCCGGGGCCCCCGGACCCCTCCGGGGCGCCCGGAATCCATCCGGGCACCCGGAACAGTAAGTTTGACCAGATCAAGAATTATCTCGATCTGAACGTTGGGGGATAAATTTTATCCCCCCCAGGGCGCCCGGAACCTTTCCAGGCGCCCCGACCAAGGCTATAAATATAGCCTTGGTCCAGAAGCTTTTCATCAGTTCAGAAATTGTAAACAACACTTGTGTGCTTTCACTGTTTAGATTAGCTTCTGTCTTTCTGTGCTTACACTGCTATAAACGAGGCTTCTCCGCCTGAAGGAGCTCTTAGTGCGATCTTCATCCTTGGATTAACAACCTCCCCGGTTGTAACCAAGTCAAATTCGGTACCTCGGTTTTATGCTTTATTTTCTATTTAATCTACTTTTTATGTGTTAGCTTAATCGTACGAGAAAGGGTTGCGTTTGATTTTTCAGGGCTATTCAACCCCCCCTTCTAGCCGGCCGCATCGGTCCTACAAGTGGTATCAGAGCCGAGTCGCTTCAGGAGGACTAACCGCCGAACGAAGCAACAAGATGGCCGGATCTAACATCCACGCACCAAAATTCGAAGGGGACTTCGCTAGCTGGAAAAAGTGAATGGAGGTATTTCTTGAAACAGATTATGATTTATTACTAACAATGGAATTTGGCTATGAAGCACCAGAGGGCAAAGCAAGAAATCAATGGTCAAAGGAGCAGGCTGACCACGTGGCAAACAAGAAAGCAGAATTCCATCTGCTAAGTGTACTTCCAACACAAGAAGTCAATCGAGTAGGTACCTACAACTCGGCAAAGGAGCTTTGGGAGAAATTCCTTGAGTTACATGAAGGAACATCCGAAGCCAAACTTGCAAGACGGGATTTACTTCGTAACCAGCTTACAAACCTCCGATTTGAAGAAGGTGAAACAATTGCACATCTACACTCGAGGATTTAGGAACTCATCACTAGACTTACGAATCTCGGAGAAGAGGTAAGTAACCGAGATTCGCTAAGGTATGCCCTAAATTCCTTTCCTAGAAACTCAAAATGGGCATCACTAGTAGATGTCTTTTACATTTCAAAAGATCTAGAAAAAATTTCATTAGACGAATTCTTTTCAACTTTTGAAGTGCATGAGTCAAGATGTGCAGGTCCGAAGGAGCCCAAGAATAATGTCGCCCTTAAAGCTTCGAGAGACGAACCTGAGTCAGAATCTTCTCTCGACGACGAGGAAATGGTAATGATGGTAAGACGATTTAAAAATATTTGTAAATCTAGGAAATCTAACCATCCGCAGGGAAGAAAGAAAAGAACCATCCGCTGCTACCATTGTGATGAAGCAGGGCACGTCAACGACAATTGCCCTAAACTGAAGAACAAAGGAAAGGACAAGGGTAAGAAGCCTATCCAAAAGCGCAAGGCCCTAAAAGCGACGTGGGACGATACGTCGTTGGAATCGGAAGTCGAGGAGTTCTCCGGGCTCGCGTTAATGGCGAGTCATCAAGACGACGACTGCGAGCCAAGCTCTTCCGAAATGAGCATCGAAAGCATCGATGAAGGGGGAGCCACGTCCGAAGAGAGCAACAGTTCAAGGGGAGAAACCGACAACGAGATCGACAAGGTAAGTGAGGTACGATCTCTTCCTCCTGATAAAATGTTTAAATTCATTAAAATTTTAACAAAAGATTGCTGCAAATTAGAAAATGAAAATAAAGATTTAAAAGCAATATTAGCTACATCTTGTCCGTTAGAAATGCTAGATAAATCAAATTTAGAAAATGAAAAATTAAAATTAGAAATTCAAAATTTAAAAATTCAAGTAGAAAACTTGAAAAACTTTGCTTGCTCATCTAAAACCGATTTTAGAAGGTTCAATAATTTGAATTGGTATTATAGATATCACCAGGGACAAATTAAAAATATCTCTAGAAAATATGTCCCTAAGAAATTTTTAGTTAATCCAGTAGGTTGGAACCTTTATTGGGTTCCTAAATCTTGCTTAGTGTAAATTCTAAAATCAAAGTTAGCGCTTTAAGTGAGAAAATTAAACAAAAATTTCTTTATGGGCTTTGACTAGAAAGTGGTTGTTGCTCCAATAACCAAGAAGGCCTAGTGCCTCGCCACTGCCTGGAAGCCAATATTGAAATAAATGATTAATTAATAAAGCATTAATACTAGAATTACTTAATGCTTTTAAAAAAAAAAAGTTATTCAGACATGTTTCAAAATTTTGACTTAAATTTTTTTTTAAATATTTTTTTTAAATTCTATTTTCAAAAATAATTTTTACTTAGAGTTTTTAGAAAAATTTTCAAAAAAATTTTTTCCTAAAGTTAAAATCTTTAAAAATATATATATATATTAAAAATCTTTTACTTAAAATTTTACTTAGAATTTTTTCTGCTTTTGATTCAAAAATATTTTTTAAAATAGTTAATTAAGTTTTATTGATTGCAAAATTCTTTTTCTAACTTAGAATCTTTTGACTTAGAAATTTTTTTTCAGGTAGCTTTTCAAAATTTTCTAAGTTTTTAACCCTTAGATTTTTCCTTGGAACCCCATTTTTTTGTGATCAAAGGGGGAGAAGGATAAGTATAAGTCTAGGGGGAGGTAGCCTAAAACTATTTTTTTTCTATCTTTGTGCACTAAATTGTAAATTTAGTTACTTTATTTTTTGTCTAGATAACCCTAGCTTAACTTGGGTTGATCACACCAAAAAGGGGGAGATTGTTGGAACCCCAAGGTTGGTTTTGGTGTGATCAACAAGTTGAGTTAGGTTCTGTTGTTTTCTAACCTTGTGTCTAAGTAAGCAGGAGCTTAGGAACACAGGTATTCGAGCGGAAGACGCAGCTAGCGAGAAGGACAACAGTCTGAGGGACGAGGTGCTGCGGAAGAGTACACCGGCGGACGAGAAGGAAAAGCGCGCGGTGGTTCCGAGGGACGAAAGCCGGAGCGGAAGATTGCTCGGGGAGCAAGAGACGCAGCTAGCGATCCGAGGGACGAAGACTGCGGATGAGTACGCTGGCGGACGAGAAGGAAACACGCGGCGGTTCCGAGGGACGAGAAGCCGGAGGGAAGCCCGCTCGAGAAGACCGGAAGTTGGGTTCGGGTGAGCCCTATTCCGGATAGCAGAGATCACCCAATCAAGCGGATCCGGAGCGGAAGAACCGGACCGAAGCGGGACTGAACCAGAGAAGCGGTCCCGGATGAAAAAGTCAACTGTGTTGACTTTCGGGGTCCGGGGCGCCCGGAACTGACCGGGGCGCCCGGACCCCTCCGGGGCGCCCGGAATCCATCCGGGCGCCCGGAATAGTAAGTTTGACCAGATCGAGAATTATCTCGATCTGAACGTTGGGGGATAAATTTTATCCCCCCCAGGGCGCCCAGAACCTTTCCTGGCGCCCCGACCAAGGCTATAAATATAGCCTTGGTCCAGAAGCTTTTCATCAGTTCAGAAATTGTAAACAACACTTGTGTGCTTTCACTGTTTAGATTAGCTTCTGTCTTTCTGTGCTTACACTGCTGTAAACGAGGCTTCTCCGCCTGAAGGAGCTCTTAGTGCGATCTTCATCCTTGGATTAACAACCTCCCCAGTTGTAACCAAGTCAAATTCGGTGCCTCGGTTTTATGCTTTATTTTCTATTTAATCTACTTTTTATGTGTTAGCTTAATCGTACGAGAAAGGGTTGCGTTTGATTTTTCAGGGCTATTCAACCCCCCCTTCTAGCCGACCGCATCGGTCCTACAGTATGAGTCCTAACAGATCATTAGCCCTTTCATCATGTCCACTAAATGGAGTCTTTGTCATCTTGCCTTGAAGACAAGATTCGCATTCCTCATATGATTCAAAATTAAATGTGTCCAAAAGTCCATCCTTTTGGAATTGGGATATGTGACTCTCATTTATGTGACCCAAGCGACAATGCCAGAGATATGTTTGGTTCAAATCATTAAATTTGAACCGTTTGGTATTTATGTTATAGATTGGGTTTTCAAAGTCTAGAACATAGAGGTCATTAATAAGAGGTGCACTACAATGTAACATATCATTGAAATAAATGGAACAATATTTGTCCTTTATTACAAATGAAAACCTTTCTTGTCCAAACAAGAAAGAGAGATAATGTTCTTTGTTAAAGCAGGCATATAACAACACTCTTCTAGTTATAAAATAAGCTCAGTGGGCAAAGATAAGGAATATGTTCTTACAGCGATAGCAGCAACTCTTGCAACATTGCCTACTCGTAGGTCCACTTCGCCCTTTGCGAACGCTGTACTATTTCTCAACCCCTGCACATTAGTACAAATGTGAGATGCATATCCGGTATCTAATACCCATGAATAAAAAATAGATAGATTGACTTCTATAATATATACCTGAGGTAGAAGTCTCACTTCTCTTCTGTTTCAATTCCTCTAGCTATACCTTACAGTTCCTCTTCCAGTGTCCGGTCTCACCTCAGTGGAAGCAAGTTCCTTAGTAACCCCACATTTGGGTTTCAGTGCATGAGTCTTGCCCTTGCCTTTGGCTTGGAACTTACCCTTACCTTTAGGCTTCCACTTGCCTTTTCCTTTAGACACCATCAAAATGGAATTCTTAAGGTTGAGTTTAGTAGTTCTCAACATGCTCAACATCTCAGGCAGTGGTTTGTCAATCTCATTCATGTTGTAGTTCATGACAAATTGACTATAGCTATCAGGCAATGACTGCAAGATAATATCAATGGCCAATTCTTGGCCTAGTGGAAATTCCAATCGCTGTAACTTTTCTACATCAATCATTTTGAGTACATATGGCCCTACGAGACTTCCTTCTTGCATTCTGCATTGAAATAGTGCCTTAGAGATCTCAAACTCTCATGCCTTGCTTGTCCTTGATATAGTTGTCTAAGGTATTCAACCATATCACAAGCATCCATGTTCTCATGTTGCTTTCGAAGCTCAGAGTTCATGGTGGTGAGCATAAGGCATGATACATCTAATGCATCACTTGATACTTTTTGTAAGCATCTCTATCAGCTCTAGTGGCAGTAGCGGGGGGTGCTTCGGGAATAGGATGCTCTAGGATGTACAGTTTCCATTCTTGCTTGAGAACAATTCTTAAGTTTCTGTACCAGTCCAGGAAGTTAGCTCCATTGAGCTTGTCTTTATCAAGGACAGATCGAGAGAGAGAGAGTGTTCGACGTATTTGATAACATGGTAATCTACAACAACATAATGCAGAACTTAGTATCATATATCAATCATTTAATTATGCCTTTAATTAAATGATTCTCCCACAGAACTGTAAAGCTTGGTAGGAGCGAGTTATAGTTGTGGTTTTACCCACACTACTAGCTCCAAATCCAATCACAATGACATTCATGTGGGATAAGATCCATATTATACCTTATCTTGAGTTAGCTTTGGCTAATCGCCCAAGACTCGTATAATGTAGATAGGCATCATATACCAATTACATCAAATTAAACTCTTGTATAGCTAGATGAACAATACTATTTGTTTATTTGCCCATCTTATGAAATTCATATTATAGCTCATTTTAAGTTAGCTTTGGCTAATCGCCCAAGATTAGTAGAATTTGAATTCATCTTATAGGATATGCCTCTAAGCTCTCAATATAAATGAGACAACTTAGTTAAGTCGCACCCAAGTTTAATAGTCGAACATCATAATTGTCCTATCGTACTCTAGCAATATAAATTGATTCACTTTGCTTTGGCAAAACCTGACTACAATTGATCGAGCTAGAAGTGAGTATTCAACTTTGGTAGGCCTATATTAAAAAGACCTAATTATATTTAAACTAGACATGTATCGAATACAATCAAAGCACACATCACATATATGCATAAATTAAAATGTGACAAGGTTATTGCCCCCATAAACTACAATCTTCTCAAGCCAATGAGAAGCGCGATAAGTTAACCTAGGTCAAAGTAGCTTCTCCAAGCACTTTCTTGGTCGTTATGTGTTGTTGTCCTTCCTTCCTTTTCACCCGGCGCCCAGTAGACTAACTCCTTTCTATTTTGTACATTACAAAATCTAAAGAAACTCGAGTTACATTTGAGTGTAGTCTAAAATTACAAGAAGAATAAAAGGATGAAGGCATGACACATAGGTCGTATTATGAATTACAACATCACACACAATCACAAAGGGGTTCAAGGGCCATAACCATGCACCATGTCATATATATATACAATATCCTTATGACATAAATTTACTATGCTTTCAACAATAAATTATGAGCCGCAATGCCATGACGGTCCCGCTATGTTTCATTCTGAACAAAACACCTTTGGTCGAGACCTTCTTGGTCACATACCAACTATGTTTCATTCTCAACAAAATACAAATTTTTTTTCGAAACCCATAATTTATAGATCATAATAAACCTATCATTCATTTCTATATCACATATAACATTCTAACAACTTAGGATATCCCTTCGCAAGTGGCTCTGATACCATTGTAAGGAACTAGAGTGCTAAACACGCTTATGCGCAGCGGAAACCATCTAGTTCCTCCAGGAGACCCATGCGAAGGGTAAAGAAAAATATACTAAGTTTTCTGCAAGAGCATGAAAGGCTATACCTTTGGTGTGTGCACACAGACTCTAGACATCTTGGATCACAGCACGATCACACGTTCGCGCCTCTATTGTATCCACACGAACAAGCCTTGCC
This sequence comes from Zingiber officinale, assembly GCF_018446385.1. NCBI lineage: Eukaryota > Viridiplantae > Streptophyta > Magnoliopsida > Zingiberales > Zingiberaceae > Zingiber > Zingiber officinale. The sequence goes on from NC_055990.1 coordinate 79,469,501, forward strand.
TTCGTTTGTCTCACAAACTCACAAGTTGGAGAAGGAAATCACCTAAGGTTATGCTAGCAACCTAGAGAAGGGGTTTCTGCCAAGAGGAGAAGAGAGGGAGGAAAGAATGAAGATCTATCCAAAAAATGAAGAGAAAAATGCTCAAGTATTTTCATCCAATGAAAACACTTAATGAGCATTAATTCAATTAATGAGCCTTAATGAGTATTTACACTCCATTAAGGACCACACTTGAAACTCCTTATTTTAAATTCAATTTCAAAAATTGAATGAAATGATTCATTGAATTTCAAAATCTAATAAATATCTCTATTAATCCTCACTTGAGTCTAACTCAAGTCTAATTTAATCGAGTCTTACTCAATTAATCTCATGCAATTTCAAATTCAATGAATAACATTTCATTAATTTAAATTGACTCCTTGAGTCTAGTTTGAATTAGACTTAATCTAATAATTAGATCCAATTGAGTCTTACTCAATAATTCCAATTCGGATGAACCCATCTTCAAATCAACTTGTTCTTTGTATATGACCCAATAGGTTCTTGAAACATTGGCAATATACCCAAATCAACATTTAGATACATAAGCAATGAGTTGCATCTAGCAAGGCATCATTGCTACCCAAATAGCGAGAAAGTCGAGATCTGACCTAACCTGTCCGTGACTATTATCTTGTATGACTTGGTCCCTCTATCCTTGATATCTAGATTGATCAATGAGGCATAGATCGTGTCATCCTCTTATCAACCTTTATGTTTCTTGATCTCTAAGTAGGCACACTCAATCAATTAAGCTCAATATCTCATATTGACTTATTTGAGCATGGTCATGCTTTCTTGTGTCCTACTAATCTAGGAGCCCACAAATATCACTTCCGTCATATGGAAGGCATAGATCCCATCTACATCACTCACATCCCTCCGCATAATTCATTGCATACCCAGTGATCGACTTTATTGCCCACCTTGTTACAGGTGACGTTTACCGATACCAAAGTATACAACTCCTTATGTAGGGAACCGTAGCGACTTTAGGTATAAGGACTATTCATACCAATAGTTACATGAAAATGATTATGACATTGATATAATGATTCATGAAACATTCTCATGGCGGGTCATTTAGTATATATTCTCTAATATATACCCTTGTGTCAACTTGATATCTCATATCCATGACTTGTGAGATTTAGTCATCCGTTGACCTACATGCTAGTATCAACGCATTAATATTGTCCTTGTATATTAATGCTTGATTAGGAATACTTAAGGGTAGTATTCTATGTATATCTACAATATCTCACTATCAATTCAACTAATTGATATGTTATAGATATCAACCTACTACCCAAGGACATTATTATACTTATTCAATCGACACTGATCTGAAATAAATATAATAACCAATTTTGCCTTTTATTAATAATGAAATATGATACAAAAATGATCCCTTTACAATTATCTTATAATTGGTACTAGGGCTAATACTAACACATGTATGTCATTATATATATGTGATCCACACCTAGTATCCAATATCTAAGTGTCAAATAAAATAACATAATAATCAATAATGAAAATACCTGAAGTAGATGGGGCATCGGATGCCTTTTTCTCCACAAACTCAAGATAAATCTTGCAATTTATTTACTAATGGCCCATCTTTCCAAAATGATGGCATGGACCCTTTGTTCCCAGTTCTAATATCTTCGCCTTTTTCTTCTTTTAAGTGGCCTGATGCTTTGGTTTCCTCTTAGATTCTTTCTTTAAGGAGTCTACTAATATCAATGTCTCCTATTCTTTTTTTTTATAGAAGATTCAACATCTTTGAGCATGTTGATCAACTCTAGAATTATGAATTCAATGCGGTTCATCACGTAATTTACCACAAACTATGAATATCTACTAGGTAAACTATGTTAGTTAGAGCCCTAGAGCCAATCATTTGATGATTGTTATATGGACTCATTGTATCATATTTCTTATGTATATAAAGGCATTTGTTTATGGTTATTATACTTACTTGTATTGGTGCCAAATTACTAAGTATAATAGCGTCCTTGAGTAGAAGGTTCTTACCTATATCAATCTATTTGTTGAATCGATAGTGAGATGATATAGGGAACACTACTCTTAATAATTCCTAGTCAAGTATTAACATTCAGGGACAATGTTAATGCGACGAGACTAGCATGTAGGTCAACTCGATGACTTGATCTCACAAGTCATGGATATAGAGATATCAAGTTGACACATGGGTATGCATTGGAGAATGTATGCTGAGTGACCCGCCATGAGAAACTATCATGGATCATTATATGAGTGTCATATATTTTCTCATGTGGCTATTAGTACGACTATTACTCCTTGGACCTGAAGTCACCATGGTTCCCTACATAAGGAGTTACATACTTTGGCTTCGTCAAACATCACCCGTAACTGGGTGGACTATAAAGGCGATTACTGGGTATGTAACGAATTATCCGGAGGGATGTGAGTGATGTAGATGGGATCTATCCCTCCTATATGATGGGAGTGACATCATTATTTTTGATAGAGTGAGACCACTAAGTGCATGGCCATGCCCAAATGAGTCAATATGAGATGTTGAGCTCATTTGATTGAGCGAGTCTACTTGGAGTTCAAGATTTAGATTGATTAGAGGATGACGCGGTCTATGTCTCACATTGATCAATCTAGATGTCTAGGATAGAAGGACATTATCATATATTGTGAAGAGTCACAATTACTAGTCATAAGGTGATGTTGGATCTCAACATTCTTGTAACTTGGGTAGTAATGATGTGTTGCTAGATACCGCTCATTACTTATGCTTCTAAAAGGGTTTAGGAGCATTGCCAACATTACAAGAACCTATAGGGTCACACACAAAGGGCAATTAGATGGAGATTAGGTTCATTTGATGAACCAAGAGGATTAGGTTCATGTGATGAACCAAATTGGATTAAGAGTAATCCAAAGTAAACTAATTGAGTTGGAGTCAATTTGGTTCATGTGTTAAATGAGTCTAATTTGGACTTTGACTCATTGAGACAATATAATTCAATGAATAGAGATTCATTAAATTAAAATTGACTTGAACCAATGGTTAGATTTGATCAACCATGGGAGAGAAGTGGTCAAGTTTGACTTGACTTGAGAGGAAGATGAAAGGTCAAGTTTGACTTGACCATTGCCACCTCATTTGTGAGTTGGCATTAAGTGGGCTAATGATGATATGCCACATCATCAAGATTAGCACATGTGTGTGCCACATCATGAGGGAGATCAAGAGTTGTGACTCTTGATATCCCATGGGGTTTAAAAGCCCTTTCTTGAAGTGACCGACCACTTTAACACAAGTGGAAGTTTCATTTTGCTTTGTGTAACCTCCTTCTTCTTCCTCTCTACCTTTCTTCTCTCCCTCTCCTCCACCATTGCTGATCCTCTAAGGTTTCTAGCACATATTTAGAGGTTCTCTCCATCAATTTGTTCGTGTGGATACACATAGAGGGTTGTACACTTGACAACCTTGAGATCCGACGAACCTTGGACGAGCGGGATTTACGAAGGGCTTCATTACATAGGTATAAGTCTCTTCCTTGTAGATCTAGTGTATATCTTGGCTAGAAAACATATATATGAAGTTTTTACGAAATTTTATAACTTTGCACCGATCTGGTGGCATGGGATTTGGGGTTTCCGCAACGCAAAACGCAGTTTTTGCTGCCCGAAAATCTCAACAGTGATATCAGAGCCACGTGCGAAGTGTGTACGTGTTTTATTTGTATTTTTATGAAAAATATCAGTTCTATAACTTTCTATAAATTTATGATTTTTATGTATTTTATGGGTATTTTTCTCGTAGAAGCGAAGCAACAAGTGTTTGAACACTTGTAGGCTTCGACTACCGAGAAACACCTTCCGAATCGGCAAGGTCTCGCCCAAAATGATTTGGGACAGCGGGCTAAGGCGCTGTAGGATCGCTTAGGAACACTTGCGATGGTTATATCGCAAGTAGGGGTGCTGCCCCTAACCCCGCAAGGGGCTTCGTTCCGGATTGCGCCCGAAAATCGCTAATCGGGACCGCTGGGAAGTTGCGACTCATAAAATCATAAAAATATTAGAAAAAATTACATAAATTTATGAAAATCGCATAATTTAGAATTGTGTATCATTTTGTGATGGTCGTGGCCCAAAGAACCCAATTTAATTGGAAATATGTGTTGTAATTCATAATATGGCCTGGCGCCATTTTGTGTGTTTGTGTGTGTTGTACTTGATTCGTGACCTGCGCGTCGTGCCCTTCTATTTATATTACTATTGTAAAATAGTTTTTAGACTCGAATGTAAATCGAGTTTCACCTTTTGTAATGTACAAAATTAGAGCGGTGGAAGGTCCACTCGAGACGGAGTTACGAGGAGGGTGCGAGCAACACATGACGGTGAAAGGGAGGAGCTTGAGGAAGCTATTGACCCTAGGTTGACCAACCGATCTTCTCATTGGCTTGAGAAGATCGTAGTAGGCCCATGACTAATCACAAAATTTAATTAATTGCTTGTGTGTGTGTATGTGATGCATGCTAGATTAGTAATTAATTATTGCCTTAACGATTAGATTAGATCTAAATCGCGCACATGATGCACCTCCATGATTAGATTAAATCTAAATCGCGTATATGATACACATCGTTGATTAGATTAGATCTCAATCGTGCCAACTCGAAATGCCTACAATGTTGTGATACCCATCACTACCTCGATCACATGTTGTTGTTGAATCTGCCAAAGCAGAGCAACACATATTATCTTGGTAGGGTGCGGAGGGGCAATCTTGGTCCCGCCTATCAACGCATGGGTGAGTACAACTCAATTAGATTGAGTAACTAGTTTACTCAATTGAATCGAGTTTAACTATAAGTAATTTCCAATGGTTGGTAGATAGGTCAAAATCACATTTATATTTATTCTTGGGCGATTTAGCCAAAGCTAACTCAAGTTTTAATATATATGCGGATCTTGATCCTATAAACAAAAGTTGCATAGAGATGTAATTGGTAATTAGTTACCTACCGATCATACTAAGTCTTGGGCGATTTAGCCAAAGCTAACTCAAGGCGTAGTATGATGTGAATCTTGTCTCACTTGAATTATAGAATTCAGTGGGAGCATCATTTAATTAAAGGCCTAATTAGATGATTAATTGGAATATGATATTTATTTTTCTGCATTTTTCTGTTGTAGATTACCATGTTGTCAAACATGAACTCTTTCTCCCTGCGTTCTGTCCTCGATAAGGACAAACTCAATGGAGCTAACTTCCTGGACAAGTACAGGAACCTGAGAATAGTTCTCACACAAGAATGAAAATTGTACGTCCTGGAGCAGCCTATTTCTGAGGCACCTCCTGCCACTGCCACGCGAGCTGATCGTGATGCTTACAAGAAGCATCAAGATGACGCATTAGATGTGTCATGTCTTATGCTAGCGACCATGAACTCTAAGCTTCAGAAGCAACACGAGTTGATCAGCGCTTATGATATGGTTGAACATCTTCGTCAACTATATCAAGGAAAAGTGAGGCATGAGAGATTCGAGATCTTTAAGGCACTGTTTCAGTGAAAGATGCAAGATGGGACTCCCGTAGGCCCCTATGTACTCAAAATGATTGGGTATATAGAAAACTACAGAGGTTGGGATTCCCGCTTGGCCAAGAGCTGGCCACTGACCTAATCTTGCAATCCTTGCCAGATAGCTATAGTCAATTCGTTCTAAATTATAACATGAACGAAATTGACAAGCCACTGCCCAAGCTACTTAGCATGTTAAGAACTGTTGAGCTCAACCTTAAGAAGCTTAAGCCTGACTGTAAGGCTCCCTAAGCCACAGTTAGGAGGGTAATAGATAAAGTAACAGAATGAGGCTTCATGGGCGTAAACGGGAGGTTTAAATTACTTAATTTCCATAAAAAAAAGGGGGATAGTGACGAGGTTAGAAGATCAATTGGTACCACAGGGTTAGAGGGATCAAAATGATAGGATTAAGAGGAATTAAATAGGGGTTAAATAACTCAACTTACTTACGTTAACATCAACTAGGGGAAACAAATATAGATTAAATGGTTATACTTACCTAAATTGACACTCATTAGGGAAACAAATAAGGGTACATTAGCCACCCTCACCTAAGTTAATAACCTAAGCTATTGCCAACTTAATAACCCTAGGTATAAAGAGTCCTAATTTTGGAATCACCCGGCACCCCACAACTCAACCCTCCGTCTCCTCACGCGCCGTCAACCTCTCGGCAGAGTTATTTCTTCAACTGTGGAAGTTGAGGGCGGTGCTGGATTTGGACGCCGATCGCCACCGTGAGGAGCAGATCGGACGAGGGAAAACGAGGACGCGCAGTGGAAGTCGTGGGGATCTCGGGGAGGACAGGGAAGCGCAAGAGCAGGCAAGTATATTTCATTGCGATAGCTTGAAATCCGTAAGGTATGGAAGGGTGGGCAAAACCTAAACAAGTCGAGGCACTTGGTATAGATTCCATCGATTATGTTTTCCCTTCTTGTAGATGATGTTGGTTGTTTCGTTTTCCTTGTGGGGGCTTCGATTGTTTCTAGTTGTAGGTGTTTCCGATTCATTTTCTTGTTGAAGATGTTTCCGGTTGACTTTACCTGTTGATGATTCTGATTGGCTTCTTCTCGGCTGAGATGTGTTTTAGATTGAGGTTTCATCTGAAGATACCGCTCGATTCTGTTCGTATATGTTGTTGGTATGGTTGGCACTACTTTGGTTTTTGGTATAGGAGTTGAATCCTTTGTGTTATACACTCCTGATGGATTAGCCTGCTAATTAACGGGTTGGGATCGATTTTGGATTCGAGTTTTTGTGATGAATGAAAATTTGTGCGCTGCATGCTATCTGTTCGTTAGAATGTTCAACAGAGATGTCAGTTGCGAATTGTCATTTCTGCGTTGATTTGGAACCGAATGATTTACCTGTGGAGATTTTACCTTGAAGCTTTTGTGTTCTTTATGTTGTTTATGGGATTTGGTATGTCCTGTTAGCTTGAGTAGTTGAAGAATTATTTCTGTTGGTATTTGGATTGATTCATTTGGTTCAAATGGACAGATTTTAATGGTTTTGATTCTTACCTTACTACTAGAACTTTGTGTTTCTACTCGCCTCTGTTATGAAGCTGTGCATGTCGGATTCCAAAGTTTGGTAGTCTCCGGGGAGAAAGTATCAACTTGATAAGTTTCTTTAAGTGGTATGGGAAAATAAAAAAAAAACCTCTTGATTTAAACACGGTTGGTAGGTTGAGATATAACAGGGTTCTTGTGGAATTGATAACTGCCATACTCTATTTTACTTTTTAATATGCATTTGACTGGTAATGCAAGCTTCACTTGTTTGATATACTATCATGTATACTGATTTCCTTACCGATTTTTGTATTGCAAGCTGCAATTGTTAAATAATAATATGTTGTTGTATATAGTGTTGTACCTTATGGAAACTGCTTAAGATTGAAATGACATGATTACTGGATGTTTTGAAATGAGATGAAGTTATGGATCATGTTATGGGTAGATTAAGTTTTATGTGGCTAGTGGGTTGAATATGAGCATATGTGGTAGCAGTACGGGATGGGTGACCCGGGATGAGCTCCGGGGAGGGCCCATCCAAACTTGACTGATACTGGAATTTATGTTAGCTTCGGCTACATGACTGGAATGCATGTTCTCTACGAGGTACCTCTAGGTTCATGGGACTGTTGACTGGCTCTAATTGTGGTTACCGGATATGTGACATATTCCTCTTATTTAGCTGTGTAGGAACTTTATTTACCACAACTTCCTCCCCTAATATGCAATATTTTAGGTATGTTTCTATTGTTTAGTTTCCTATCTCTACTACTTTATGGATGTCATGCTTTATCACATGAGATAATACTTGCTGGGTTGTAGACTCATGATGCCTACATTTCAAGTGAGGACGTGTCTTCAGGCACTATGGAGGGTCTATAGACGGAGTAGGCGAGAAGGCGAGATGGACGCATGACATTGTCCGGATATTAGGAGTGTTGAGCTTATGTTTTTCACTAGAAGGGGTTTTGCCTTGGTGATGTCAAGAGTATCGAGTTTTCTTTGCTATACTTTGTGGGGGATGATGACTCTTATGTTGATGAAATAATATTCATTTGGGATTGGTATCATGTTATTAGTGTATGCTAGTTTGTGTTTTGTGGACGGTGTTTTTAAAAAAAAAAATAAAAAAAAATTTGGTTACAGGACGTTTCAGTTGGTATCAGAGCCATACTCCTAAGGGACATCATGCGCTAGCTATCTCGTCAGGAACTCGACTACTTCAGCCAATAGTTTGTAAGATTTACATTATTTTTAATTCTGTATTTAATGCGATAACTTAGTCATATTATGATTGTTATACTAATATGTAATTATGGGATATGAATGAGATTAAATCGGAAATTGTACAGGGCATGGCTGGTAGAAGGAACAACAACAACGGAGAGATGGGGGGTCAGAACAACCAGTTTTTAGAAGGACTTACTGCACTCCTACATGAGCAGAGCCGCATTCATGGGGAACAGATTCAAAAATATATTGTAGGCTAGGGAGCAGGGGAGCATCCCCAAACGTTCTACACCTAGTACGCAACCGGTCTACTAGCAGTTTCGGGAGCTTGGACCAACGGAGTTTAAAGGCACCACAGACCCAATTGCTGCAGAGGGATGGATTCGATCTCTGGAAACGATATTTGACTTCATGCAGCTCACAGATGCGGACAAGGTCAGGTGTGCAATATTCATGCTCCGGGATGATGCTCGGGTATGGTGGGAGGGTGCGCGGCTGACTGTAGATCCGACTATTTTGACTTGGGCTGGTTTCAAGGAGGTATTATATGGGAAGTATTTCACAGTTGACAACCGGACACGATTGGCACGGGAATTCTTGGAGCTTCGTCAGGGAGATATGACGGTGGCGGAGTATGTCAGGAGATTCGAGAGAGGACGCTATTTCGTACCTATGATTACCAGTCAACCAGTCGAAGAATTGAAGCACTTCACCGAAGGGTTGAGGCCGGCTATTCGCCATGATGTCAGGCTGAGTCGGGTCACCACATTCAGAGAGGCAGTTGACCAAGCACTGATGTCCGAAAGAGACAGAAATGACATGGTCACGGAAGCTCAGAACAAGAGATTGAGTTATCAGGGACGAGATCAGCAGGAGCCGGGAAAGAAGAGGTCAGTTCCTAGTTCGAATCCAGGAAAGCAGTCGTTTAAGCAGGCGCAGCCGCGACAGCAAATTCAGAAGACACAAGCAGCTGAAGGCACTGGTGTCAGGGCTGAAAACAAGGTTCGCTGTTCCAAGTGCGAGAAGATTCATGCTGGGCAGTGTTTGACGGGTACAGATGCTTGTTATATGTGTAAGAAGTCAGGCCACTTCGCAAGAGAATGTCCACTGCTGAAGGAGCCAACCAAAGGGAGAGTATTTGCGATGACTCAAGAGCAGGTGGACCTGGACACAGCTATTATCACAGGTATGATTTATATCGCCAATATTCCAGCCCGTGTATTAATAGACTCTGGAGCTACACATTCCTTTATATCTGAGGATTTCCTCACAAAACTGGGCATTATACCTGAACGAATGGTGGCGGGATACAGTGTTTCATTACCGTCAGGGGAGGAATTGCATAGTAACAGGATGATAAAGAATTGTCAGATGATGATGCAAGATCATACTGTAGGCGCGAGGTTCATCGTGTTGGAAATGACAGAGTTTGATGTGATCCTTGGCATGGACTGGCTAGTTCAGCACGAGGCAGTCATCGATTGTAAACAGCGGACGGTTAAGTTGAAGCTACCAAATGAAAAACTCCTCATTTTTCAAGCAGCTTCACCGATAGCTGTTCCCCACATGATCTCCATGTGTAAAGCTCGACGAATGCTAAGCAAGGGATGTGAGGGGCTTTTAGTTCACATCTCGGTTAAGTCGGGGACTCAACGACCAAGTTTGGAGGATGTGGAAATAGCCCGAGACTTCTCAGAGGTGTTTCCAGAGGATGTTACAGGTTTACCCCCGACTCGGGAGGTGGAATTCGGAATAGAGCTAGTACCGGGGACTACGCCGGTGTCAAAAGCACCCTACCGATTGGCGCCTACCGAAATGAAAGAGTTGAAGGGGCAGTTGCAGGAATTGCTGGACAAGGGGTTTATACGACCAAGCGTGTCACCATGGGGAGCCCCGGTGTTATTTGTACGCAAGAAAGATGGGACCATGCGACTGTGCATCGATTACCGGGAGCTGAATCGGGTGACAATCAAGAACAAGTACCCATTGCCCAGGATTGATGACCTGTTCGACCAGTTACAGGGAGCAACGGTGTTTTCAAAAATTGATTTGCATTCAGGGTATCATCAGATGAAGGTAAAGGAGGTAGATGTGCACAAAACAACATTCAGAACCCGATATGGGAATTACGAGTTTCTGGTTATGCCATTCGGACTCACAAATGCCCCAGCAGCATTTATGGACTTAATGAATCGGGTATTTCACTCCTACTTGGATCAGTTTGTTATTGTCTTCATTGATGATATATTAATTTACTCTCGAAATTGTCAAGAACATCGTCTGCATTTAACCACGGTGCTACAGACGTTGAAGGATCATCGTTTGTATGCCAAATTTAGCAAGTGTGACTTTTGGCTGAATCAGATTCCATTTCTAGGGCACATTGTCTCAGGAAACGGGATAGAAGTGGATCCGGCCAAAGTTGAGGTAATTCGGAATTGGGATACGCCAAAGAATGCTTCTGAGATACGGAGTTTCTTGGGGTTGGCAGGTTATTATCGAAGGTTCATCCATAATTTTTCCCGGATTGCCTTGCCGCTGACCTCGCTGACTAAGAAGGGGGTAAGATATGAATGGACAGATCGGTGCCAGAAAAGCTTTGAGGAGTTGAAAGGAAGATTGACGACGTCACCAGTGCTTTTGATCCCGGATGGTTCTGGACGGTTTGTGGTGTACACTGACGCCTCCAAAACTGGATTGGGAGCTGTGCTTATGCAGAACGGGAAGGTCATTGCGTATGCCTTACGTCAGTTGAAGGTACATGAGCAAAACTATCCCACCCATGATTTGGAGCTAGCAGCGGTTATATTTGCTCTAAAGATCTGGAGGCACTACTTTACGGGGAACGATGTGAGATCTACACAGACCACAAGAGTTTGAAATATTTTTTCACACAGAAGGAGTTAAATATGAGACAGAGACGGTGGCTAGAGTTAGTGAAGGATTACGACTGTAACATCAACTATCATCCAGGTAAGGCTAACGTGGTAGCTGATGCTTTGAGCCGCAAATCCGCTACGTTGTCGCGACTAACCAGCCAACAACAGTTGATATCAGAATTCCAACGATTGAATTTGGAGGTAGTAGCACCAAGGGAGCAACTTAAATTGTCAACATTGATTGTAAAATCAAACTTACTAGATCAGATCCGGGAAGGACAGATGGTGGATCAACAGTTAACAGAGTGGAAGCGGAAAGATGAAGAAAAAGGGCAGGCTATTTACTCTACTGTGGGTGGAGTCGTGCGATACAAGGACCGCATCTGGGTACCTAAGACGGGTACACTTCGAGAGGATCTCATGAATGAAGCGCATAACACCCCATATTCCATACATCCTGGGAGCACAAAGATGTACAGGGATATGAAGTTATTATATTGGTGGCCAGGTATGAAAAAGGACATAATCAAGGCAGTGCACGAATGCCTCACATGTCAACAAGTAAAGATTGAGCATCAGAGACCAGCAGGGTTGCTGGAGCCACCTCCGATCCCTGTCTGGAAGTGGGAAGAAGTTGCTATGGATTTCGTGGTGGGTCTACCAACCACTCCTAAGGGATCAAACGCTGTATGGGTTATTGTGGACCGATTGACCAAGTCGGCACATTTCCTACCGATAAAAACCACCTTCACAATGACGCAGTATGCAGAGCTATATATAAGAGTAGTAGTGCGGCTACATGGGATCCCAGTTCAAATTGTATCAGACAGAGATCCAAAATTTACCCCGGGATTCTGGGAAAGTCTACATAGGGGAATGGGTACCAGGCTGACATTCAGTACCGCCTTCCATCCCCAGACGGATGGCCAGACTGAACGGGTAATTCAGATTTTGGAGGACCTACTACGAGCATGTATGATGGATTTCAAGGGAAATTGGGAGTCAAAGCTTCCTCTGATAGAATTCACTTATAATAACAGTTATCAGGCAACCATAGGTATGGCTCCATATGAGGCGTTGTATGGAAGGAGATGCAGAACGCCGTTGTATTGGGATGAGGTCGGCGAGAGGACAGTTCTGGGCCCAGACATGGTGACCCAAACAGTGGAGCTGGTGGAGAAGATTCGGAATAGAATGCAAGCAGCACAAAGTCGTCAAAAGAATTATGCTGACCAGCGACGAAGAGATTTGGAATTTTCAGTTGGAGATCACGTGTTTCTTAAAGTGTCACCAATGAAAGGGGTACTGAGGTTCAGAAAGAAAGGGAAACTCAGTCCAAGATATATTGGGCCATTTGAGATTCTGGACAGGATTGGAACACAAGCTTATAGGGTTGCCCTACCACCAAATCTGTCCGGGGTACACAATGTGTTCCATGTATCTATGCTCAGACGATACATATCTAACCCTTCTCATGTGATCGGACATGAGTCCATGCAGTGGACATCTGATCTGACCTACGAGGAGCGTCCGAAACAGATTCTTGAGCGTCAAGTACGGAAATTGAGGAACAAGGAGATCAAGATGGTGAAGATTTTATGGGGAAACCAGCAGATGGAGGAGGCCACTTGGGAAACGGAACGAGAAATGCGCGACCGCTATCCGGATTTATTTGGTAAGTCAATTTCGGGGACGAAATTCTTATAAGGAGGGGAGAATTGTAAGGCTCCCTAAGCCACGGTTAGGAGGGTAATAGATAAAGTAATAGAATGAGGCTTCATGGGCATAAACGGGAGGTTTAAATTACTTAATTTCCATAAAAAAAAAGGGGGATAGTGACGAGGTTAGAAGATCAATTGGTACCACAGGGTTAGAGGGATCAAAATGATAGGATTAAGAGGAATTAAATAGGGGTTAAATAACTCAACTTACTTACGTTAACATCAACTAGGGGAAACAAATATAGATTAAATGGTTATACTTACCTAAATTGACACTCATTAGGGAAACAAATAAGGGTACATTAGCCACCCTCACCTAAGTTAATAACCTAAGCTATTGCCAACTTAATAACCCTAGGTATAAAGAGTCCTAATTTTGGCATCACCCGGCACCCCACAACTCAACCCTCCATCTCCTCACGCGCCGTCAACCTCTCGGCAGAGTTATTTCTTCAGCTGTGGAAGTTGAGGGCGGTGCTGGATTTGGACGCCGATCGCCACCGTGAGGAGCAGATCGGACGAGGGAAAACGAGGATGCGCAGTGGAAGTCATGGGGATCTCGGGGAGGACAGGGAAGCGCAAGAGCAGGCAAGTATATTTCATTGCGATAGCTTGAAATCCGTAAGGTATGGAAGGGTGGGCAAAACCTAAACAAGTCGAGGCACTTGCTATAGGTTCCATCGATTATGTTTTCCCTTCTTGTAGATGATGCTGGTTGTTTCGTTTTCCTTGTGGGGGCTTCGATTGTTTCTAGTTGTAGGTGTTTCCGATTCGTTTTCTTGTTGAAGATGTTTCCGGTTGACTTTACCTGTTGATGATTCTGATTGGCTTCTTCTCGGCTGAGATGTGTTTTAGATTGAGGTTTCATCTGAAGATACCGCTCGATTCTGTTCGTATATGTTGTTGGTATGGTTGGCACTACTTTGGTTTTTGGTATAGGAATTGAATCCTTTGTGTTATACACTCCTGATGGATTAGCCTGCTAATTAACGGGTTGGGATCGATTTTGGATTCGAGTTTTTGTGATGAATGAAAATTTGTGCGCTGCATGCTATTTGTTCGTTAGAATGTTCAACAGAGATGTCAGTTGCGAATTGTCATTTCTGCGTTGATTTGGAACCGAATGATTTACCTGTGGAGATTTTACCTTGAAGCTTTTGTGTTCTTTATGTTGTTTATGGGATTTGGTATGTCCTGTTAGCTTGAGTAGTTGAAGAATTATTTCTGTTGGTATTTGGATTGATTCATTTGGTTCAAATGGATAGATTTTAATGATTTCGATTCTTACCTTACTACTAGAACTTTGTGTTTCTACTCGCCTCTGTTATGAAGCTGTGCATGTCGGATTAGAAAGTTTGGTAGTCTCCGGGGAGAAAGTATCAACTTGATAAGTTTCTTTAAGTGGTATGGGAAAATAAAAAAAAAAACCTCATGATTTAAACACGGTTGGTAGGTTGAGATATAACAGGGTTCTTGTGGAATTGATAACTGCCATACTCTATTTTACTTTTGAATATACATTTGACTGGTAATGCAAGCTTCACTTGTTTGATATACTATCATGTATACTGATTTCCTTACCGATTTTTGTATTGCAAGCTGCAATTGTTAAATAATAATATGTTGTTGTATATAGTGTTGTACCTTATGGAAACTGCTTAAGATTGAAATGACATGATTACTGGATGTTTTGAAATGAGATGAAGTTATGGATCATGTTATGGGTAGATTAAGTTTTATGTGGCTAGTGGGTTGAATATGAGCATATGTGGTAGCAGTACGGGATGGGTGACCCGGGATGAGCTCCTGGGAGGGCCCATCCAAACTTGACTGATACTGGAATTTATGTTAGCTTCGGCTACATGACTGGAATGCATGTTCTCTACGAGGTACCTCTAGGTTAATGAGACTGTTGACTGGCTCTAATTGTGGTTACCGGATATGTGACATATTCCTCTTATTTAGCTGTGTAGGAACTTTATTTACCACAACTTCCTCCCCTAATATGCAATATTTTAGGTATGTTTCTATTGTTTAGTTTCCTATCTCTACTACTTTATGGATGTCATGCTTTATCACATGAGATAATACTTGCTGGGTTGTAGACTCATGATGCCTACATTTCAGGTGAGGACATGTCTTCAGGCACTATGGAGGGTCTACAGACGGAGTAGGCGAGAAGGCGAGATGGACGCATGACATTGTCCGGATATTAGGAGTGTTGAGCTTATGTTTTTCACTAGAAGGGGTTTTGCCTTGGTGATGTCAAGAGTATCGAGTTTTCTTTGCTATACTTTGTGGGGGATGATGACTCTTATGTTCATGAAATAATATTCATTTGGGATTGGTATCATGTTATTAGTGTATGCTAGTTTGTGTTTTGTGGACGGTGTTTTAAAAAAAAAAAAAAAAAAAAAATTTGGTTACAGGACGTTTCACTGACTCTATTCTGATGGTTCAGAAACACAAGGGCAAGGGCAAGCCCAAAAGTAAGGGAAAGTCTCAAGCCAAGGGTAAAGGCAAGGTAATGAAACCCATAGGAGGGGTTGCTAAGGCTGCTACCTGCTTCCACTACGATTAGACCGGGCACTGGAAGAGGAACTGCAAAGTGTACTTGGAAGATCTTAAGAAGAAGAGAAGTGAGACTTCCAGTTCAGGTATCTATATTATAGAAGTCAATCTATCTATTTCTTCATCATGGGTATTAGATACCGGATGTGCTTCTCACATTTGTACAAATGTGCAGGCACTGAGAAATAGCAGGGCATTGACGAAGAGCGAGGTGGACCTACGAGTAAGCAATGGAGCACGAGTTGCTGCTGTTGCTGTAGGAACTTATTCTCTATCTCTGCCCTCTGGGCTTGTACTAGATTTGGATGATTGTTGTTATGTGCCTGCTATGACTAAGAACATTATATCAGTTTCTTGTTTAGACAAGAAAGGCTTTTCATTTATAATAAAGAACCAATGTTGTTCAGTTTATTTAAATGATATGTTCTATTGTAGTGCACCTCCGATGAACGAACTCTATATTCTAGACCTTGAGAACTCTATCTATAACATAAGTACCAAGAGGTTCAAGTCAAATGACATGAACCAAACCTATATCTGGTATTGTCGCTTAGGTCATATAAATGACAAACGCTTATCCCAGCTCCATAAAGATGGTTTGCTGGACTCATTTGATTTTGAATCATATGAGACATGCGAGTCATGCCTACTGCGCAAGATGACCAAGACTCCCTTTAGTGGACACAGCGAGACAGCGATTAACTTGTTAGGACTTATACATAGTGACGTATGTGGCCCTTTCAATGTCGCTTCCAGGGGTGGTTATAGGTACTTCATTACATTTACTGATAACTTCAGAAGATATGGTTATATGTATCTGATGATACATAAGTCAGAATCCTTTGAAAAATTCAAAGCATTCAAGAATGAAGTACAAACTCAGCTTGGCAAGAGTATTAAGATACTTTGATCAGATCGAGGTGGTGAATGCCTTAGCCATGAGTTTCGTGACTATCTAGCTGAGTGTGAGATTCTATCTCAACTCACTCCTCCTGGAACACCACAGTGGAATGGTGTATCTGAAAGGAGGAATCACACCTTATTAGATATGGTACTGTCTATGATGAGTCACACAGATCTTCCCATGTATCTTTGGGGCTATGCTCTAGACACAACAACCTTCATTCTCAATCGAGTTCCATCTAAGGCTGTAATAAAGACACCATATAGGATATGGACTAGGAGAGATGGTCAAGTGTCTTTTATAAGGATTTGGGGTTGTGAGTCTTACGTTCGACGTCAAGTCTCGAACAAATTGGGACCCAAATCCGATAAGTGCTATTTTATTGGATATCCCAAGGAAATGAAGGGATATTACTTCTACATTCCCAGTCAACACAAGATAGTTGTGGCTAAGACTGGGGTATTTCTAGAAAGGGATTTTGTTTCTAAAAAGACTAGTGGGAGTACGTTCGATCTTCAAGAAGTTCAAGATGTGAACCATATCACTGAAGCCTTGATAGAAGTTGAACTAGAACCACAAAGTGTTGTGGATGATGTTGTTTCACAAGGAGTTGAGGAACCACAACCAGTTCAAATAGACCTACCTCTTCGTAGATCTGATAGGGTACGTCGTCAGCCTGAGAGATACTCATTTCTCTTGTCTGACCATGATGACGTTGTGCTCATTGAGGATGAGCCTACCTGCTACTCGGAAAACTTATAGGTTCCACTGTACAAAAATTTTGTACAAAGGTCTGAACCTTTTCCTAGCTACCATGTGTTCTTTTAAATTAAATTTTGGATCGCCTGCGGAACTTAACACGTTTGATCCAAAACTTAATCTATTTGTTCTTTTAGGTTTTGACTTGGATCTCCTGCGGAACTTAACACGTTCGACCCAAGTCTCCTTAAGTTATTAATTCCATTAAATATTAATTTCCATAAAAGGTTCCCAGTACTGACGTGGCGAGGCACATGGCCTTCTTGGATATGGGAGCAACCACCACCGACTAGACAAAACCTTTAATAGAAAGCTAATATTTAATTTCCTAAAATAACTTTAGGTTAACCAAAGAGAACAATCAAATCACAAGGAAAAGAAAAAACAAAAGAACACAACTTCAAAAAAAAACATATTCGAAATTCTAGAACGTAAGCCTCTTGTATTTGGTATTATTTCACTACAAAAAATAAAGGATTTCGGGACAAAATTGGGGACGAATTTTAAAAAAAAATTCGTTGCAAAAATTTTTGCGACAAAATTTGGGACGAAAATTTTTTCGTCCCAAAATGGTTGATGCCAACTTTTGGAACGAATTATGGATTGTTGCAAATTTGGGGACGAATTTGGCGACGAAAAAAATTTTCGTCCCCAAATTCGTTGCAAAAAAGTATAGAAATTTGCAACGAAAACTGTTTTTGTTGCAAACCTAGGAACAAATTTAGGGACGAATTTACATAAATTATCCGCCAAAATTGTCTTGATTTTTGCAACAAATTTGGGGACGAATTCGGTGACAAATTATATTTTGTTGCCAAGTTTGTCCCTAATATTGCAACGAATTTGGGGACAAATTCGGTGACAAAATTATTTTTGTTGCCATCTTTGTTCCTAATTTTGCAACGAATAATAAATTTGTTGCAAAACTGGCAACGAATTTCGCAACAAAAACTTGCCAAGTTCATTGCACACCAGATAAATTTTCGTCCCAGAATTCGTCCCAAATTCTGGGACGAAATTTGGGACGAAATTTGTGGATTCGTCCCAAAATTCGTCCCAGAATCTGGGACGAATTTTGGGACGAATCCACAATTCGTCCCAGATTCTGGGACGAAATTTGGGACGAATTTTGTGGATTCGTCCCAAAATTCGTCCCAAAATCTGGAACGAATTCTGGGACGAAAATAATTTTGTCCCAAATTACGATAGAATTGGGACAAATAATTTTCGTTGCCAAATTCGTCCCTATTTCAAATAATTTTTTCCAGCTTCAATCTCTTTCTGCAATACAATCCAAATACATACAAACCAAATTCAAATAACAAATAATATGCATTCAACACATCCTAATTTAACATTCAACACATACAAATTTAACATTCAACACATCGATCAACTCATAATTCAAGAAGTATAAAGTTTGCAACAAAGTTTACAATATCCATCTTGTTCAAGCTACTAGAAAATATGATACAAAGTTTAACAACCCAATGTTTTATAAATCCATCATCCAACCAACAACACTAAGAATACATATAGTCATCTTCATGAGCCACAAAATCTTTGATCCCCATCAAATCTCTTTTGCCTACATAACAACAAACAAATAAACTAGATCATGTCTAACAAGAAAGATTGTAAATATTATACGATATGACCATGTAAAAAGAATAATTGGAAACAAAACATAAATATGAAATTCCTTAAACATTCTAATAAAAGCCCTAAATATAATAAAAGTCATATTTACCAACGATATGAATCATCTATGTCATAACAACGGTAAAGAAAATTATAAGAATTATTTTGAAGCTAAGTACATGTATCGTAACTACGATACAACCTAATATAATTGACACATCATATAGAGAAAAAGAGAGAGATATTGTGAAGTATGATATTAGGGTTTAAATTTTCTCACTTAGTTAACTTTATTTTTCATTTTAATTTGCTGAATTTATAGGTTTGTCTTTGGTTGATATTTAATGTAAACTAAAGGATGTTTAAAATAATTGTTCATTTCATTGTGTTAACTAGTTGACAATTTCATATGAATAACTTTAGCACATTTTTAACAACTCTTTACAAAATATTAAGGTAGGAGGATGCATCGTTATCTAGTAAAGAATTTTAGAATAGTGTAATGTAATTCTAGATGAAATATAAAACTTTTATGTATCTATATAGTTTTGAAACTATACATAGATCAAATTCAGAACTTTTATGCATCATTATCATTGAAGACAAAACAAGAAAGAGTAACTTATCAAAAAGAATGAACACAATTAAACAACTATTTAAAGTTAATTTTAACATAATTATTTAAAGTTAACTTTATATAATTAAACAACTATAACATAATTATTTAAAGCTAACTTTATATATAGATCAGTCAATGCATATTAAAGAACTTAGGAATACCGAAAAGAGGTGAACAAATACAGCTGTCTTCAACTACACTGAGATCAGACCAACTTGAGACCTGCACAAACAACATTATCAAATCAGGAAAAAAATAAAGTCAGAGTATTAGAGACTTCATTCATATTGCCTAATTATGCTTTAATTTTGTTACTGGTACACAACTAAGAATCATATAGATTAGTCTACGTCAAAGATAAGTCATCTCATACATTGACAGTGGAACAGTGCAAGAAGACAACAGACTTAACCTACAAATGGCAGAGTTGAAAAGTTAAAAAACCATTGATTAATGTGTAAAGCAGTAAACATAAGAAAAAAAATCATCATACATTATTAAAATTATCAAAAATCATCACCGCCATCATCGTTATCATCGTAGGCATCATCATCGTCATCATTGGGAGGATTCTGACATTGAGCGGAGCTCAACTGAAGGTGTTGCATAATAAATTCTTGTTGTCGGCGCATTTCTCTAATATCTTTCTCCAAATTAGCCCGTTCTAGGTCTCTTTGCACCCTTTCTTGGTCTCTTTGCGAAATTATTTCCTTCAGATGACTAACCTCATCAGTCAAGGTATTTACTTGGGTCGTAAGTGCTGATGTGGAGGAAGAAGTTCCAACTAATCTTTGGGTTCTACTCAAGGAACCCATCCCCAATATCCTTCCCCCTTTTGGTCCTCCACTGGCCTCTAACCATAAACTCAAATTATTGCCAACAGACTCCTCAGACCCCTGACTATCGATGCCAGCTTGTGAGCATGTTTGAGCTAGCTCGAGTTGATCATATTTTTCCTGTTTTGTAAAACACATACGATATTGATTAGATATAATAGAAACACATATAATATTAAGACAATAATGGTAGGTAAATAATTAAATTTAAACCATATATTAAGGTAAAATAAAAATTAATTCCAACCTTGACTGCTTTTGCTCTCGCCCCACTCCATGTGTTATCTTTTTTTTAAAAGTGCGAGTGAAAGCATCAATGAAAGAAGGCTCCTTCCCTGTCTCCTTGGTCTAAAAAAACATTATTTCAAATAACGAAATAATTTGATATATATTAAAAATTTGTGAAAGAGTGAAACTATTACCATTCTCCGTCTATGCTCATCTATGTTAATGGAGCCTCCCGCATATATAGCACTTGAGTCACCAGAATTGTGAGATTGATTCATTCTATTCAGGTCACTCCTTTGTTTACTTTCCTCCGTTGCCCAAAATAGAGTGATCCTCTCCCAATTTTCTTCAGTGATGAAGTTTGGTTTTTTCCGCCGACTCTTTGCGTGACTTAATACATGTCTAATGTGATCGCCACATTTCTTTTTAAATATTCTTCGTATCTCCATTTCGTCATTCGGGTCCCAATTATTTAAGCGCTGAAATAGAAATTTATTTTATTATATAATCACTGTAAAATTGAAGTAAAGTTAAGAAAATTTACTTTGAACTCGCTCCACCAAAGTTGTTTTGTGGCTGGTGGAGTGCTTGAATATGTCAAAGAATCCCCTCCCCAATGGTTGTTCACGATCCTATTTATTTCTCGAACAACTTGTACCGGATTTTCAAAGCTGCATTAAATTACAAAATAATGATATTATATAATTAAGATAGATCTAACAAATAAAATATTTTATAGTACTTACGAATCACCGATGGGGACTAAAGGGGCTCTATCATTCCTAAACTCAGCAAATGAATTTCTTGCTGAGTCAGGAGGATCTGAGTGGACAGGTAACTGTTCTGGGTAAGGTACTTGTGGCGGTGAATATGAAACCGGTGCAGAAGGTACATGAGAAGGGCCCGGCTGATGAAGGGGTGGCATAGGTACACTGGCAGGAGAATATGATGCCGGTGGAGAAGACACATGGGATGGGCCTGCTTGAGTAGGGGGTGGATTAGGTTCACTGGCAGGTGATGGATGTGTCTGGTCCTGTGGTCGCCGTCTACGTCCACCACGTCGAAATATATGCTGGAAATTTCAACAATTTAATAAAGTTAATTACAGATCTAATACATAACAAAGGATAATTAAAAACTTACCATTTTTATGTAAAGATTATGGAAAAGGATGGAGGGGAAATTTATGAAATGTGACCTCTGATGACCTGTAGGAATAAATACAATGTGTTAACAGATAAAGTAAATCAAATTATAAAAGAGACAGTATATACAATAAAATATGGGAAATTTCTTTAAATAAGCTAACAAAACTTACCCATCATCAAAAATCAAAGTCATCATTGTCATTATCATCCTCATCCTCCTCTTCCTCTTCCTCCTCCTCTTCCTCTTCCTCTTCCTCTTCCTCCTCCTCCTCCTCCTCCTCCTCATCATCATCATCATCAATTTCACTTCTATCTACGTTGATTACTACACCGTTGGGATCTCGTAAAGTTGGAATAATATATTCCTCAGTCTGAAAGGTGTTTGAAACTTCCTCTTGTTGATATGCAATGTTTTCCCAACGTGCCTCAATTTTTTTCCGTGCTTTAGTTTTACAAACAGCCCACCAATCAATCTTATCGCGTTTCAAACTCGGATATGAAGAATAGAATACTTGAATTGCTTGTTGTGCCAACACAAATGGTTCATATCTCTTATAAAATCTCTTATGATTTATTTCAACTAAATTATAATGTGGATGCACTTTCATCCCTCTAACAGGGTCAAACCAGCGACACATAAATAATATAACTTGCATTTGTGGTCCTGGGTATTCTACTTCTATAATTTCATCCAACAAACCATAAAAATCATTACTTGGACCTCCTTCATTGGATGACGATACGCACACCCCACTATTCATGGTATTCTTGCCCATTCCATAGTCTTGAGTATGAAAATTATATCCATTTATGAAATATGCTGGCCAAGTGCGTACGCATGAATTTGGAACCCATGAAGGATTGATTAGCCATTCTTGATCAAGGTGAGATTGATTAGCTTGAACAGAAGGTCAAACCACAAATTGTTAAAAGTATGCATATGTATCACACAAATATAGATTTTTACTTACATATGATTTGAACCATGCAACAAATTCTTCTTCACAAAATCGATCGAACTCTTGTGCCGATAATTCAGAATATAAGTTGGTAAATATCCTACTCAAAAAAACATATTGTTACACAAATAATTGAAAAAATAAAGAAATAAAAATAAAAATATATACTTACTCGTAATATGATGATACTTCTGGACAATTTAGTAAAATATATGTTTGGGCTGCTCGCCATTCTTTACCAGTTAAGTATCTTTGTTTACATGGTCCACTTGGTCGACCAAGGTAGTTAAAAATTGAAAATGAGGTAACATTTGGATCAATAGGACCCTCATCATTTCTGCCCGCTCTTCGCCTTTTGCATTGAACATGAGGTTCAAAATAATATGATGCAAAAGTGGTGACTTCCTCCACAATGTATGCATTAACAATAGAGGCTTCAACTCGTGCTTTATTTTTCACCTTTTTCTTCAAATGATATAAGAATCTGTTGAAGATATATAAAATTATATTAAATATATATATATATAAATAATCCAGGAGTAGAAATATTTTTTTTTCATTCAACATTCGAATTATACAAATAACACACTCTACCTTTCAAATGGATACATCCACCGAAAATGAACGGGTCCTCCAACTTTGGCCTCATATGGCAAGTGAACCAAAAGATGCTCCATGGAGTCAAAAAAAGAGGGTGGAAATATTCTTTCCAAATTGCACAAAATGATTGGAATATCTCTCTCTAACTTCTCCATGTGTGAACGTTTCAAAACTGTTGAGCAAATATCATGTAGGAAAATACTTAACTCCATAATCGCTCCCCATACAAATTGTGGTAAGAGTTCTTTAAAAGCAATAGGAATCAGTCTTTGCATTATGATATGACAATCATGACTTTTCATACCAATTAACTTCCATTCTTTCATATCAACACATCTTCCAAGATTAGAGACATACCCATCTGGAAATTTCAAAGATTTCAACCATTCACATAGGATAAAGACCCTTATTTAATGTATAAATTGCCTTTGGCTTTGGTCCTCTACTATTTTCATCGACATCAAGAGTGGGTCTTTTACATATGAGTCGCATATCTTTTCTTACATTGAGATTGTCTTTTGTTTTTCCGGTGATATCCATCACAGTATTTATCAGATTATCAAAAACATTCTTCTCAATATGCATTACATCGAGATTATGATGTATCAAATGACTAAACCAATACGGTAAATCCCAAAATATACTTCGTTTAGTCCATTTATGTGTACTCCCATATTCATAATTTGTACCATATGGTTGTTCAATAACAGAGGGAAAGTGATGCACTCTGTACCAAATATCTTGACCAGTCAATCTCAATGGCGGAAGTGTTCTTTCGATCCTATTTTTAGTGAATTCATCTTTATTCTTTCTGAACTTATGATTTGTTGGTAAGAATTGCCTATGACAATCAAAATAACTTGGTTTCTTTCCGTGTTTCAATCTGAATGACTTTGATCTCTCCATACATATTGGGCATCCCAAGATCCCAGCAGTACTCCAACCTGATAGCATACCATAAGCTGGAAAGTCATTTATGGTCCAAAGAAGAGCAGCCTTCAGTATAAACATCTGGTTAGAATGAACATCGTATGTAGGAACACCTTCATCCCATAGTTGTTTAAGTTCTGCTATCAGAGGTTGCATATAAATATCTATTAACTTTTTTGGATTTTGCGGACCTGGTACAACCAATGTTAAAAACATATAAGGTGTTTTCATGCACATCCCAAGTGGAAGATTATACGGCGTTAAAATAATGGCCAACAAGAATAATTTCTTCCTGATTTACCAAACGGAGCAAATCCATCAGCACATAGACATAATCTAATATTTCTAGTCTCCTTTGCAAAATCTGGATATGTTCTATCAAAATTTTTCCAAGCATCTGCATCGATGGATGACACATTAAACCCTCTTCCGTTTGATGAGTTGCATGCCAAGTCATGTGTTCCGCATTGCCTTTGATGCATACAATCTTTGTAACCTAGGAGTTAAAGGTAAATAAAACAACTGGCTGTGTGCTTTACGTCGTTGTTGACTCTCTGGTTGTCTTATACCTATCTTGATTACAGAATTTACAAACCTCTACTGCATCATCTCCCCAATATAACATACAACCATCTCTGCAAACATCAATTCTTTCAACTGGAAGACCTAAATCTTTCACCGCTTTTTTCATACTGTAAAATCAAGAGGCAAACTGTGATCACGTGGCAATGTATCATCAAAGCTTGAACAACATCATTAAAACAATCTTGCGACATATTATGATCTGCCTTTATATTTAATAATCGGATGTGAGAGATAATTTAGTCTGATTGTCACAACGGAATATAATGGTTCATTTGCAACACTCAATACTTCTTGAAATTTGTAATATATTTCATCCAGACCTGGTACATCAGGCTCCTCCAACGGCAATGTATTAGTGGCAAACATTTGTTCACTTGTTGGAGGAAAACTAGAACTTGCACCAAGCGTCTCGGGAATATAATTCTGACAACTTGCATCAATTACCATCCTCTGATATGGATTGAATTGTTCATAATAACTCTGATCCCCACTAGCAGAGGCTTGAAAATTCCGTCCATAATCCTCATCAGATATGAACGGTTCGCCATGACTTGTCCAATTATAATAATTCGGAGTAAAACCAAATCTACAAAGATGTTCTTCAACTTTATCGGTGGGTAAAAATTTCCCATTGTGACATTTTCTACACGCGCACCTTATCTTCTTGCCATCCATATACATAACTTGAGTAGATGTAAAATTTAAAAATTGCCTCAGTCCAGTGATAAACTCAGGAGTTAACCCCTGACGATTAGGCAAATTTTTGTTATACATCCAACTTCGCTCATTCTGCATTTTACCTGAATTCAACTGTTTAGTTAAACATTATTAAAAGTTACTATAGATAAATCTTATCATTGAAGACAAAACAAAAAACAACAGCTAATTAAAAAGACGGAACGCAATTAATCAACTATAATAAAATTATTTAAAGCTAACTTTATATACAAAGTAAATGCATAATAACGAACTTAAGAATACCGAAAAGAAGTCAACAAATAGGTCTTCAACTACACTGAGATCACACAAAATTGAGACCTGCATAAACAACAATATCAATTCAGGCAGTAACTTTCGAATATTAAATAAAAAATGAAACAATGATCAACCTCATCCTGCCAAGCACTGCCACGCGGCCACCCGCGGCCAAACGTGGCCACCGATGGCACCGGCAGCCAACCCCGGCCACCCACATCTAATCGAGGCCAGGACGTGACCCGGGGCAGAGTCGGCCAGCCACACGACGGCGGCCAGCCACGGCTAGGCCCACGCCGGCAGCCAGACGCCGACCAGCCAGCGCCTGGCAGCGGTCAGCCACACGCGGGGCAGGCAGTGGCCAACCAGCGGCCAGGCAGCACCGGCCAGGCAGCGGCGGCCAGGCAGCGCCTGCCAGGCAGCGCCGGCCAGGCAGCGCCTGGACGTGGCCAGCCCGCGCCGGCAGGGAGTCCAGCGACGCCGAGAGAGAGAGATCTGAGAGCGTTTTGTTTACCAAACGAAAACCTTCCACCGCCGATCGTCGTAGATCACGGCGTCATCAGTCGGAGATGTGGCCGAAAGCTGGAAATCGCAGATGGGAAGAAGGGGGAACGGGGGAGAGAGAGGAAAGAAAAGAGAGAAGGGAAAAAGAATCGGGTTGGGAATTAGATCTAGGGTTTTTAGGAACAAATATTTTTTGTTCCCAATTTCGTCCCTAAAATTGGGACGAATTTCTGGATTCGTCCCAAATTTTGGGACGAATCCAAGATTCGTCCCAAACTTTGGGACGAATCCAGGATTCGTCCCAAAACTTAAATTAATTTAAAATAAATTAAATCAAAGACCGAAAGCTTATATCTTGACCTAGAGACATCAGAATTTGATGAAACAAATTTCTATGCGTTCGTATCATTGCCCTGATCATAAATATGTCACCATCCATAATTTTTAATTAATAATTTAATTTATTTAAATTTTTTATACCAAATTAGGAAAAATTAGAATTAAAAATTACAAAAATAAATATATTTGTTAAAAAATATTTTTATGTATATATTTACGATCAGGACAATGATACGAACGCATAGAAATTTATTTCATCAAATTCTGATGTCTCTAGGTCCGTATATGACGCGTCCCATTTTATTTTATTTTTTTAAGATAATTAAATTTTTGGGACGAATCTCTGGATTCGTCCCAAAATTTGGGACGAATCCAGATATTCGTCCCAAACTTTGGGACGAATTCCTGGATTCGTCCCAAATTTTGGGACGAATCCAGGATTCGTCCCAAAACTTAAATTAATTTAAAATAAATTAAATCAAAGACCGAAAGCTTATATCTTGATCTAGAGACATCGGAATTTTATGAAACAAGTTTCTTTGCGTTCGTATCGTTGCCCTGATCATAAATATGTCACCATCCATATTTTTTAATTAATAATTTAATTTATTTAAAATTTTCATACCAAATTAGGTCAAATTGGAATAAAAAATTCCAAAAATAAATATATTTGTGAAAATTTTTTTTTATGTGTATATTTACGATCAGGACAACGATACAACGCATAGAAATTTGTTTCATCAAATTCCGATGTCTCTAGGTAGATATTTTTTAATACATATATAGGTTGCTATTAACTAAAAAGGTGTTGTGTAGTGAACGGTTATAAATTAGTGTCTGAAAACTTAAATATGGACCTAGAGACATTGGAATTTGATGAAAAAAGTTTTTATGCGTTCGTATCGTTGCCTTGATCGTAAATATGTCACCATCCATATTTTTTAAATATTATTTTAAGTGATTCAACTTTTTAATACCAAATTAGGTCAAATTGGAATTAAAAAATTCCAAAAATAAATATATTTGGTAAAAAATATTTTTATGGATATATTTACGATCAGGACAATGATACGAACGCATAGAAATTTATTTCATCAAATTCTGATGTCTCTAGGTCCGTATATGACGCGTCCCATTTTGTTTTTTTTTTAAGATAATTAAATTTTTGGGACGAATCTCTGGATTCGTCCCAAAACTTAAATTAATTTAAAATAAATTAAATCAAAGACCGAAAGCTTATATCTTGATCTAGAGACATCGGAATTTGATGAAACAAATTTCTATGCATTCGTATCGTTGCCCTGATCGTAAATATGTCACCATCCATATTTTTTAATTAATAATTTAATTTATTTAAATTTTTCATATCAAATTAGGTCAAATTAGAATTAAAAATTCCAAAAATAAATATATTTGTTAAAAAATATTTTTATGTATATATTTACGATCAGGACTATGATACGAATGCATAGAAATTTATTTCATCAAATTCCGATGTCTCTAGGTCGGTATATGAGGCGTCCCATTTTGTTTTTTTTTTTTTTAAGATAATTAAATTTTTGGGACGAATCCTGGATTCATCCTAAAACTTAAATCAAAGACCGAAAGCTTATATCTTGACCTACAGACATCAGAATTTGATGAAACAAATTTCTATGCGTTCATATCATTGCCCTGATCATAAATATGTCACCATCCATAATTTTTAATTAATAATTTAATTTATTTAAATTTTATATACCAAATTAGGTAAAATTAGAATTAAAAATTCCAAAAATAAATATATTTGTTAAAAAATATTTTTATGTATATATTTACGATCAGGACAATGATACGAACGCATAGAAATTTATTTCATTAAATTCCGATGTCTCTAGGTCCGTATATGAGGCGTCCCATTTTATTTTTTTTTTTAAGATAATTAAATTTTTGGGACGAATCCAGGATTCGTCCCAAAACTTAAATTAATTTAAAATAAATTAAATCAAAGATCGAAAGCTTATATCTTGACCTAGAGACATCGGAATTTGATGAAACAAATTTTTATGCGTTCGTATCATTGCCCTGATCATAAATATGTCACCATCCATAATTTTTAATTAATAATTTAATTTATTTAAATTTTTTATACCTAATTATGTAAAATTAGAATTAAAAATTCCAAAAATAAATATATTTGTTAAAAAATATTTTTATGTATATATTTACGATCAGGACAATAATATGAACGCATAGAAATTTATTTCATCAAATTCCGATGTCTCTAGGTCCGTATATGAGGCGTCCCATTTTGTTTTTTTTTTTTAAGATAATTAAATTTTTGGGACGAATCCTGGATTCGTCCCAAATTTTGGGACGAATCCCGGATTCGTCCCAAAACTAAATTTAATTTAAATTACATTAAATCAAAGACCGAAAGCTTATATCTTGACCTAGAGACATCAGAATTTGATGAAATAAATTTCTATGCGTTCGTATCATTGTCCTGATCGTAAATATATCCATAAAAATATTTATTACCAAATATATTTATTTTTGGCATTTTTTAATTCCAATTTGACCTAATTTGGTATTATAAATTTGAATCACTTAAAATATTATTTAAAAAATATGGATGGTGACATATTTACGATCAAATTAATGATACGAATGCATAGAAACTTGTTTTATCAAATTTCGATGTCTCTAGGTCAAGATATAAGCCTTCGATATTTGATTGTCTTTTTTTAAAAATAATGT
Source organism: Zingiber officinale (assembly GCF_018446385.1). Taxonomy (NCBI): domain Eukaryota; kingdom Viridiplantae; phylum Streptophyta; class Magnoliopsida; order Zingiberales; family Zingiberaceae; genus Zingiber; species Zingiber officinale. The sequence goes on from NC_055990.1 coordinate 79,498,821, forward strand.
CATTTTTGGAACAAATCCTGGATTCGTCCCAGATTTTGGGACGAATCCTGGATTCGTCCCAGATTTTGGGACGAATCCTGGATTCGTCCCAGAATTTGGGACGAATTCTGAATTCATCCCAGAATTTGGGACGAATCCAGTATTTGTCCCAAAATCTGGGACGAATTCTGAATTCGTTCCAGATTTGGCGACGAATTTAGCAACGAAATGTTTTATTGTTGCAAATTTGAAACAAAACTTTTTTGTTGCAATTTTCGTTGGTTATTTGGGTTGAAATTTTTTTTCGACCCAAAATTTGTCGCAATTTTGGGACGAATAATTTTCGTTCCAAATATTTGTCCCCAAATATATGTTTTTTTGTAGTGTTTCCATAAATAACTAGCATGATGCGGAAATATAAATTACTAGTTATACCTTGTAGAAAAACCTCTTGATCTTCTACCGTATTCCTCTTCTAACCTCGGACGTTGTGTGGGCAACGATCTACCGAGATGAGAAACCACCAACCACCTTCTTCTCCTCCAAGCAAGGTTCGGCCACAAAGGAAGAACTTCACCAAAGAAGAAAATCAAAATACTAACCAAGCTCCAAGAGATGCTAACTTTCTCTCCTTCTTCTTCTTCTTCTCCAAGTAGTATCCGGCCACCACAAGAACTCCAAGAGAGATGAAGTATTCGGCCACCACAAGAGGAAGAGAGGGAGAGGGTAATGGCCGGCCACAACACCAAGGAAAAAGGGAGAGAAAACAATAGAGGTTGTATCTCATGAAGGCACCCCTACCCCTTCTTTTATATTCCTTGGCCTAGGCAAATTAGAAAATTTAATTACAATAAAACTTCCTTAATTTTTCTTGATATGAATTAATTGAGAAAAATAAAACAAAATTTCCCAATTAACTTGAGATGGCCGGCCACATCATTGGAAACAAAAGAGGACAAGTTTTTAATCAACAATTAAAACTTCCTAATTTGTTTCCGGAAATTTTAAAAAATAAAATTTCTCTTTAAAATCTCTTCATGGTTAATAAAAGGAAATATCTATAATTTTAATTTTATTAACATGTGAATAATTTTAAAGAGAAAATAAAACATCTCTCCAATCTACAAATAAGGAAAGAGATCTAATCTCTTTCTTTAATCTTTTGTAAATCTTTTACAAGAGAGATATTTTAATTTTAATTCTCTTTTAAATTAAATCTTCCACATAATAATAAACATTAAAATTAAATTTTCTTTTTAATTAATTATGGCCGGCCCTACTAGCTTGGGTTCAAGCTAGGGCCGGCCACCTTAAACCCAAGCTTAGGCCGGCCCTAGCTTGGTTCCCAAGCTAGCTTGGCCGGCCCCCTTTAGGTGGGTATAGAAGGTGGGTATATGTGGGTATAGTACTCTATAAATAAGAGGCTACGATAGGGACCGAGAGGAGGAATTGGTTTTGATCTCCCGATAAAATTAAGCATCCCATGTTCGCCCCGAACACACAACTTAATTTTATCAATGATAATTCATTCCACTAGAGAACTATCATTGAACTACCGCACCAATCCCAAATTATATTTTTGGGCTCCTTCTTATTATGAGTGTGTTAGTCTCCCTGTGTTTAAGATATCAAATGCCCACTAATTAAGTGAGTTGTTGACAACTCATTTAATTAATATCTAAATCCAAGAGTAGTACCACTCAACCTTATCGTCATGTCGGACTAAGTCCACCTGCAGGGTTTAACATGACAATCTTTATGAGCTCCTTTTGAGGACATTATCAACCTAGTATCTATAGGACACAGTTTCCTTCTATAATCAACAACACACACTATAAGTGATACCATTTCCCAACTTATCGGGTTTATTGATTCAACGAACTAAATCTCACCCATTGATAAATTAAAGAAATGAATATCTAATATATGTGCTTGTTATTATATTAGGATTAAGAGCACACACTTCCATAATAACTAAGGTCTTTGTTCCTTTATAAAGTCAGTATAAAAGAAACGACCTCAAATGGTCCTACTCAATACACTCTGAGTGTACTAGTGTAATTATATAGTCAAGATAAACTAATACCTAATTACACTACGACCTTCTAATGGTTTGTTCCTTTTCCATTTTGGTCGTGAGCTACTGTTTATAATTTATAAGGTACTGATAACATCATCTTCTGTATGTGACACCACATACTATGTTGTCTACAATATAAATTAAATGAACAACTACAAACAAATGTAGACAATTAGACCAAATGTGATTCTTTATTCATAATAAATGTTTACAAAGCTTAGGCTTTCAGTATACATTCCAACACTACCTACTATCAGGAAGCTGTGATGAGACCAGATTCTGAGAAATGGTTAGAGGCCATGAGATCCGAGATGAAATCCATGTACACTAACCAAGTATAGACCTTGGTTGATCCACCTGAAGGGGTCAAACCTATTGGGTGTAAGTGGGTCTTTAAGGGAAAGACTGACATGGATGGACTAATTTATAAGGGTCGATTGGTAGAAAAAGGTTTCAAGCAAATTCATGGTATTGACTATGATGAAACCTTTTCTCCAGTAGCAATGTTTAAATCCATTCGGATCATGCTTGTTATTGCAGCGTACCACGATTATGAGATCTGGTAGATGGATGTCAAAACCGTGTTTCTGAATGAAAACCTACTCGAGGATGTGTATATGACACAACCTGAGGGTTTTGTAGATCCACAGCATACTGGCAGAGTATGCAAGCTGCATAGGTCCATTTTGACTAAAGCAAGCTTCTCGGAGCTGGAATCTTCGATTCGATGATGTAATCAAACAGTTTGGTTTCATCAAGAATGAAGATGGACCTTGTGTCTACAAGAACGTTGTTGAGAGCACAGTTGTCTTCCATATATTGTATGTGGATGACATACTACTCATTGGGAAAGACATCCCTTTGTTGCAGTCTGTCAAGACTTTGCTAGGGACTTGTTTCTTAATGAAAGACTTAGGTGAAGCATCCCGCATTCTAGGCATATAGATCTATAGAGATAGATCTAAGAGATTGCTTGGCCTATGTCAGAGTACATACATTGACAAGGTACTACTATAGTTTGCCATACAGAACTCCAAGAAGGGATTTCTGTCGATGTCACATGGTGTGAGTCTTTTGAAGACTCAAGGTCCCTCTTCTAGAGAGGAGAGAGACCTCATGGATCAGATCCCTTATGCATCATCCATAGGATCTATCATGTACACCATGCTATGTACTCGTCCTGATGTCTCGTATGCTTTGAGCATGACGAGCAGATACTAGTCAAATCCGGGTGAAAGTCACTGGATAGCGGTCAAGAATATTCTTAAGTACTTGAGATGGACTAAAGAATATTTCTTGATATATGGAGGCGATGACGAGCTAGCTGTAAAGGGTTACAGTGATGCTAGCTTCCAAATTGACTAGGATGATTATCGATCGCAGTCTGGGTTCGTGTTTTGCATAAATGGTGGTGTTGTGAGCTGGAAGAGTTCGAAGCAGGACTCAGTTGCTGATTCTACAATAGAAGCCGAGTATATTGCTGTACCAGAAGCGGCAAAGGAGGCAGTTTGGATCCGCAAGTTCATTACTGAGCTTGGGGTGGTTCCTAGCATAGCTTATCCGATTGAGCTCTATTGTGACAACAATGGAGCAATTGCACAGGCTAAGGAACCTCGCTCACACCAGTGGACCAAACACATACTACGGCGCTTCCATCTCATTCGAGAGATTATCGATAGAGGAGTTGAGAAGATTTGCAGAGTACCCACTGAGGCTAACATCGCAGAAACCTTGACCAAGTCTTTGGCACAGAGAAAGCATGATGGTCACACTAGGTCATAAGGCCTTAGAGCCTATACTGATTGGCACTAGTGGTAGTGGGAGATTGTTAGTTAGAGCCCTAGAGCCAATCATTTGATAATTGTTGTATGAACTCATTGTATCATATTTCTTATGTATATAAAGGCATTTGTTTATGGTTATTATACTTACTTGTATTGGTGCCAAATAACTAAGTATAATAGCGTCCTTGAGAAGAAGGTTCTTACCTATATCAATCGATTGGTTGAATCGATAGTGAGATGATATAGGGAACACTACTCTTAATCATTATTCTTGATAGAGTGAGACCACTAAGTGCATGACCATGCCCAAATGAGTCAATATGAGATGTTGAGCTCATTTGATTGAGTGAGTCTACTTGGAGTTCAAGATTTAGATTGATTAGAGGATGACACGGTCTATGCCTCACATTGATCAATCTAGATGTCTAGGATAGAAGGACATTGTCATATATTGTGAAGAGTCATAATTAGTAGTCACAAGGTGATGTTGGATCTCAACATTCTTGTAACTTGGGTAGTAATGATGTGTTGCTAGATACCGCTCATTACTTATGCTTCTAAAAGGGTTTAGGAGCATTGCCAACGTTACAAAAACCTATAGGGTCACACACAAAGGGCAATTAGATGGAGATTAGGTTCATTTGATGAACCAAGAGGATTAGGTTCATGTGATGAACCAAATTGGATTTAGAGTAATTCAAAGTAAACTAATTGAGTTGGACTCAATTTGGTTCATGTGTTAAATGAGTCTAATTTGGACTTAGACTCATTGAGTCAATTTACTTCAATGAATAGAGATTCATTAAATTAAAATTGACTTGAACCAATCAATAGATTTGATCAACCATGGGAGAAAAGTGGTCAAGTTTGACTTGATTTGAGAGGAAGATGAAAGGACAAGTTTGACTTGACCATTGCCACCTCATTTGTGAGTTGGCATTAAGTGGGCTAATGATGATATGCCACATCATCAAGATTAGCACATGTGTGTGCCACATCATGAGGGAGATCAAGAGTTGTGACTCTTGATATCCCATGGGGTTTAAAAGCCCCTTCTTGAGGTGGCCGACCACTTTAACACAAGTGGAAGTTTCATTTTGCTTTGTGTAACCTCCTTCTTCTTCCTTTCTACCTTTCTTCTCTCCCTCTCCTCCACCATTTCTGATCCTCTAAGGTTTCTTGCACATCTTTAGAGGTTCTCTTCATCGATTTGTTCGTGTGGATACACATAGAGGGTTGTACACTTGAAACCTTGAGATCCGGCGAACCTTGGATGAGCAGGATTTGCGAAGGGCTTCGCTACAAAGGTATAAGTCTCTTCCTTGTAGATCTAGTATAGATCTTGGCTAGAAAACATGTACATGAAGTTTTTATGAAATTTTATAGCTTCGTACGGATCCAGTGGCATGGGATTCGGGGTTTCTACAAGGCAAAAAGCGATTTTTACGGTCCGAAAATCCCAACAAACTATGCATAATTAAGTCAATGTTTAATTTATGATCCAATGCAAATCCAAGTGATCCTAAACACTCAATATAGCCATTCACCTTTAGCACAAATTGTACTATAGATGAACCCTCCTACATCTTAGAGTAAATAAGTAGCTTAGTGACTTCGAACTGTTCAGATCTAGCTTGCTCATCAAATAGCTCATGCAGATGAAAAATAATTGTATAAGCATCCATATGTTCATGTTGTTTTTGTAGTTTAGGAGACATTTAGGCCATCATGATGTAACTCTCAAGATCAGAATCAGCCATTTGCTTTTCAAAGGGCAATATTTGGTCTGGTGTTACATCATTTGCTATATTTGTTTGAAGTACTTTTTCAAGGATATATAATATTTTCTCAGCCTTCAGAACAATTCTCATGTTTTGAAACTAGTCTAAGAAGTTTGGCCTAGTCATTTTGTTTGAGTCCATTAACGAATGCAAATTCAAAGACATCATAATTTAATTAATTAACCTAGAAATACAAAAATGAGAATATATAAGAGAGATAATTTTTACTATCGAAACAATCTACATATAATATAATTCTCGCTTGTTTATTGAATTCAAGAGCCCTTATAGATTCAAGAGATGGTAGGTTTTTCTCCAAATGGGTTGATATCTACTTCAAATAAGAACAACCTTGGCTTTGGCACAACAAGTCATTCTTAGTTGTAGTGGTAGGTGTCAAATATACTAATTACATATCACATACATGCAACTATCATATTATGCTATCAATCAATTGATATTTGCATAAATATCGGGTTGCTAACACATTAACAAGTATACATCAAATGAATATCACCCAACTTCACCTTTATCCATATTAACCTTTGCTTTCACACAACAAATCAATGTTTCAAGTTGAAACCAACTCATCAATCATGAGATCGTATATCAATGGTTCAAAAATATTTAATTTCAGGTTGAGCTTGGCATTGGCACAATAACTCAAACAAGTAATCAAACTCTAGTTCTTACCATATTCATGAAAGGTGTAGGTTTTAATATATGTATGGGATTTATGTCTCATATTTATCATGCATATAATCTATCTATATGACATCACAAGTGATATGGGTTATAAGGGGCAGACCCCGTACAATAATGTGAAAGGGGATATAAGTAGAAGAGAGAACAAGTAGAGAAGCCCGGATGAGGTGAATGCTCTCGACAAGCAAATCCTGATCAAGAATAGGGGAATGGCCGGTCTAAAACTGACTGATTACGCAACATAGGTAGATATGCTTGGCAGGCGAATCTCGTCCATGCATGGAATGCTGAATGAACCAAAATGGATGAAATATTAGCATGCACACCTACACCTGGTAGGAAAGTCTCGATCGACCATGAACTCTCGACCAAGAATACAAGGTCGATCGAGAACACAAGCTCGACTGAACTAAGAGACGGATGAGGAGGTAGTACATTCAAACACGTTTTGACAGTCAAGGTCCGGTCGAGTATAAACATAACTCGCTTAGTAATATAATCTCGGGTGAGCGAGCAGATATACAAACTAAGGTTAAGAGAAGGCGCTTAGTTGGGAAATACCCGGTCGAGCATGAACATAACTCACTCGGTAATATAATCTCGGGTGAGTGAGCAAACAAACTAAGGTTGATAGAAGGTGCTCGAATGGGAAATATCCGGCTGAGCATAAACATAACTCGCTCGGTAATATAATCTTGGGAGAGCGAGTAGATATACAAACTAAGGTGTATAAAAGGGATTCGGCTAGGAATTATCCGACCGAGCATAAACATAACTCGCTCGGTAATATAATCTTGGACAGGCATATAAACACACACTTTATAAGGCTATTAGTATAAGATCGACCTGGCAAAATCTGACCGGGAATGAAGACATTCACACTTACTAAATCTCATAAACATAGCCAGTAAGGATTAATATGACTAAATATGTGTGATATATGAACAATATGAGAATAATATATGATCGTATGACAATTTATTTAATTTAGCAAGAAACAGATTCCAGAAGCTTTCGTGGGGGTGATAGACAACAAAGAAGGTACATCTGGGGTACAAAAAAAATTCCTTAAACTATTATTGTAGGTGCTTACATCATCTCATAAAAAACTCTAACAAACCGGGTCCACCTCATGATTGCGGAGGTTATATGAGGTGGTATAAAAAGGGGAATCCTCTCCGTTGGCAAGGTACGTGCAACGCCACTACTAAAACCCTAGTTCCACTTCAATTTTACTGTACTTCTTCTTCTTCTTCATCCCGCTTGGAACAGAGGAACAAGACTTGAGCGTCGGAGGGCCTAGCCAGGGATTCCCGCCCCGGTCTTAGGTCACTAACGCTTTGTTGGTTGGTTTCATATTGCATAGGAGTGCAGACATCGAAGGCATTCTTCATCGGAGTCCTTGTAGATCTACTCTGGTCTTCTCAAATCTAGCTTTAACCTGCTATTCTCATCATTGGGAGGTATTCTTGACTAGGCTTCTTTGGGATCTACTTTGGTTTTCTCAGATCCATCGTTATTCATCTTCCCCCGAGTTGTCATCTGTCATTTCTCTGGAGTCATCGTTTGTCATCCCTAGCTCTTCATCTCATTAAGCTTTCAAACAGGATCAACACGCATGACAAATATGATGACATTACATCACACACACATGACATAATAACATCTAATCATGACATAAAATTAAAATTAATTAATGCATCTATATGGCATATGATATGATATGACATTAACAAATTTATAGTCATCATAATTAAAATATATTTAAGGATTTGATTTCTATAAACCAAAATTCCTTAATATATATTAATAAACAAATTCCCAAGTCTAACCACATATTTATTTTAAGGAAATAATTTTAATTAAGCAAATCTAATTAGGAAGTAATTTCCCTAATTGTAATTTACTTAATTATTTTTGAATTTCCAAAATTAAAATTTTTGGGATTGACCAAAGTTGTGCTAATCGATTGTCACAAGTCATTGATCGATTGGGAAGTTCCCAATCAATTAAGTGATCGATTACAACCCTTTCTTGTCCGAACAGAATAACTCTTAATCAATTTGGTAATCGATTCAGGGCCTTAATCTATTGGGTAATAGATTTAGGGCCTTAATCGATTGGGTAATAGATTATTGGACCTTTTGTTTATGAATACAAAATACTTAATCGATTTAGTAATCGATTGAGATGCTTAATCAATTCAGCAATTGATTAAGAAGCTTTCTGTATGCAATTTTAGAGCTCTTCATTGATTAGGTAATCAATTCAGATGCTTAATCGATTATGAAGTCCATTGTTCATGATTTTTAGTCGTTTAATCGATTGGTAACTTTCACTAATCAGTTGGGATCAATTGAATCGATCAGCTGAACTATTCAAAGGTCTCTATTCATGATTTTTCATCATTTAATCGATTGGCAAACTTTTTCCAATCGATTGGGTTCGATTGAATCGATCGGCCAATCGATCATTTGATGATCTCAAGCCCTTTAACCTATTGAGAATAGTTTTCAATCGATTAAGAGAAAATTTTTTCACAAATTTTGAACTATTGATCGATTGAAATAGAAGCTAATCGATTGATAAATATATCAATCAATTGGCAAATGGATTAATATTGATTCTGTGATGTTTCCAATCTCAACTCTGGAAACAATTTTCCACCTCTATATTTCCCAAATATCTAAAAAAATAAAACTACGATTACTACAATTCATAAAATAGATTTTATGATAATGTCGAAGTACGATCAAGCACTGATACCACTATTGGGGGTATGCACAATGCGGTGTGTCCTTAACACATTTCGCAAAACATGTAGCGGAAGTAAAAATATGATAATAAAACAATTTTATTACAATACAAACTATACGCATGCATGATATAACTCACGCAGACAAGTCGAAGTAAAAATATGATAAAAAAGTTATTATATTACAACTCACATAGACATAATAATAAAATAAAATAACTTAAGAATAACAATTATTCTAGTCATACCTTACGGATGATGCGAAAAGGAAAGGGCATCAACTTTATCTACGTCCATGAACCTCGCCTCTATTTGTATCCATGCTGAGATCTTCAAGACAACTCTGGTGAGCAATAAGGTTCTCCTCTGATTATTACTATCCAAACATAGAGGTGATGTGATCCAAGAGAAGGAAGAAGAAGCAAAATCTTTAGGAAGAAAAATTCCTCCTTTGGCACTTGGTGGGCGGAGGCAAAGAGACGAGAGGAGAGAGAGGAGGTCAGGTTCAAACACATAACCCAATGAATAATCAATTTGTTATTAAATTTCTCCCTTCTATATAAATATATAGGTTCTCTTGAAGAAGAGTTGGATTAAAAAGTCCAAACCCGACCCAAATTTCTTAACCAAAATTTGGCCCATTAACCTCTTTGTTGGGTTAATAATCAAACTAACTTGGTTTAAACCAAACCAACTTGTTTCATTGCTAAACTAAATAGAGTCTAAATCTTCCATAATAGATGTGGACCATTCCCAATTCCATTCCGAGAAAATATCTTCCATATTTGTCCTTTTTTTGGTTTAACCAAACATCTTATCTCTAGATCTTAAAATTGAATTCTCAAACTTATTTTATTTCTTTTAGATACTCATATTGTGTGTGATCCAATAGATTCCTAGTTTATTTGGCCATCCATAATTAACTATTTAATTATGGATAGATCAAGAGTGACACCTAGTAGTATATCATGATCCCCAATTAATCTAAAAATCATAGTTTATTCAAGAACTAGTTCTGAACCCTTCAACAACTACAGTAAGTTGTGTCTTGTTCCTTTCACTAATTTTATATCCACTTGGTTCAGAACATGGTTTATGTGTCAGTCCTCACTAGAATAAGTAATACTTCCTCATCCTGTTAATTCAAATTACTCCTACATGCATCTAAGAGTCTCATACTTTTAACATGTGATATTTTGCAAAGACTTTGAATAACAATCCTGACAAGTGGCCATAGGGTATACGTCTCCTCATAAAGAGCAGTAAATTCTCTGTAGGCTATCTAAAAACCTTTGTGCACTTCGACTTATACCCAATCATATCTGGTTCACATCTCTAAGGAGATACTTTACCTAAGATGTCAAGGTATAATCCTCACTAAGGTGACTTGAATACCTAAAGTTAAAGGAAACTTGCACTCGAGCTGCATTAAGTACTTTATAAACATATCCATATATATAGAGAACCCTATGATGCCTTATAGCCGGTCACTCCAATGAATTAATTACTATAATTAGCTTCCACATTTAACTCTTGGCATCCCAATATTTCTAGATAGTGAGTAACAGCTGCTTGGTTAGATCAAAGTGTATAACTCGTGCTAGTCTCATAGAATTGATGCTGTATGAATAATCAATTCATTGAGTAGGGAATGTTTTAATACTTTCATAATTACACATGTAGAAACTCTCACTAGTTGTGATCCAATCACAAGTTCTCTCAATTGTATTATGAACATTCAGTAAGTGAGTTTAAGACTATTCATATACATGAGTTATGTGTACTCAAATGGTTAATCTATATTTATTGAATTATATAGTACAAACCATAAGGTGATTTCCTTAGGACACCTCTCAAACATAACACTAAAAATGCTTATTTTTTTATCATTATCTCGACCCCATATTAGGTTCTTCTAAATCTCACTCTTTTTGAAGTAAGATACTTCTAAACTTTATTGGAAATGGCCCAAATTGTGGAAAGAGTTATCATCATGGGGCAATATCATGAAGCATCACTCCTTCTATCTTCATCTCCTTAATGGTTTTTCCTAGAGGTCAAAGATGATTCTGTTAAAGCATCTAATCCTAGGCCGTATAGAAACCTGTACACCCAATGAAAGAGCTCACCTCCCACATGCTTATAAGATAAGAAAGAACTAGAACCTATTAAGTTTAACTAAGTTGTATCAAAAAATGAATCACATCTAACAAAATTAATCACAGGTACCTCAATGAAATTTTCTTAAGGATTATAAGAGACACTAATTTTGTAGTGCTAATAAGTATCTGAAGGTTCTAAACAAGAGAACATGACTTCCTCTAGTTCTAGTAAGTGCTCTAGCTCCAGCTCAAGTAGTGGTGCCTCTAAAGGTTATGATTCTTGGGGTTTTTCTTTTTACTACAAAAGTCCCTACACAATTATCTCCAATAAATTCAATTATTGCAACTTCCATAGTATCAAGTGGTTGTGTGATCAAAGGAAGTGATCCTTTGGGTGTTGCTTCTATATCACAAGTAACTACACTTTTATCCACATCATGAACATCATCATAAGTAGTAAAGAATATTTTAACATCAATATCATTAATACGAGAATCAACAACTTCATTGGAAATCTTAAATTGATCATCCTCATCACAATTATCATCAAAAAAATCTATATCACTATAACAACCTGTAACCCTAATAAGTAAATCCAAAAATTTGTAAGTCACTACATCATCACAATAATCATAAAAAAAATTCCACGACACTATAACCACTTGTCAGGCAAGATCAGGCCATGTGAGTCACAGTCGAATATAGCACGACCATGCCACATTGGAATAGCCCCGCTGTGTCCTTTGCTAGAGACTTGGCATGGCCGTGCCACTAGGCATGCTTGAGCAGTGTGGAGTTTAGTAGGAAGCACACAGTCATGCCAGGGGGCATGACCTACCGTGTGGAGCTCTATGGGAGCCACACAGTCGTGCTAGAGGCCACGACCTTAGCTACTGATTTGTGGCAATGCCCATTTCACTCCATTTCTTCTCCATTTTTGCTCTAAAATGCATCCTATCAATAAAAATAAGTAAAGAGTAGATCTTTGAATAAAAAGACTATAAGTATGATATTATAATAAAATATGACGCAATAAACATAGATTATATTCGTGAAATACAAGTAGATGTGCGCCAAAGAATGCCTACAAACATATATAACCTAAGACACATTAGTCATGAAGGCCAGCTACTGCCCATCTTCTTCTATATGTCACGTGATTGATAGCATCCAAGTCATTGGTCTAGTCCAAATGCATCCCACTGCTCACAAGTAACTGATGTCGGTGCTACCTCCATCTAAGCGAGCAACCAACGGTGGTGGCTCTACCCACTCCACTCGCATGCGCATTGTAGTTATGACCGTGTTCCTTGAGTTGTGCTTATCATCGCCACCTTGCACCGACAAATCTTTTGTTCTTGTGTACTGACAACCATGCCTTCGTGTATCAGCCAAGCAAGGCACTTTATGATTGTTGGCAGCTTGTCGTGGTTGCCTGCTACAGCTGTGTCACCGCCACCGCCATCGCGACAAATGTTACCCTTTTCCGCATGATGTGTTAGGTTATATATGAGATAGCCATGCACTTGCGGATTGTAGAACAAGTTTTTGGTGCTATTGTCAGGGACTATTCTAATTAACATTAGTTGATTGGCATATGAGTTACTCTAGATGTTTTTCTTTTTTATTTTTTGCATTTTCTTTCTTATTTTCATTATACATTTTATTTCTTGTCTTTAATTTTGTATTTATTTTTTAAAAAAATAAATACAAAAATTGGTTGAGTGCCTTGATTATTTTAGATCTTCTATATCCATGTGCAATGTCATGATTACTCCCTGTGTCTTGTGATTTTATTACTATTGTTTCAAGTGAACCCAGAAATTTTCTTAATCCATGGATACATATTCTTGATAACCTGAGGGTTCAATGCAACATATAATTTAGATGACGAGTAAAATAAGAACATCTACATAGTTTATAGTAGTACATCCCATCCAGCTGTTATATGTCACTTCTTTCAAAAAGATGCTAGTTCTTCTATTGAACTTCTATACTTATTCCAACGTCAATATCAAGGCATATATGATTTAGTTCCTTATACTTCTATCTAGGATTAGAGAGATCATCGAACTCAAAATTTTCAGCCTCATCATACTTTAGAGCAATATGAGCAATTATAACCATAGGAGCATATGCTTGACTTATCTCAACACTACAATCAAGATTGGATCGATCATCAAATTTTGATTATAACTACATACAAAGTGTTGAATAATCTTCTTAAGAAAATTGGAGTCCATTAGAATTTCAAGATGAATAACTATCAAGTAGATCATATCAGTTGCAACTTTATTACTTGACTGACTGGGAGGATTCCTAAGACTCAAATACTCCTACCCCCAGTCAGACGAAGAATAAATTTTAAGATTTAGAAGATCTCTTGGTGTAACAAGGGATCTTGTTTCTCCTATCCCAATAATAAGTTGATGTGCCAAATCTAAATTTGGAGTTCCAGTTAAATGATGTTTTGGAGGGGATAGATTGTGAAGCTAATGGCATTCCTGCCTATGATTCTGTAGCTCTATAGGGCTCCCCTACTAATTTGCACGACGATAATATATCTGATGATACTCCATACATTGAAAAGACTTTTGATGAATGTTCAACAAACCTTACTATTGTTCTTAATGCAATTCTTAATAATACATGCTTGATTGATGATGGGATTATAGATGAGGCAGATGTTGATACTAGAATGTAGCCCTCCGAGTGGAAAGTGGTGGATAGCTGGAGAACCCAGAGCTGGGCACTCCCACTTTTACCTATATCTCACTTTCATTAGAACAAGGCCCCAACATCAACTATAATAACTGTGCTCTTAGCTTGGATACTTTGGTTTCACCTTCTCCGACACTAAGAGAGAATCTTCAAGGAGGAAAAGAAGGAGAGAGCAATTTCTCACGATATGTTTCCCATGATGAAAGTTCCCTCCTCATTTTGGGCCATTAGCAGGAAAGTATGGACATATCTTACTCCGATAAGAGCATGATTTAGATGAAATTAATAAGGGGTCAAGCTAATGAACTAAAACAATCACTTCTTAGGAGGAAATCTAATTTTAATCTTCTTTTCATTTAAGTTTTAAATTTTTTAGTTACTTTTCTTTTTCAATTACCCTAAACACTCTACTTAATTTCTCTTGTCTAATTTCTTTTTGTAGGTTTCAATTTTTTTGAGAAATGTGAATATTAGATAGAGGAGTATCTTTAAAACATAAATCTCTCAATAATTTAGAGTCATTACTTGGTAGAAGTGCTCCAATGAAGCCTACGACACCACTAGTTTCTATGCCTTAATCCTATTGCCTTCCACTTGTCAATCGTTAACCTATGATGAGAGTCATCACCACGGCCAAAGAAGAAAAAGAAACGATAATGAAACATTAGTTAATTTCTATTAAGCTAATTAAGGGTTTTATTAATCAATTTTAGTTAATTAAATGGTTAATTAAATAGCTTAATAGGGAATTCAATAAATATGTAATAAAACTAATTTATAAGTTAAGCAATGATAACAGTTAATACTTAGTAGTTAACAGATTTAATTAGTTTTGATTAGTTTAATAATAATATGATTAATTGATATATTAGATAATTATTAATTAATTGATTTGTTGAACAATTAACTAGATAATGTGATATTTAAAAGATTAATAGCTTAATAATGGATTGAGTGATTAATTAATTCACCCTAATTAATTGGATATTAATAAGATTGATAATTGATTAAATATTAACTAAGAGTTAATTGAATTATTGGTTTCATGGGTAGTTAATTAAATTAACTAGATTGTTCATTGATTAATTAAGAAATTAAATGATTAATAGATTCTTAGAGTTTCTTCATATTCTATACTTGTAGATATGAGGTAGAGATAGATCATCTGACTAGATGATGGTTTGGACAGTCTACATTAGAGGTGAGTAGTTTTTGCTTGCCCTATTTAGATCTTTAATCTTAGTGCATGATTATATCTGTTTATATATTGATTATGTAGCATTTACTTGTTTACCCTGACTCCACTCTAGTTATTTCTTGAGTTAATACTTAGTTGTTTGTACTAATTTGATCTATTTGATATTCATGTAGTCTCATTTGTTGGTTAAACCTAGGAAAACGTACCGGTTCCACTGTATAAAAATTTTTGTACAAGTGTCGAATCTTTCCTTAAATAACCTATTGTGTTCTTTACAAGTTAAATAAGGAATCGCAGATGGAACTTAACATCATTGATTCCAAATTTAACTTATCTGTTCATAATGGTTTAGATTTGAATCGCAAGCGGAACTTAACACTATTGATTTAAATCTACCTAGGTTATTAATTCCATAAATATTAATTTCCAAAATTGGCTTCCAGGATGCATGCGAGACACATGGCCTTCTTGGATATGGGAGCAACCACCACCGCCTAGGTAAAGCCTTTTAAGGAAAGCTAATAATTATTTCCTTAAATAACTCTAGGTTAACCAAAAGGAACAATCGAATCACAAATTTGAAAAAGAAGAAAACACAAAATCGAAAAATAAATTCGATAAACTAGATCTAATTGCCTTTTGTATTTAGAATTCATACAAAGAAAAAAACTAGTATAATGAGGAAGAAAAATACTAGTTATACCTTCTCTTTGTAAGCTAATGACCTTGAGATCTTCTGCCGTATTCCTCGCCTCGCCTTGGACATCGTGTGGGCGACGATCCTCCAAGATGAACACCACCCAAAAGCTTCCTCCTTCTTCAGTTAAAAATCCGGGCACCACCACCACCATGGAGAAGAGAGCAAAGGGAGAGGAAGAAGGGAGAGGGCCGACCACCATGAGATCACCCAAGCAAAAGAATAAGAGTTGTGTCTCATGAAGCCCCCTCACCCCTTCTTTTATATTACTTGCCCAAGGCAAATAAGGAAAAACCCTTTTACAAAAAATAAAATCATCCAAGAGTTTTTTCTTTTCCCTTTTTATTTTTCCTTTTCTTTCCTCTTGATTGAATCAATCACCAATAAATGGTTATGATCAATCATATTTGGTTTAGGATTGAATTTGGTTTAATCCTATTGGTCGGCCCTTGCTTGGGAACCAAGCAAGGTGGCCGGCCACAATTAAAAGGAAAGGAAAAATAATTATTAAAAATTTTACAAGAAGAAATCCTCTTATAAAATTTACAAACTCTCTTTCCTAAAGTATGAGTTAAAAAAGGAAAGTTTCTAAAAATTAAAACCATGTTTTAAAATTTAAAAACTCTCTCATAAAATTCCCTTTTTTAACATGGTGATAGAAAATTTAAATTTTAAAACTTCTTATCCTTTTTTTTCCTTAAACCATAAGGATGGTTAAAAAAGAAAAGTTTTAAAATCTTTTAAACTCTCTATTTAAACATGTAGCCTAATTCAAATAAGGAAAGTTTTAAAAATTAAAATCTCTCTTTTAAAACTTATAGTTATCTACAAAGAGAAGATTTTAAAAATTCAAAACAACCCTCCCTTTTTGAATTATTATGGCTGGCCCCTACAAGCTTGGTCACCAAGCTATAGTGCCGGCCCCTTTTAAAAGGATGTGGTCGGCCATTGCTTAGTCACCAAGCAATGGTCCGGCCCCCTTCTTGGACACCAAGAAGAGTCTTACATTTGGATGGACTTGAGGCTATAATGAGGCTACGACAGGGACCTAGGGGAGAAATTGGTTTTGGCCTTCCGATAAGCTTGAGTATCCCGTGTTCACCCCGAACACACAACTCAAGTTCATCGATAATAACTCATTCCACTAGAGAGTTATTACCGCACTACCGCACCAATCCCAAATTACATTATGGGTTCCTTCTTATCATGAGTGTGTTAGTCTCCATGTGTTTAAGATTATGAATGTCCACTAATTAAGTAAGTTACTGACAACTCACTTAATTAATATCTAGCTCCAAGAGTAAACCACTCAACTTTATTGTCATGTCGGACTAGGTCCACCTGTAGGGTTTAACATGACAATCCTTATGAGCTCCTCTTGGGGACATTCTCAACCTAGATAACTAGGACACATATTCCTTCTATAATTAACAACACACACTATAAGTAATATCATTTCTCAACTTATCGGGCATATTAATTTATCGAGCTAAACCTCACCCTTTGATAAATCAAAGAAATAAATATTAAATATATGTGCTTGTTATTATATTAGGATTAAGAGCACACACTTCCATAATAACTAAGGTTTAGTTCTTTTACTAAGTCAGTATAAAATGAACATACCTAAATGATCCTACTCAATACACTTAAAGTGTATTAGTGTAATTTATTAGTCAAGATAAACTAATAATTAATTACACTACGACTATGCTGATAGTTTGTTCCTTTCTTTCTTAGTCGCGAGCAATTGTTTATAATTTATAGAGAACCGACAACATTATCTTCTGAGTGTGACACCACACTCCATGTTGTCTACTATATAAATTAATTGAACATTTATATTTAATAAATAAATACAGATATTGACCAATGTGATTCTTTTACTTTAACAAATAAATGTTTACAAAAGCTAGGCTTTTAGTATACACTCTAACAATCTCCCACTTATACTAAATGTCTAAGTTGTCATATCTGTTGCCTTACATCTGATTCCCATACCCTCCACATGCCGATCAAATGCTTTCGCCGGAAGGGCCTTTGTGAAAGGATCTGCTAGGTTATCTTCTGATGCAATCTTGGCGACGACAACTTCTCCTCGCTTGATGATGTCTCGTATCAGGTGGTACTTCCACTCTATATGTTTACTTGCTTTATGGGCTCATGGTTCCTTCGAGTTTGCAACTGCACCGCTATTATCACAATAAATTGTGATGATCTTGGGCAAACCAGGAATCACATCTAAGTCCATTAGAAAGTTCCTGAGCCATACAACTTCTTTTGCTGCCTCAGAGGCTGCAACATACTCAGCTTCCATGGTTGAGTCCGAGACACATTTCTGCTTAACACTCCTCCATGCAATCGCTCCACCTCCTAGAGTAAACATATAGCCTGATGTTGACTTACTATTGTCCCTATCTGATTAGAAGTCCGAATCCGTGTAACCCATAGGGAGCAACTCGTCTGCTTGGTAAACTAGCATATAATCTCTAGTCCTTCTCAGATACTTCAATATATGCTTTACCGTCCAATGTCCTTGTCCAGGGTTGCTCTGATATCTGCTGACCATGCCCACGGCAAAACAGATATCACGTCTCGTACACAGTATTGCATACATAAGACTTCCTACAGCTGAATCATAAGGAACTGTCTTCATGTCCTCAATCTCCTTTGATGTCTTCGGAGACATCTCTTTAGATAAGGCTACTCCATGCCTAAAAGGTAAGAAACCTTTCTTGGAGTTCTGCATGCTAAAATGAGCAAGGACTGTATCTATATATGAAGCTTGGGATAGACACAACATTCTTTTATTGCGATCCCTTATAACTTTGATCCCATGAATGTGTGCACAATCTCCTAAGTCCTTCATATCAAATTGTTTGGACAACCATACCCTTACGTCCGATAATACCTTGACATTGTTGCCAATTAATAAAATATCATCTACCTATAGTACAAGAAATACCTCCACGTTTCCATTACACTTCTTGTATACACAAGACTTATCCGGTAACTAAATCCATAAGATTGGATTATTTCATTAAATCGAATAAACCAAGACTTTGAAGCTTTACTTCAGTCTATAGACTGATTGAGCTTACATACTAGATACTCTTTGCCCTTTGCAATGAACCTCTCTGGTTGCTTTATATGGATGTATTCTTCAAGACTTCCATAAAGAAAAGCTATCTTGACATCCATTTGCCTAATCTCATAGTCTATATGAGCAGCAATAGATAAAAGAATCCGGATAGATTTAAGCATGGCTACCGATAAAAGGTTTCCCTTTTTCAACAAGCCTTACTTTGAAAGTTTCCACTTTCCCATCTATCCCTTTTTATATTGTAGACTTATTTTCACCCAATGACTTTTACACTATTTGGTGATTCTATAAGCTCCCAGATTTTATTAGAATACTAAATTCTATTTCTATATTCATCGCTTTTTGCCAAGATGCTGCATCTTAATCTTGGAGTGCTTCATCATATGTCTGGGGATTGGGTTCATGTTGACCAGGGATAAAGTCCAAAGGCTCTCCCAAAACATGACTCTTTTAGGTTGCATAACAACCCTCCCACTATGATGAGGCATTGTCTATAATTGTGTATCATTTGTGATACGTGTTGCAGTTTCTTGTGATATTTCATCTTGTACAGTTGGTACTAGATTAGACATGTCCTTTGTTACTAAAGAACTTATGGGCTTGTGGTTCATTATATAGTCCTCTTCTAAAAATCAGTCATTGATGCTAACAATGACCTTCTGATTTTAAAGACTATAAATCTACTTTCGTTTATCTAGGATAACCCGCAAACAAGTGAACTCCTGTCCAACTTATCATTGTCTCTCTTCAACATATGTACTAGACTACCCGAATCCGAATATGCTTCAAAATAGGCTTACACTTATTTAGAAATTCTATATGAGTAGAGAGTTCTGACTTGAAAGGTACTATGTTCACTTTCATTTTCAGAGTATATCCTTAAAACAAATTTGGTAATTTTCTAAATAACTCATCATCATTCTAATTATTCCATAAGAGCCTTATACCTTCTTTCTACTACACCATTCTGTTGGGATGTACCAAGTGCAGTTAGTTGGGATTGAATCCCTACTTCTGATAAGTGACTCCTAAATTCTCCCAAGAGGTATTTGCTACTACGATCTCACCGTAGTGTCTCGATATTTTTACTTTGACATTTCTCTGCATCAGCCTCGTACTCTTTGAACTAATCAAAGCACTTAGACTTGCGGTGTATCAAGTAAATCTATCTGTGTCTCGAATAGTTGTCTATAAAATAGACAAACTATTTGAAACTACCTCTTGTCTGGATAGTCATAGGACCACACAAATCAGAATAAACCAATTCCATTATATCTTTGGCTCCATATCCCTTAGACATAGAAGCTTCTTGGTTATTTTTCCTTCCAAATAAGACTCGCAGGTTGGAAAGATTTCCACTACCAATGAACCCAAGAGTTCATTGGTTATTATCCTTTGAATCCTACTCAAGTTAAATAACCTAGCCTTGGATGGCAAAAAAATATGATTGGTTCATTTCCGAAGGTTACTTTCTCTTAAAGTTAGAAAATGTGTTATTAATTTCTATTTATTGCATCGTGGGAGTTATTGGATTATAAATTATCATCCAATGTATCAGAATAGATATCTTTCCTATTTTCTCGATAACAACTTTGTTATCAAAATAGACACAATATTTATTCTTTAAATAGTTTAGAAACTGAAATAAATTTCTTTCTAAACTTGGTACTTAAAAGCAATTTCTTAAAATCCATGTTTTATTCCTATTAAAGGATAAACATCTCCCACTACAACAGTTGCTACTTTTACAGCAATGCCCAAGTGGACGGTGATTTATATAGTTGTCGGATTTTCTGGAACCCCTGCAATGAATTGCAGACATAATCAGTGGTTCCTGTATCTACACACCAGGTATCGGTAGATAACACCACTAAAAATGTTTCAACAACTAATAAAATACACCGTTATTATTCTCAGTTTTGAGAGGACGTACAGTCTACCTTAATGTCCTAGTTTTCCAATCATTACAATTGGGACTACTAAGTCTATTCTATAGTATAACAACTAGGGGATTGACTAACATTTGAAATCCTAAGAATCACAAAAATATTTGGTCAAAAACAACATCTCAAAATCTCCGTGAATTTTGTATGCCACGTTAGTGTGGACGTATACAAATTCTAAAAGGAGATTTCATCCATTAATTTTATTATCTCGTCAACCTATGACAAATAAAATTAATAGTTGGTCTGCCTTTGATCAAATATTTGGTCAAGACTCTAAATTTAAAATAATATTGATTCCTCTAACAATACTATTTAAATTTACCAACACCTCAAAACACCGTGAATTTTGCATGCCACGTTAGTGTGGACGTATACAAAATCATCATTTGTAAGAGGAGGGTTTTACCCATTAACTATCTTGTCAACCTAACTGTATGACAAATAAAAGTATCACAAACACCGTTAATTTTGTATGCCACGTTAGTGTGGACGTATACAAAATCAATCATTTGTAAGAGGGGTTTTAACCCATTAATTTTATTATCTTGTCACCCTAGTTTTATGACAAATTAATAGTTGGTTTCCCTTTGGTCACACAAGTGATAGCAGTGACTCTGTTGGGGAGGATACTATTAAATGTGTCTAAGTGTATACCATTACTTGATACTAAGTCTATTAAATAGAATTGTGCCCCTTCAGTTGGAGAAGATCACACACATCCTAAATAACTTCCTATAACCATCCATTAATGAAGTTTGATCTAGTGATCCGCAAACAAACTCATCCGTTGTGGAGGGAGGCACTCAGAGCCAACACGCAAGCTTGTTGTATCACTTACAAACTAGTAATGGAGACCGTGGGATTAATATACTAATCCCTCACCCACTTAGTTATTTAAAGTGAGGAATTTTAAACTATCCTAACATACATCACATGCATACACACACATCACAGTAATAAAAGCAATAAATATATAAATTCTTTTCCAACTATTATGACATTTTCATCACTATCCTCCGTGTGCTCGAACCCTAGCTGTTGCCTTCTTTAGCCACCGCCATCGGGTCAAGTCGTCGCATCCATCTTGCTTCTTATTCCGCTGCGCCTCTAGTGCTCCATAATTACCACGCCTCGCAAGAATCTGATCCGCGACAAATATAGAATTTTACATATATCGATCATATATTCCATAAATGGAATGTACATGTATTCTAGATCGAACAAAAAATATAAAATCCTAATAACTAATACAGCTCCTGCTGTATTTAATTTTACAATCATGCACACACAATTAAATTCCCTTGACATGTCCAAGGGTCCAATAACACAAAATAAAAATATGCCATAATAGTTGGAGCCTGCAACCACAAAGTTAGCACATCCTACTATTATCCTGCCTAAATTATGTATGACATGTGCATAACCTATTTGAAAACCAAATACACAGAGGCAAACCCTAGCTCTGATACCAATTGTTGGTTAAACCTTGGAAAATGTACCGGTTCCACTGTACAAAATTTTTTTTACAAGTGTCGAACCTTTCCTTAAATAACCTATTGTGTTCTTTAGAAGTTAAATAAGGAATCACAGACGGAACTTAACATCATTGATTCCAAATTTAACTTATCTGTTCTTAATGGTTTAGATTTGAATCGCAAGCAGAACTTAACACTATTGATTCAAATCTACCTAGGTTATTAATTCCATAAATATTAATTTCCAAAATTGGCTTCCAGGACTGCATGGCGAGGCACATGGCCTTCTTGGATATGGGAGAAACCACCACCGCCTAGAAAATCCTTTTAAGGAAAGCTAATATTTATTTTCTTAAATAACTCTAGGTTAACCAAAAGGAACAATCGAATCACAAATTCGAAAAAGAAGAAAACACAAAATCAAAAAATAAATTCGATAAACTAGATCTAATTGCCTCTTGTATTTAGAATTCATACAAAGAAAAATAACTAGTATGATGCGGAAGAAAAATACTAGTTATACCTTCTCTTTGTAAGCTAATGACCTTGAGATCTTCTGCCGTATTCCTCGCCTTGCCTTGGACGTCGTGTGGGCGACGATCCTCCAAGATGAACACCACCCAAAAGCTTCCTCCTTCTTCTTCTAAAATCCGGGCACCACCACCACCAAAGAGAAGAGAGCAAAGGGAGAGGAAGAAGGGAGAGGGCCGGCCACCAAGAGATCACCCAAGCAAAAGAATAAGAGTTGTGTCTCATGAAGCCCCCTCACCCCTTCTTTTATATTACTTGCCCAAGTCAAATTAGGAAAAACCTTTTACAAAAAATAAAATCATCCAAGAGTTTTTTCTTTCCCCTTTTTATTTTTCCTTTTCTTTCCTCTTGATTGAATCAATCACCAATCAATGGTTATGATCAATCCTATTTGGTTTAGGATTGAATTTGGTTTAATCCTATTGGCCGGCCCTTTCTTGGGCACCAAGCAAGGTGGTCGGCCACAATTAGAAGGAAAGGAAAAATAATTTTTAAAAATTTTACAAGAAGAAATCCTCTTATAAAATTTACAAGCTCTCTTTCCTAAAGTATTAGTTAAAAAAGGAAAGTTTCTAAAAATTAAAACCATGTTTTAAAATTAAAAAACTCTCTTATAAAATTTCCTTTTTTAACATGGTGATAGAAAATTTAAATTTTAAAACTTCTTTTCCTTTTTTTTTCCTTAAACCATAAGGATGGTTAAAAAAGGAATGTTTTAAAATCTTTTAAACTCTCTATTTAAACATGTAACCTAATTCAAATAAGGAAAGTTTTAAAAATTAAAATCTCTCTTTTAAGACTTATAGTTTTCTACAAAGAGAAGATTTTAAAAATTCAAAACAACCCTCCCTTTTTGAATTATTATGGCCGGCCCCTACAAGCTTGGTCACCAAGCTATAGGGTCGGCCCCTTTCAAGAGGATGTGGCCGGCCATTGCTTGGTCACCAAGCAATGGTCCGGCCCCCTTCTTGGACACCAAGAAGAGTCTTACATTTGGATGGACTTGAGGCTATAATGAGGCTACGACAGGGACCTAGAGCAGAAATTGGTTTTGGCCTTCCGATGAGCTTGAGTATCCCGTGTTCACCCCGAACACGCAACTCAAGTTCATCGATAATAACTCATTCCACTAGAGAGTTATTACCGCACTACCGCACCAATCCCAAATTACATTATGGGCTCCTTCTAATCATGAGTGTGTTAGTCTCCTTGTGTTTAAGATTATGAATGTCCACTAATTAAGTAAGTTACTGACAACTCACTTAATTAATATCTAGCTCCAAGAGTAGTACCACTCAACTTTATTGTCATGTCATACTAGGTCCACCTGCAGGGTTTAACATGGCAATCCTTATGAGCTCCTCTTGGGGGCATTCTCAACCTAGATAACTAGGACACAGATTCCTTCCATAATTAACAACACACACTCTAAGTAATAACATTTCTCAACTTATCGGGCATAATGATTTATCGAGCTAAACCTCACCCTTTGATAAATCAAAGAAATAAATATTAAATATATGTGCTTGTTATTATATTAGGATTAAGAGCACACACTTCCATAATAACTAAGGTTTAGTTCTTTTACTAAGTCAGTACAAAAAGAACATACCTAAATGATCCTACTCAATACACTTAAAGTGTATTAGTGTAATTTATTAGTCAAGATAAACTAATACTTAATTATACTACGACTATACTGATAGTTTGTTCCTTTCTATCTTAGTCGCGAGCAACTGTTTATAATTTATAGAGAACCGACAACATGATCTTCTGAGTGTGACACCACACTTCATGTTGTCTACTATATAAATTAATTGAACATTTACATTTAATAAATAAATGTAGATATTGACCAATGTGATTCTTTTACTTTAACAAATAAATGTTTACAAAAGCTAGGCTTTAGTATACACTCTAACATCATTGTTATCCATGCTATTTATACTTGTGCCTTTATGTAGTGATACCATAGTATAGATTATCGGGTATCCTACTAGACCCTTGTTTGTTATTTAGGCTCATGCTTGTACCTTGTAAAGATCATATCACAGTATAGGATATCGAGTATCATACTAGACCTTTGTTTGTTATTTATGCTCATGCTTATATGCTAATGAGATTAGACCATAGTATAGCTTGTAGAGATTTACTATTAAATATGGTTATTACTGCATTACCTAGATTTTTGGATATTTATGCTCATACGATATGTTAGTGATAACATACCAATGTGTAGTTATAGGATATTATTATGGGAGGTGATTGTAACTACTTACCTATCATTATTAGTTTGTAAACTTGTATGACTTGATTGTCCATGTGACCATCTATCTATGGTAGCGTGTTCACCCATAGTCCATAGCTAGATAGCTACATATATACCATGTCTGCCCACGAAACCATCCAAGGTAGAGTATTCTCCCGTAGACCATCTGTTGTAGAGCATTCTCCCACATACAGTGAATATTTACATACCCTGATTTTCGACGAGACCATCTTGTTGGAAGCAATCTTGAGGGTCTAATATGACCATGAGTTTTGATGTTTGACAAAGGGTTTAAGTTAGATTTATCCTTATATTTTATGTGTGTATTTGAGTTGTGAAAGTTTGCAAGATACATATATGTCTTAGCTTGATAGCTTCAGGTCAGGTGAAGGATGAAGCATCTGAGGGATCGTGGATAAGGCAGCAAGGACAAGCCAAGGGAAGCACACTTTGAGGCATAAGTGAAGGATGGCATTGGGACAAGCCACTATCTTGAATGCAAGAGGTCAAGGATGCGAGGAAGAGTCGAGTGAGTTATGAGGGTTCAAGTGTGAGAGAAATGTACTCGGGAAGGGAATCCATAGGTTTAGCATTTTACCAGTTAACTAGTGATAGGCTCAGTCAACTGGGGTAGAGCACATAATATTTATGTGCCTGATGGATGAAAAGATTAGTTGACTGTTAAAGAGTCGTTAGTAGAATCGAGGGTTTTGCGGAGGATCGTTGGCCATCACCAATCAAATGGTGAAAGCATCAGTCAATTGGTAATTGTTAAATCAGCTTACTGATTTCCCCAAGCTCTATGTAATGGAGCTTGGGGTGGCTGGCATTGGTTGAGAAATTAGTAGTGGTTAACCCTAATTAGTAGTCACCAAAGTAATCAAGTGCTCTTTGTAATCTAAGAGGTCTTGGTTAGTGTTGTGGTAAGGTTTTTCCACCCATAAGGAGACTTGGGGTAGTTAGAATTTGCAGGGGGCTAATCCACCAATGGATAGGGATCATCAACCATATGAACAGTCGTGGAGTTGGAGTCAGTTATCTTTGAACCACATAAATTGACGTGTATTGGTTTGCTTTCTTCTTCTTGTCTTTGTTGTTTAGCTTTTGTATTATATTTATATTGTCTGTATTTCACTGTGCTAACAAATATGTAGGAAGGGATAGATTGGGGTTAATGTCTATTCAACCCCTTTTCTAACAAGCCAAAGATCCACATCAAGTGGTATCAAAGCAAGGAGTGCTCTTTAAGGACTAATTGCTGGAAGGAGCATGTGTTAGAGGAAGAAATGGTCGGAGTTGGAATGAGCGCTCAGAGGGGATATCCGAATTCCACCTCCATGTGAGCAATGCCACTTCAACTATTGGAGGATACAATTCGAGACATGCCAAATGGATTGGGACCATACGATCACATTAGAGGTACCTTTCAAAGCTCCAACAGACAAGAAAGGAAAGCATATCTAACCAAGATATTGAGGAGAAAAGGCAACAATTAGAGGAGAACAAGAAGGAAATCAAAATTTTTGTAAATTTTATTATCTCTAATGTGTTGTCTAGTGTAGGTGAATACAAGGATGCAAGTGTACTTTGGAAAAAGGTAATTGAACTTCATGAGAATTGTTGGGTTTTTTGGGCCGCGAAAATCGCTTTTCGTGTCGCAGAAACCCCGAAACTCCCTAGCCAACGGATCCGTGCAAAGAAAAATTTTTCGAAAAACTACGAGTACGAGTTTACCTAGATCTACACTTAGATCTACAAAGGAAAAAGGTTATACCTTTGAAGCGAAGCCCTTCGCAATCCCACAAGTCCAAGGTACGCCGGATCTCAAGATTGTCAACGTAGACAATCCTCTAGAAGTATCCACATGAACAAGATGTGTTCTCTAACACACAAGGATGGAGAAGAGAGCACCACAAGTGTGCTAGCACTTTCTAGGGCTCTCGGATGGGAATGAAAAGAAAAAGGATAGAGAAGAGAAATAGAATGGATCTTATGAACACTCTTCTTCTTCTTCTATGTGACAATCACTCTACCTTTTTCTTCATGAAACTCAAACTCATTCACCTTCCTTTTTGCTTGAAAACTTTCGGCCAAGAGAAGAAGAGAGGGAGAGCTTGAGGAAGAAGAAGATGCAATTAGCCTTGAATGAAAAAATAATGAATCCCATTCATTTTCAGTGGTCGGCCACATCAAGAGTAACTCCTCTCATTAATGTGGCCGGCCACATTAAAGCAAAGGAGAAAATGTAACTTCCATTAAGTGGCACAATCATGTATTAACTATGATGATGTGGCACATCATCATTGGCCACTTAATGTCAAGTCACACATATGATGTGGCATAAAGTCAAGTCAAACGTGACTCTTCCTCTTCCTCTCAAGTCAAGTCAAACTTGACTTAATCTCTCTCATAGTTGATCTAATCCAACCATTTAATTCAAGCCAATTTAATATAATGAATCTAATTTATTTAATTAAATTGATTCAATGAGTCATAATCTAAATTAGACTCATTGAACAAATGAATTAAATTGAGTCCAACTCAATTAGCCCAATTAGGATTACTCTTAATCCAATTTGATTCATCAAATAAATCAAATCCTCTTGTTTCATCATATGAACCTAATTCGTGGTCTCACTCTATCAAGAATATCGATGTCTCTCCCGTCATATAGGAGGGATAGATCCCATCTACATCACTCACATCCCTCTGCATAATTCGTTACATACCCAGTAATCGTCTTTATAGTCTACCCAGTTATAGGTGACGTTTGACAAAACCAAAGTACATAACTCCTTATGTAGGGATCCATGGTGACTTCAGGTCCAAGGACTAATAGTCATACTAATAGCCACATGAGAAAGTATATGACACTCATATAACTATCCATGATACTTTCTCAAGGCGGGTCATTCAGTATACATTCTCCAATGCATACCCATGTGTCAACTTGATATCTCTATATCCATGACTTGTGAGATCAAGTTATCGAGTTGACCTACATGCTAGTTTTATTGCATTAACATTGTCCCTGAATGTTAATACTCGACTAGGAATGCTTTAGAATAGTGTTTCCTTTTTTATCTCACTATCGGTTCAACTAACCGATTGATATAGGTGAGAACCCTCTACTTCAGGACGTTATTATACTTAGTTTATTTGGCACCAATACAAGTAAGTATAATAACCAAAACAAAATACCTTTATTTATATATGAATATGATATAATGAGTCCATAATACAATCATCAATTGATTGGCTCTAGGGCTCTAACTAACAATCTCCCACTAGCACTAGTGCCAATCAGTGTAGGCTCTAAGCCCCAATGACTTAGTGTGACCATCATGCTTCCTCTGTGCCAAAGCCTTGGTCAAGGGATCTGCGATGTTAGCCTCTGTAGGTACTCTTCATATCTTCACATCTCCTCTCTCGATAATCTCTTGAATGAGATGGAAGCGCCGTTGTATGTGTTTAGTCCGCTGGTGTGAGCGAGGTTCCTTCGCCTGTGCTATAGCTCTATTGTTGTCATAATAGAGCTCAATAGGGTTAGCGATACTGGGAACCACCCCAAGTTCAGTGATGAACTTGCAGATCCAAACTGCCTCCTTTGCTGCCTCTGATGCCGCAATGTACTCGGCCTCTATCGTAGAATCAGCTACTGTGTCCTGCTTCGAACTCTTCCAGCTCACAGCACCACCATTAATGCAAAATATTAACCCTTACTATGATCGATAATCATCCTGGTCGGTCTGGAAGCTAGCATCACTGTAACCCGTTACAGCTAGCTCATCATTGCCTCCATATATCAAGAAATATTCTTTAGTCCTTCTTAAGTACTTAAGAATATTCTTGACCGCTATCCAGTGACTTTCACCGGGATCTGACTGGTATCTGCTCGTCATGCTCAAAGTAGACGAGACATCAGGTCGAGTACATAGCATGGCGTACATGATAGATCCTATAGTTGAGGCATAAGGGATCTGATCCATGCAGTCTCTCTCCTCTCTAGAAGAGGGACCTTGAGTCTTCGAAAGACTCATGCCATGTGACATCGGCAGAAATCCCTTCTTGGAGTTCTGCATGGCAAACCGAAGGAGTACCTTGTCAATATATGTACTCTGACTTAGGCCAAGCAATCTCTTAGACTTATCTCTATAGATCTGTATCCCTAGAATGCGGGATGCCTCACCTAAGTCCTTCATTGAGAAGCAACTCCCTAGCCAGGTCTTGACAGACTGAAGCATAGGGATGTCCTTCCCAATGAGTAGTATGTCATCCACATACAATATGAGGAAGACAACTATATCCCCTACAACCTTCTTGTAGACACAAGGCTCATCTTCGTTCTTAATGAAACCAAACTATTTGATTGCATCATCGAATTGAAGATTCTAGCTCTGAGAAGCTTGCTTTAGTCCATAAATGGACCTATGCACTTGCATACTCTGCTAGTATGCTGTGGATCTACAAAACCCTCAAGTTCTGTCATGTACACATCCTCGAGTTGGTTTCCATTCAGAAACGCAGTTTTGACATCCATCTGCCATATCTCATAGTCATAGTAAGCTGCAATAGCAAGCATGATCCGAATGGACTTAAACATCGCTACTAGAGAAAATGTTTCATCATAGTCAATACCATGAATCTACTTGAAACCTTTAGCTACCAAGCGACCCTTATAGATAAGTCCATCCATGTCAGTCTTTCTCTTAAAGACCCACATACACCCAATGGGTTTTACCCCTTCAGGTGGATCAACCAAAGTCCATACTTGGTTGGTGTACATGGATTCTATCTCGGATCTCATGGCTTCTAGCCTTTTCTCGGAATCTGGTCTCATCACAGCTTCCTGATAGGTGGTAGGCTCATCCTCTAAGAGCATAACGTCATCATGGTCAGACAAGAGAAATGAGTATCTCTAAGGCTGATGACGTACACTATCAGACCTGCGAAGAGGTATTTCTACTTGAACTGGTTGTTGTTCCTCAACTCTTTGTGGAACAACATCATCCACAATACTTTGTGGTTCCAGTTCAACTTCCATCGAGGCTTCAGTGCTATTGTTCGCATCTTGAACTTCTTCAAGATCGAACGTGCTCCCACTAGTCTTTCTAGAAACAAAGTCCCTTTCTAGAAAGACCCCAGTCTTTGCCACAACTACCTTGTGCTGACTGAGAATGTAGAAGTAATATCCCTTAGTTTCCTTGGGATATCTAATAAAGTAGCACTTGTCGGATTTGGGTCCTAACTTGTCTGAGACTTGACGTCTAACGTAAGCCTCACAACCCCAAATCCTCATGAAAGACACCTGGGCATCTCTCCCAGTCCATATCCTATATGGTGTCTTTATCACGGCCTTGGATGGAACTCAGTTGAGCATAAAAGCTGCCGTGTCTAGAGCATAACCCCAAAGGTATATCGGAAGATCTGTGTGACTCATCATAGATCGTACCATATCTAATAGGGTACGATTCCTCCTTTCGGACACACCATTCCACTGTGGTGTTCCAGGAGGAGTGAGTTGGGATAGAATCCCACACTCAGCTAGGTAGTCACGAAACTCATGGCAAAGGTATTCTCCACCTCGATCTGATCGAAGTATCTTAATACTCTTGCCGAACTGGTTCTGTACTTCATTCTTGAATTCTTTGAACTTTTCAAAGGATTTAGACTTATGTGTCATCAAGTACACATAACCATATCTACTGAAGTCATCAGTAAATGTGATGAAGTACCTATAACCACCTCTAACAGCGACGTTGAAAGGGCCACATACATCACTATGTATGAGTCCTAACAAATCAGTCGCTCTTTCGCTGTGCCCACTAAAGGGAGTCTTGGTCATCTTGCCTAGTAGGCATGACTCGCACGTCTCATAAGATTCAAAATCAAATGAGTCCAGCAAACCATCTTTATGGAGCTGGGATAAGCGCTTGTCATTTATATGACCTAAGCGATAGTGCCAGAGATAGGTTTGGTTCATGTCATTTGACTTGAACCTCTTGGTATTTATGTTATAGATAGGGCTCTCAAGATCTAGAATATAGAGTCCATTCATCAGAGGTGCACTATAATAGAACATATCGTTTAAATAGACGGAACAACATTTGTTCTTTATTGTAAACGAAAATCCTTTCTTGTCCAAACAAGAAACTGAAATTATGTTCTTAGTCAAGGCAGGCACATAACAACAATCATCTAATTCTAGTACAAGCCCAGAGTATAGAGATAGATAGTAAGTTCCTACAGCAATAGCAGCAACCCGTGCTCCATTACCTACTCGTAGATCTACCTCACCCTTTGTCAATGGCCTGCTATTTCTCAGCGTTTGTACATTAGTACAAATGTGCAAAGCACATCCGGTATCTAATACCCACGATGAAGAAATAGAGAGGTTGACTTCTATAACATGTATACCTGAAGTAGAAATCTTATTTCTCTTCTTCTTAAGATCTTCCAGGTATTCTTTGGAGTTCCTCTTCCAGTGCCTTGCTTGTCCTTGATATAGGTGACAAAGATGTTCAACCATATCGTAAGCGCCCATCAACTCATGTTGCTTCTGACGCTCAGAGTTCATGGTCGCGAGCATAAGACAGGACACATCTAATGCGTCATCTTGATGCTTCTTATAAGCATCTCGGTCTGCTCGTGTGGCAGTGGCAGGAGGAGCCTCCGGAATGGGTTGCTCCAAAACGTACAGTTTACGTTCTTGGGTGAGAACTATTCTCAAGTTCCTGTACCAGTCCAGAAAATTTGCTCCGTTGAGCTTGTCCTTCTTAAGGAAAGAACGCAGAGCGAAGTTATTCGTGTTTAACGTCATGGAAATTCTGCAACAGAAATAAATGCAGAAATAAATATCATATTCTTTTAAATCATTTAATTAGGCCTTCAACTAAATGATTCTCCCACTGAATTCTATAATTCATGTGGGACAAAATCCACATCATACTAACCCTTGAGTTAACTTTGGCTAATACGCCCAAGATTTAGTATGATCGGTAGGTAACGATTACCAATTACATCTCTATGCAACTCTTGTTTATAGGATCATTATCCGTAGTTATATTAAAACTTGAGTTAGATTTGGCTAATACGCCCAAGAATTAATATAAATGTGATTTATGTCCTATCTTTCCAACCGTTGGAAGAATGCCTAAAGTTGTACTCGATCCAACCGAGTTAACTAGTTACTCAATCTAATTGAGTTGTACTCACCCATGCGTTGATAGGCGGGACCAAGAATGTCCCTCCGTACCCTACCAAGATAATATGTGTTGCTCTGCTTTGGCAGATTCAACAACACATGTGATCGAGGTAGTGATAGGTATCACGACACGATAGGCATTAGAATTAACGTGATTTAGATCTAATCTAAACGTCGATGTTGTATCATATACTCGATATAGATATAATCTAATCGATAGGGTGCATCTTGTACACGATGTAGATCTAATCTAATCGTAAGGGTGCATCTTGTGCACGATTTAGATCTAATCTTAATCGTTAGGCACTAATTAATTACTTAATTAAACATGCATCACATACACAAGTAATTAACTAAATTTTGTGATTATGTCATGGCCCTACTACGATCTTATCAAGCCAATGAGAAGATCGGATGGTCAACCTAAGGTCAACAGCTTCTCAAGCTCCTTCCTTTGACCACCTCGTGTTGCTCGCGCCCTCCTCGTAACTCTGTCTCGAGTAGACCTTCCACCGCTTCAAAATTTACATTACAATTTTGAAACTCGAGTTATATTCGAGTCTAAATCTAATTTACAACTAGAATATAAATAGGGAGGCATGACGCGCAGGTCGCGTATCAAATACAGCATACACAAACACATGACGACACGTAGGCCGTATTATAAATTACAACACAAATCCAATCATATTGGGTCTTTTTGGGCCATGACTATCACAAAAATAATATATAATTCAAAATTATATATTTTCATAATTTTCTATAATTTTTCATAATTTTTACAATTTTTATGAGTAAAATTTTCCGGCGGTCCCGTTTAGCTGTTTTCGGGCGCCATGGCGGAACGAATCCCGTTGCGAGGCCAGGGGCAGCGCCCCTACCCGCGATCTAACCATCGCGAGGGTTCCTTTGTGATCCAAGAGCGCCTTAGCCTGCTGTCCCAAAAAGTTTTGGGGTGAAACTTTGCCGTTTTGGAAAATTCTTCTCGGTAGTCGAAGCCTACACTTGTCGGAACACTTGTGCTTCGCTTCTACCAGAAAAATACTCATAAAAACCATTAAAAACTTAAAATTACAAAAATTCACATAATGTTTAATTTTCATAAAAACCAAAATAAACTCGTATTCATCTTCGTACGTGGCTCTGATACCACTGTTGGGTTTTTCGGGCCGTGAAAACCGCTTTTCGCATCGCGGAAACCTCGAAACTCCCTAGCCAACGGATCCGTGCAAAGAAAAATTTTTCAAAAAACTACGAGTACGAGTTTACCTAGATCTATACTTAGATTTACAAGAGAAAAAGGTTATACCTTTGAAGCGAAGCCCTTCGCAATCCCGCAAGTCCAAGGTACACCGGATCTCAAGATTGTCAACGTAGACAATCCTCTAGAAGTATCCACACGAACAAGATGTGTTCTCTAACACACAAGGATGGAGAAGAGAGCACCACAAGTGTGCTAGCACTTTCTAGGGCTCTCGGATGGGAATGAAAAGAAAAAGGATAGAGAAGAGAAATAGAATGGATCTTATGAACACTCTTCTTCTTCTTCTATGTGACAATCACTCTACCTTTTTCTTCATGAAACTCAAACCCATTCACCTTCCTTTTTGCTTGAAAACTTTCGGCCAAGAGAAGAGGAGAGGGAGAGCTTGAGGAAGAAGAAGATGCAATTAGCCTTGAATGAAAAAATAATGAATCCCATTCATTTTGAGTGGGCAACCACATCAAGAGTAACTCCTCTCATTAATGCGGCCGACCACATTAAAGCAAAGGAGAAGATGTAACTTCCATTAGGTGGCACAATCATGTATTAACTATGATGATGTGGCACATCATCATTGGCCAATTAATGCCAAGTCAAACATATGATGTGGCATAAAGTCAAGTCAAACTTGACTCTTCCTCTTCCTCTCAAGTCAAGTCAAACTTGACTTAATCTCTCTCATGGTTGATCTAATCTAACCATTTAATTCAAGCCAATTTAATATAATGAATCTAATTCATTTAATTAAATTGATTCAATGAGTCATAATCTAAATTAGACTCATTGAACACATGAATCAACTTGAGTCCAACTCAATTAGCCCAATTAGGATTACTCTTAATCCAATTTGATTCATCAAATGAATCTAATCCTCTTGGTTCATCATATGAACCTAATCTCCATCCACTTATTCTTTGTGTGTGACCCAATAGGTTCTTGTAACGTTGGCAATGCCCCTAAACTCATTTAGAAGCATAAGTAATGAGCGGTATCTAGCAATACATCATTACTACCCAAGTTACAAGAATGTTGAGATCCAACATCACCTTGTGACTACTAATTGTGACTCCTCACAATATATGACAAGTGTCCTTCTATCTTAGACATCTAGATTGATCAATGTGAGGCATAGACCGTGTCATCCTCTGATCAATCTAAATCTTGAACTCCTAGTAGACTCACTAAATCAAATGAGCTCAATATCTCACATTGACTCATTTGGGCATGGCCATGCACTTCGTGGTCTCACTCTATCAAGAATATCGATGTCTCTCCCGTCATATAGGAGGGATAGATCCCATCTACATCACTCACATCCCTCTGCATAATTCGTTACATACCCAGTAATCGCCTTTATAGTCCACCCAGTTACGAGTGACGTTTCACGAAACCAAAGTACATAACCCCTTATGTAGGGATCCATGGTGACTTCAGGTCCATGGACTAATAGTCATACTAATAGCCACATGAGAAAGTATATGACACTCATATAACGATCCATGATACTTTCTCATGGCGGGTCATTCAGTATACATTCTCCAATGCATACTCATGTGTCAACTTGATATCTCTATATCCATTACTTGTGAGATCAAGTCATCGAGTTGACCTACATGCTAGTCTTATTACATTAACATTGTCCCTGAATGTTAATACTCGACTAGGAATGCTTTTGAATAGTGTTCCCTATATCATCTCACTATCGGTTCAACTAACCGATTGATATAGGTGAGAACCCTCTATTCAAGGATGTTATTATACTTAGTTTATTTGGCACCAATACAAGTAAGTATAATAACCAAAACAAAATGCCTTTATTTATATATGAATATGATACAATGAGTCCATAATACAATCATCAAATGATTGGCTCTAGGGCTCTAACTAACAAGAATACCTCACAAACACAAGAAGTGGAGGAGCCCAAGAAGAATGGATCATTGGTCCAAGAAGAGGAAAAGGACCAATCGAATGTTGAGATGTGCTCAACATCCAAAGAGGAGGAAATGGAATTGTCCACATCTTGGAGGGAAGAAAAAGAAGTGCAACCCTAGATAGTGGAGGTCTTGGAAGCTTAACCCTCAAACTTATCTACTGAGAAGAGCGGGAAAGCCCACATCAAGTGTTTTGAATATAGTGAAATGAGACACTACAAGAGTAGGTGCCCATTGTTTAAGAAGGTAAAAGAGGTAACTCCTAAACTCAATTCAATTCTTTTATAATCTAATTTGAGTTGTAGGATGAAAAAGGAGAAGAAGCATATTAGATGCTTTACATGTGGGGAGAGAGGTCATTACCACATGAAATTGATGTGCGTAGATTATATACACTTTTATGCATGTTTGGACGCACATCTACTTGTATTTCATTAGCATAATCTATGTTTATTGCACCCTATTTCTTTATAATGTCATAATTCTATTATATTTTGTTTGGAGATTTGCTCTTTGCTTGTTTTTATTGACAAAACGCTATTTGGAGTGAAAATGGAGTGAAAACGTACACGAGAACAACTTTGGAAGAAATCAAACCAAGGTCGTGTGACCCACACGACCGTGCTCCCCAACCAGAGGAAAAATCAACCCATGGCCGTGTCAACTTCCCCATGGCCAAGCAGCACATGGTCGTGCCAAATGACACGACCGTGTCAATGTTCTAGAGACAAAGAAGACCACAGTCGTGTGACCCACACGGTCATGCCAACTTTCCAAAGGCGAGGAAGGCCACAGCCGTGTGAATCCACATGACCGTGTGACTCAACCCGTGAGGAAGTTGGGTGAATCCACTTCAATTCTAGAATTTGGAAGCTTAAACAATCTAAAATCACCTTATGAAGAAGAGTTTCCTCCCCCACACTTAAAATATTGGTCGTCTAGGATAATGCAATACATCATACTATCTAATTACTTGATACTCTTCTAGCCACTATTTCTGAATTCAGTTTTAGAATTTAGATTTAGAAATCAAAGCTAAAGAAGTTGCTGGCCTTGAGCTATGAGAAAGTTGGCTTTCAATTGGTAGAAGGAAAGAAACCAACTAGCAATGAACCAAGTGCTGAAATAACTTGAAGTTCTGAAATAACCATTCCATTTCTACATTTCCTAGATTATGCAGTGCCATCTTCTCCAGATTTCAAAATTTCTGAGTTCCAGACTTTTGGTTCAATGAATCTACCCTTCAGATGTTTGAGGCTTAGATTATGAAGAGTTTTATAGAGGAGAAGGCTTAATTTATATTATAGATAACATGGTGTGTGGAGTCACACACAGAGGATCATGTTATCAATAACTTATAAATTATAAACAGTAGCTCACGACCAAGATGGAAAGGAACAAACCATTGGAAGGTCGTAGTGTAATTGTAACGCCCGCCCTCCCTGCTAACCCTAAGGGACGGGGCTACGATACTCTACGTACGTACTACAGCGGAAGACTTAAAATTTATTTTTCTTGACTTAATTAAAACCGAACTACACTAACATGGTTTCATAACATGATAACGAAATAAATAAAAACTCAGTATCAAGTCACTCATATTGTATTACATTTCACAAAACCAAAGCATAGTTCTTAAAGGTTTTAAAGCAGGTTCTTAATTAGTTGCCTAGCCACCGCCACACACATCTTTGTTGCCCCTCCTGCTGCTCCTTTAACTCATCCAGCTTTTTCCTTTATCTGTGGTACAAGGAAAGTAAGCTATGAGCACTCATGGCTCAGTAAGTTCCTTTCCTACTCACTAAAGCCAACAATCAGCACATAATCAAGAATGTATCAACAAGTCATAATCTCAGCTAATCATGGCATAACAAAGCATTCTATTCAAGCTTATCATGCATCATAATATAATCACAACTAGTCATGGCATATCAAACATCATCATGGCCGAAACATATACATAGTGCATTGCATAAAACTTAGCTAGACATAGCATAACAAACAAGTATCATGGTATATCAAAGCATGGCCGAAACATGTATATCAAAGCATCATAGCTATGGTCGAATATGTACATCAAGGCATCATCAAATCCATGGCCGAAATCTATATATATCAAGCATCAACATATCCATGGCCGAAACATGTCTATAAGGTATAGCATGAACATAACATAAACATACCTTATCATGGCATATCATAATCAAGAGCATAGCATGAAACATAGCATAATCAAAAGGTGTATGCAATATGATTTTGGAAAACATGTATCCGAAAAACATGTGTATGTCTCATGATCTTTAAAACCATTCTCTTTTATATGTATATATACTTGAAAATAATCTCAACATAAGGGGGATCCCGGCTATGTACCACTTACATATTGCGCGCAACCTTGTAGGTCCAAGGTAGCAAGTCTTGAACCCTACGAGGCAAACATACTAGGCCCTTAGTCCTAGGGGCACTTAGGAGCCCATCCCTAACGAGGTCCTTAGTCCCGGGCGCTTATGGAGCCCACCCTTGGTACAAGCCACTCACACATAAAGTAAAGTACATGTCATACATATCATGTATCATAAAAGCATGCATCACTTAGACACACATCATAAAAGTATGCATCACTTAGGCATACATCATGTCATAAAAGTATGCATCACTTAGGCATACATCATATCATAAAGGTATGCATCACTTAGGCATACATCATGTCATAAAGGTATGCATCACTTAGGCATACATCATATCATAAAGGTACGCATCACTTAGGCATACATCATGTCATAACAATATGCATCACTTAGGCATAGATCATAAAACATGCATATCTTAAGCATAAAGCATATCATCAAGCATGCATATTTTATCCACATAGCTTATCATAAAAGCATGCATATTTTAAGCACAAAGCATATCATATCATAAAAGCATGCATATCATATCATAAGTCATAAATCACAAGCATACATATTATGCATAAGGGTGTATCTTGTGATTATCCTATCATAGGAAACATGGTATCATATTTATCTTGGTTCTAAGCTTCCTAAACCCTTGTGGCCGAAACCCCTTTAGAGCTCAATTTAGGCTAAACACAACATCCAAGCATGTGGTACCTAAATTATCATCATAACATTTTCATAGGAAGCATTATAAGCATGATTAACTTAGTTTCTAAGTTCTTCAAGTCCCTAATTTCATGTGGCCAAAACCTTAAGGTGTGAAACAAGGTTCCATATGACATAAAAACATAGACAACTTGAAATCATATCTATAACATTTTTCCCAAGAAATAAGGTAAACACATTTGACATATTTGAATTAGTTCCTAAGTTCTTTAAGCCCTTAACATATGTCATGGCCGAAATTTAACAAGTTCTCATTAGGGCCACAAGCAAGCATACAAGCATGTGAACTTGGACTAACATTATGTATAAATTCATACAAAGCATCATACAATAGTTATGGCCGAAACATACCCTAGCATCATTTTAGGTCATAAAACAACATATAGCAATTGAACCTTGGCTTTCTACTTATCACATTTCATGTAGGGTGACATGAGCATATTTAATTTAAGTCCTAGGGTCCCTAGGGTGTCTAACCCTCCATGGCTGAGACTTACAATAGTCCTTTTAGATCATGGAAAAATTATAGAAGCATGTGACACAATCAATAGGTTATCATATTTTCATAAGAAGCATTTTAACACCTTTGGTTTAAATTCTAAGGCCTCTAGGTCATTTAAACCCTACTTGGCCGAAACTCATCAGTGCTTAAACTTGCTTCAATAACATAAAAAAAAACATGTGAAGTCATACGAGTTTCATAGCATGTGTAAAGACAAGCCTAATGAGTATACATATGAATTGTGTCTTAGGCTTTCTAGGTTTCTTTTTCTCTTTTTCTTTTATTTTTTCCCATGGCCGAAACCTACCATTCTTTAGCTAGGTTTTTAAGTGGCCTAAAGCATGAAAAATCTAAGTAAGTTTCATGGCAAAAGTTACTAAGAAACATATATACAAATTGGTTCATGAGTAAACTAGGACCCCTTGTGGTCATACATGATATATGTTATGCTACTAATTTTTCTACACCCTAATTAAGCATGAGGGCATTAAACAACTTTCATATCTAAACAGCACAGAGGTCTTGAGCATTTTAAAATTTTGTTTAAGCTTTCTAAGCTATCCATCTCATCATGGCCGAAAAACACTAAGAAGGAGTTCATGAAATTCTAGCAATATTCAAGCATACAAATCCTTTAAGATCTTTGTATTCTATAGCATGAGCATGGTTATTTAAATTTAAAGGCCTTCCTAATCCTAAACCCTTCCTTGGCCGAAACATATGAGTGGGTTTTCTTTTAGTTTCAAATATCTTCTATGGAAGAAAACCAATACATAATCCTTAATATTTCATAGGGAGAACCTTGTACTAGTTGGGTAAAACAATAAATTTCCCTAGCCTCTTAAGAATATTTTTTGGCCAAAATTCTAGGGTTCAGTACTCCTCTGATCAATCATCATATAGGTATAAAAGCATGAAGAAGAACCCCTCTACATAACATAGAAAAATCTATCATATAGTGAAGATTAGTTAAACATCATTTGATTTTGAAAGCTCTTCTTGGCCGAATTTTCTCAAACTTGTTTCTAGGTTTTAAAATCCTCATAAAATCCAAAAAGTACATAAAACGCCTTGTACCACAGGTGAGGGGAAGCTTACATCCTTTTCGCTTGTGGATCTAAGGTATGGTGAAGAAGAAATAGTCTCTTCTTCTAGTTCCTTTCCCTTGATTCCTTTGCTAAGTCCTCCTTGTATCTTAGGCTTTCTTAGGGACAAACTTGGCTTTGGGGCTGAAGATGGAGGAGAGGGAACTGTGGTGTTCTCGGTGAGGGAGAGGATGAGTGAAAGAAAAATGAGAGAAAAATAATTTTCTCTTTTCTTGCTCCCTTTTATGTTAAGGGGGGAAGAGGTAGTAAACTTGATTTTTGCTTTCCTTCTCCCTTAGCCTTTTTCTCTATTTTTATTTTATTTATCTTATTTTCCATTTATTCTCACCATTCATGATAAAATAAGGGGGAATGAATCCCCTTAACTCCTCTTTAAAATTTCGGCAAGATCAAAGAGGAAGAGGGAGAGAAAGGGAGGAAGGCAAGTTGCCTTTCTCTTGCTCTTTTCTTGTTTTCTTTTGGCTATCTTTTATTCTCACCTTTATCATGAGTTTCCCTCCTTTGCTATCAATATCTTCTCTCTATCCCAATTGGTTTCTACTAATTAATTCTATGAATTATAATATAAGAGGTTCAAGGTTCAATCCTTGACCATCACTTCTTTTTATTTCATTTTATTTCTTTTTACTTCAACTCACTTCTTATTATTTTTCTAAGGCAAATTCATCATTCTCATATTTATTCTTAAAAGCTTAGTGGGTGTTACAGTAATTAGGTATTAGTTTATCTTAACTATATAATTACACTAGTAAACTTAGAGTGTATTGAGAAGGACCATTAGAGATCGTTTCTTTTATACTGACTTTATAAAGGAATAAAGACCTCAGTTATTATGGAAGTGTGTGCTCTTAATCCTAATATAATAACAAGCACATATATTTGATATTTATTTCTTTAATTTATCAATGGGTGAGATTTAGTTCGATAAATCAATAAGCCCGATAAGTTGGGAAATGATATTACTTATAGTGTGTGTTGTTGATTATAGAAGAAAACTGTGTCCTAATAATCTAGGTTGAGAATGACCCCAAGAGGAGCTCATAAGGATTGTCATGTTAAACCCTGTAGGTGGACTTAGTCTGACATGACGATAAGGTTGAGCGGTACTACTCTTGGACTAAGATATTAATTAAGTGAGTTGTCAGTAACTCATTTAATTAGTAATCATTTGACATCTTAAACACAGGGAGACTAACATACTCATAATAAGAAGGAGCCCAAAATGTAATTTGGGATTGGTGCAGTAGTTCAATAATAGTTCTTTAGTGGAATGAATTATTATTGATGAAATTAAGTTGTGTGTTTGGGGTGAACATAGGAAGCTTAATTTCATCGGGAGACCAAAACCAATTTCTCCTCTCGGTCCCTATCGTAGCCTCTTGTATATAGAGATTTATACCCACCACATACCCACATCTTACCCAACCTATAGGGGTCGGCCAAGCCAAGCTTGAAGCTCAAGCTTAGGGTCAGCCAAGCCTAAAGGTTGAACCTTAAGGTGGTCGGCCAATTGCTTGGAGCCCAAGCTTAGGTGGCCGGCCACATCATATTAAAAAGGGATTTTTATTAAAATTATTTCTTATGTGGATATCATGGTTTTAATAGAGAGTTTGAAATTTAAATCTTTCCTTTTATAGCTTTCTACAAAAGATTAAGAAAAGATTTGAAATCTTTCCTTATTTGTAGATTGAAAGGTAGATTTTAATTTTGAGAAAACTTTCCTTTTTTAACCATGTTCATGATTTAAAAGAGAGTTTAAAAATTAAATATTTCTTTTATAAAGCTTCTACAAAAGATTCAGAAAATAGTTGATATCTTTCCTTATTTGTAGATTAAAATAAATTTTAATTTTTAAAGATAACTTTCTTTTTATCCACATGTTTAAAAGAAAGATTTTAATTTATAAAATTTCCTTTTTACAAACCACCATGAAGGAAAAAATTATTGGAGAAATTTTTTATAAATTTCCGGAGACACATTAGGAAGTTTTAATTAATTAAAACTCTCCGCTTTAATGTGGCCGGCCATGTAATGTGAGAAGATAAAATTATTTTTAATTAAATAAATTTTTATTTTCATGGTAAAAGAATTAAGGAAGTTTTTTATTTAAATTTCCTTATTTTCCAAGACCAAAGATTATAAAAGAGGGGGTAGAGGTGCCTTCATGGCTAACGACTCTATTCTTTTTCTCTCCCTCTTTTTGTAACGACCCAATTTTCCTTATTTCAAGTTCCAAATGTCCATAAAAATATTTGGAAATTGCTTTTAAAATATTCTAGAGATTTTTAGGAATTTTTAGAGTATTTTTATGCAATTTTTGGAGGTCGTTTAGTAGGGTCACAAAAAGAAAGAAGTTTTGATAAAAAAAAACGTTGAAGGGGAGACTCGAACCCGAGACCTTGACCCGAGCCGAATCTCAGCCGAACCCAGCCAACCAGCTGAGCTACATGGTTTTACTAACCTAGTATGGAGAGAAATAGATTTAAGCATAGTTGGAATCGAATTAAAACTAGGTTATAAAGGGTTAAGTGTTTTTCCCGTGACCTAAACCAAAACTTTCCTCTCCTTTTCTCTCCCGACGGCGCGATTCTTCTTTCTCGGGCGAAAAGGGGGCGACGGCGCTAGGGCTCGTTTCCGGTGGCCGGCGAGGACTTCTCTTCGGGAGTTATTCGCGGATTCGTGGTCTCCTCGTCAAGGAGAACACGCGGATAGGAAGGGATAGCCGAAACCTTCACCTCATCCGAACCCTAGATCTCTTTCTCCGGTTGTAAGTCCAAG
The DNA here is from genome assembly GCF_018446385.1 of Zingiber officinale. Lineage (NCBI taxonomy): Eukaryota > Viridiplantae > Streptophyta > Magnoliopsida > Zingiberales > Zingiberaceae > Zingiber > Zingiber officinale. The sequence goes on from NC_055990.1 coordinate 79,541,860, forward strand.
AACCCATTGTAAGTGCTTCTCACCTGCAGTAGGAGTGGTTCCGAATTTTCGTTCTTCTTGTTTTCGAGTTTTCTTCTCGATTTCGAAGCGTGCGATGAAGAATGGTGTATTAAAACTTGCTGCCGTGAGTCTTATGAAGAAAAAGGGAATTGTTTAAATGGGCTAGAATTGTTGTGGTTCTGGGAGGGTTCAGTGGATTGCAGTGCTTCATCTAGACCTGACGTTTTTTTTATTGGTCAACCTGCTGTTAGAATCTTGTGTGGTTGGTTCTGTACATACGGTTTTAGATCCATTGATAGTGTAGATTAGTATGTAAATTTTGAGATTTCTTTATTAAATCTGAGCATGAAACCAATAGAAAGATTGTTAACCTACTATCATGCACAAATAGATTTTATGCTCTAGATATCACAGGCCATAGATGAATGTAGTTAGTGAAAGAATCGGATAGTAGATTTGATATTCTATTCCACTTGTTAGTTGTAGATTCTGAAGTTTAGATTGTATTTATCTGCTGTTAGATGTACAGCTTTCGGTTTCTATTAGTTGAACAGTTTTAGTTTCATTGCTATCAGTTGAGCATGTGTAGCAAATTTAGTTTATATGGATACTCATGAGCAGTAGCAAATTTAGTTCGTATAGAATAGCATGAGCATGATTCACTTGCAGTAGTTGATCTTGTAATTGAATTTAATTTCCAAGATGTATTAGTTCTTAATTCTTTAGTTTTCAGCCTTTAGTTATTACAGTTTCAGATTTCATTAAAGCATTTAGCTTTAGTTTTCTCTATATATGTAGAATTTTGTTAGCTTGATATGCAGAATTTTAATTAGTATAGTTAGCATTTCAGATTTGATGTATTTTAGCATGAAGAATTGATATACATGTGTTGGTTAGCTTTTAATAGTTCTCTAATCTAAAGCATATCGTTAGATGTCTTTGCTATTTCAATGAACCTGAACAGCTATTAACTTAAGCATGCACGGTTTAGCTTTCCTTGCTACTTAATGAGCATGCACAATTTGTTACCTGGCATGTTTGGTTAGATCTTTTATGCTATGCATAGGGCAAGAACAGCCCTCATTTTTAAAGTATGCAATTTAGATTTAAGTTTCTTTACTACCTCATTTAGCATGAACAGATCTACTTTTGGATTTAGTTATGATTCTCTACTGAATTACCAAAAGATAAGTAAAAGAAAGATAAAGAAAAGAAAGGAAAAAGGCTAAGGCCTTAAGTAAAATCCCGAAGTCAAGACATTAGGGATTTTGGCACACAAGGTGCTTATTAAATGCCAAGGCATTTTATTATAAGAAGTATTTAAAGATAAAAAGTATTTTACTTTTAAAGGGCATGTACCGGACACAAGGTCCAAGGGATGGGCTCCAAGATGCCCCTAGGCACAAGGCCTAGAAGTACCTTAGTAGTTTCGGGATTAGCTACCTCGACTCTTATTAAGGATGCGCGCAAATTGGTAAAATACCAAAGTCGTACAATGCCGGGCCCAAGTGAAGTTGATTATTATTTTGAAGTATAAAAGTAAAAAATTTTTGGAAACAAATGAAACAAACATCAAATATGTTTAGAATTAGGAAGTTTAGCTTCTTGTTATCTGAAGCATGCAGTATCAGTTTTCATTTGCTTCCTTATGAGTTTATTTGAGCATGACTATATGTCTTATCATTTAGTTGATTTCTTGCTTTTATATTATTTAGCATGATTAGCTTTATTTGCTTTTCAGCATGTAGTTATAGTTTTATTCTTGTATAGCATGAGTAGCTTTACATGTTAGCTTTTCAGTTAATATGATTTCTATGCTATTTATGAGCATGATTACATGTTTAGTATTTCAGTTAATCTGATTTATTTACTAGTAGATGAGCATGAGTAGCTTTCTTCTAAGCATTCAGATTTAGCATGTTTTTCGTTATATACATGCATATCGAGTTTTTGTGAGTAGGCAAGCACTTACTAAGCTTTTAGCTTATAGATACTACTTTCCTCCTACTGCAGATAAAGGAAAAGCTAAAGTAAAAAAGGAAGGCGACAAGGTGGTGGTGATGAAGGTGTGTGATGGCTGGACTATGGAGAGATCATGAGTTTGCTAAGGAAACTGTCAAGACTCCTTCTTTGGAGTTTTCTTTCAGTTATTAAATTGATAGAGATTGTTTTAGTAGTTTCCCTTTGTCTATGTTAAGTTTATTCCGCATTGTAGTTGAGTTATTTCCTATTGTTGGAGTTCTTTTGTTTACTATTGCTAGGATAGTTTATTTTTAGTTATATATAAACTGCGTGGTGATGTTATTGCTTTGTATATGTATGTACTTATGATTATTGTCACCGGTACAGGGGAGACTCTGCCGAAATTTTTCGGTAGGGTTTTCCTAGAGATTTTTAATAAACCGGTTAAGTAGAGTAGTAGATAAGTAACGGTCACTCTTAGAGAGTAGTAGTAGTAGTAAGAAGGGTGGTCGTTACAGTTGGTATCAAAGCAGTTCCCATTCTCCAGCATCACACACACATCAGCATCATCCTTGCCGTCTTCAAGTAAGAAAGTATTTAAGTTTTTCCTTTTTTGCTTCTTTATTATTTGCAGTATGGAGAAATTGCTTATATGTGCTTCTGTAAGATAGAAGTTTGTTTCTCTTTTATTCATATACCTAAGTTTGGTTAGAAAGGATAAAGAATATATCAAGTTTTTCTTTCTTTGCATAATTAGATGTCAAGAAGAGGACGTCCCTGTACCGCTCATATTGAGGACCAGGCTCAAGAGAACGAAGGGCCAGGAGCAATTGAACCAAATCTCTCTGAAGTTGTTGCTCAACTCCAGAGACAAGTAGCAGAGCAACAACAAGTGATCGTCAATCTGATGGCGAATCAGCAACCAGTTCCTCCCACACCTCCAACAGTAACTGTGGAGACTCCAGTGGTAACTGAGGTTCCACCAGCTGCCCAGGGAGTCGTCACAGCATCCCAGAGACAAGAAGCCTACCTCATACAGTGGCTGAAACTGAAACCAGAGAGCTTCTCAGGCACGACTGAGCCCTGGGATGCCCAGGCTTGGTTCAAAACACTGGAGAGCACCATGGAGCTTCTTGACTGGCCAGAAGTCGAGAAGGTCAAGTGTGCCTCCTTTTGCCTGACTAGAGACGCACGCATGTGGTGGGAGAGAGTCAAGAGCAAGAGGGCAGTCAATCAGATGAGGTGGATTGATTTTGAGACAGAGTTCTACGACGAGTTCTTCCGCCAAAGGATCACCAATAAGCACTACGAGGAGTTTATGGAGTTCAGACAGGGTGATCTGACAGTGGAGGAAGCAGTTAAAAGATTCAACAGGCTAGCTCGTCTCTGCCTAGAACTAGTAAGTACAGAGAAGGAACGAGTCAGACTGATGCTCAGGATGCTGAAGCCAGTGATAGCACTTAATGTGAGTAGTGGAACTCACCAACCCCAGACTGGCGAAGAGCTGGTCAGCAGAGCCTTAGTAGCTTAGCATTACCTGAACAGCATGAAGGCACAACGAGAGCAGCTCAAGCCAATCAAGATAGAAACCAAGACTGGGGGAAGTCAGAAACCCCAGTTAAATAATCAGAACTGGAAAGGCAAGGGTACTAAAAGAAAGCAGTGGAATTCAGGAAGTAACCAGAAGGGAGAACCAGAAAACAAGCAGATTAATTTCCCTCCCTGCTCCAAAAGTGGGAGAACACATCCAGGAGCCTGTCTTTTGGGTAAGACTGGATGTTATTCTTGTGGTCAGGAAGGACACATGGCTAAACAGTGTCCTAACAAGTTCAAAGCACCTCAGCCACAGCCAATACAATATGGAGGCAAGCCTCAGTTACATTACATGCCTGCAACTCTGGAAGGACCTCAGATCAGTCAAGGAAGGTTGAAAGCTCCACCAGTTCCAGCCAATGCCAGAGTATTCTCCCTCACTAAAGAGGAAGCTGCTAGTGCCTCCACGGTCGTAACAGGTCAAGTAGTTATTTTTCAGCATATAGCTACTGCACTATTTGATACTGGGGCGACCCATTCTTTTGTATCCATACCTTTTGCCAAAGAATTACAGGTACCTACAGAAAGCATGAATTCCAAGTTCCTGACAACCCTACCTTCTGGGGAAGTCATGGAATCTAGTCAGTGGCTTCGGTCGGTACCAGTCAGAATTTCAGACCGAGAGCTATGTGTTAATCTGGTAGTCCTCGCTATGCAAGATTTCGATATCATTTTGGGTATGGATTTCCTCAGCAATTACAGTGCTTCAGTGGACTGCCGCAGAAGAAAAGTGATCTTTAGTCCAGAAGGTGAACCATCCTTTGAATTTACAGGAGTACCAAAGAGGAAGACCCAGAAATTCCTCTCTTCCCTCACAACTCACCAGATGCTAGCTAAAGGGTGTACTGGTTTTCTTGCATTCATTGTGAGTACAGAAGAAGAAGAAAGACCTAAGCAGGAGGAAGTTCGGGTAGTCTGTGAGTATCCAGAGGTATTCCCAGAAGAGCTACCTGGACTACCTCCAAACAGAGAAGTGGAGTTTGAGATTGAACTGGTTCCTGGTATCGGTCCAATTTCAAAAGCTCCATATCGCATGTCTCCAGCAGAGCTAAAAGAGTTACAAGAGCAACTTCAGGAGCTACTTGACAAGGGCTTCATTCGCCCTAGTCACTCAACATGGGGAGCTCCTGTGTTGTTTGTTAAGAAGAAGGATGGATCTATGCGGATGTGCATAGATTATAGAGCTCTGAATCAAGTGACCATCAAGAACAAGTATCCACTGCCCAGGATCGATGATTTATTTGATCAATTGAAAGGTGCAACAGTGTTCTCCAAGATAGATCTGCGCTCTGGGTACCATCAGTTGAAAGTGAAGGAGAGTGATATACCCAGAACAGCTTTCAGGACCAGATACGGACACTACGAATTCGTAGTCATGCCTTTTGGTGTGACTAATGCACCTGCAGTCTTCATGGACTTGATGAATAAAGTGTTCAGAGAATACCTTGACAAATTTGTCATTGTGTTCATTGACGACATTCTAGTCTATTCCAGAACTTCAGAGGAGCATGACACGCACTTGAGAATAGTCCTGCAGACCCTTCAGCAAAAGCAGCTCTATGCTAAATTCTCAAAGTGCGAGTTCTGGTTGGAGCAGGTGGCGTTTCTAGGTCACATCGTCTCTAAAGAAGGCATTCAAGTGGATCCAGCCAAAGTAGAAGCGGTCAGCAACTGGAAGAGACCCAAGAATGCCAGGGAAATTAGAAGCTTCCTTGGTTTAGCTAGGTACTACAGGAAATTCGTGGAAGACTTTTCCCGAATAGCCTCTCCACTTACAGCCCTCACCAGGAAGAACAAGAAGTTTGAATGGTCAGACAAATGTGAGCAGAGTTTTCAAGAACTCAAGAAGAGACTGACCAGTGCTCCCATTCTAACTGTTCCAGAGAGTGACAAGAGTTTTGACATCTACAGTGATGCTTCCAAGATGGGCCTAGGAGCTGTACTCATGCAAGAAGGAAAAGTTATAGCTTATGCTTCCAGGCAACTCAAAGACTACGAGAAGAACTATCCTACTCATGATCTTGAGCTGGCAGCTGTGGTCTTTGCACTGAAACTCTGGCGACATTACCTGTATGGAGTCCAGTGCAGAATCTTCACAGACCATCAAAGTCTTAAATACTTCTTCACTCAGAAGGACTTAAACATGAGACATCGTAGGTGTCTAGAGTTGGTCAAAGATTATGACTGTGAAATCCTCTACCACCCAGGTAAAGCTAATAAAGTGGCAGATGCACTAAGCAGAAAATCCAGTGCATCCCTGTCATCATTAGCCCTGCCACTACAGAAGGAGTTGTCAGATTTCGGACTTGAAATTATTTATGGGCAATTCTCTGCATTGACCTTAGAGTCAACCCTACTCGAGGATATACAGAGAAAGCAAAGTGAAGATCCTGATATCCAAAAGATCAAGCAAGGGATACAGGAAGAAGGAAATTCGGAGTTTCGAGTATTAGACAGTGGAATTCTTTATCAGGGGAGTCGCCTTTGTGTTCCCAATGATGAAGAGCTGAGAAAGAAAATTTTGGAAGAAGCTCATAGTACACCTTATTCCATGCATCCTGGTTCTACCAAGATGTACCAAGACGTGAAACAGAAGTTCTGGTGGTCTGGACTCAAAAGAGATGTAGTTAAATATGTCAGTACCTGCCTGACATGTCAGAGGGTCAAAGCAGAACACCAGAGACCAGGAGGAGTTCTACAACCTCTTCCAATACCAGAGTGGAAGTGGGAAGACATATCCATGGACTTTATAGTAGGTCTCCCAAGAACCACAAATGGATATGATGCGATATGGGTGATAGTGGACAGATTGACCAAGTCTGCTCATTTTCTAGCCATCAGG